>NC_134387.1:7107382-7414257 GCF_035582795.1 Mycteria americana
TTTGGCAGCCAGCCCTGACGCTTTCGTAAAACCCCACAGCTGTGTAAGCACAAGCTCCCCTTAACAGGTATGACACTCAGGTTAGTGAGACACTGAATGCACTGCCATTTAAGGCACTTCCACCAAGCATGCACTCTTGAGCTCCTGGGAACAGACTGCCTCTCTGTATAGAGCGCTGCAAGGCGCCCAGCGAGGGCGAGACGGGTTGGCACGCAGCATTGCAGAGCTCTATACAGCTGGAAACTCAATGTGGGGAGACACTTAAGCAGACAAGTTTACAATCTTGCAAAAGCGGTTCAAGTTCTCCATCCTATATCGGAAGGGTAAGTTTGGAAACTGTTCTGCCAATGTACATGTAACACGTGAGAATTTGGCGACTGTATAATAATTATAGAAGAAAGTTGTTGCCTAAAATCCTGGTTTTAAGGTTAAGAATTACAAGTTATTTCTTTACAATGTGGTTACATATGCATGTAGAAACACATTTAGTAAATATTTAAGGATTATTCTATAATTTTTTTAAAAAATATTTTATTTTGTTGTACAATAGGTAAAAACATACAATAGAAGGATTTGTATAGGATACATTTCGTAATACAAATATAAAATCTAAACAATCACTTTTATTTCTCCACTAGTCACTGTAACAGTAGCATTAACATTTTGTTTTTCCCATTAATTGTACTCGTTCCAGTTATAATTTTATACCAAGTTGTTGCAGACTAATTTGGGAATCAGTTGCAAGAAAACTTGACTTTGGGTAACAAATATTGTTGCATAATTGTAAGAAGTTAGTAAGATTTTTTTTTTAATATAACTTAATACATTCAAGGTTATGCGCATTACAGTGCATCTGTGTTTAAATTTTAGTCATATACTTTTCCTGAGAAAAGCACTTTCATGTTCATAGTCTTAGTTAGCTAGATAATATAAGCAAGCAAAGCTAACTGGGATCCATGAAGTTCATATTGTTGGTTCTTATACCTTTGTTAAATTAAGAAACATTTACAAAC
The DNA here is from genome assembly GCF_035582795.1 of Mycteria americana. Lineage (NCBI taxonomy): Eukaryota > Metazoa > Chordata > Aves > Ciconiiformes > Ciconiidae > Mycteria > Mycteria americana. Next base: position 7,108,396 of record NC_134387.1, read on the forward strand.
ATAAAATAACTCTTTTGAAAATAGAGAGGCTGCAACACCTCATGACAAGAGGCTTAAGGGACTATGTCAGGTATCTTACGCCCAACATTTAAGTTGCTTTAAAGTTTCAGCAAGAAACTTTCTAGAGTTACAGCATTCTTCTGCTGAACACAGATCTAAATGCTATGGCATCAAAATATGAAAAAAAAAAAAAAAGCAACTGGGTCCACTTTCAATCTCTGAAGTGAATGAAGTGCAAAACAAAGCGTAAAGGGCAAAGAATAAATTAAAATAAAAGAGATAAAAACAATTTTTCCCCTTCCCATATAAATCTTCAGCCTGACTGTCCCTTTTAAAAAATTCTCACTGGTAAAAGCTATACTATGAAACAGTTTATATATAATTATCAGGTTTCAAGCGGAGAGGCCCTTGAAGAGGGAAAACCAACCATGTAAGGAAAAGAACCAACAACTTTGACAAACTTGTTAAAAAAGTGTATTCAGTTTTTAATATTAACGTCCATCCACTGAACTTCCCTACTCATTTCCACGCAGAATTTTTTATAATTTTTTTTAAAGCAACAACATTTGTCTGTCTGACATCCAGATTAAAGGAATGCCCTGTACATGTTAGATCTACTTAAGGAAAAAAACCGTATATCCCAGAAGATGTGTTTTGCTGATGTCTGCCAACATAAAAGTCTGACTATTCATCTGTAAGTTAATTCGTGCTTAAAGTCCATTTTCAAAAGTGGTCAGATTAATCAGTCTAACTTCATTTGAAAAACAAAACCTCAATACAAACCAGCAGCTAAATCAAGAGCAAGAGGAAGGAACCTGGTGGCAATTCCATCAGATCGAAATTACTGAAACAAGATCATTTTGCTCATAACAGAAATCTCAAAGTAAACATGGCAGGTTCATTAGGAGTCTTGCATCATTGAGTTCCCATTTTCCATAGCCTGACTGATACTGTGAAGATGCCAGTAGCAGAGTCACAGCAATGGTATTGACAAGGGGATTTCATGAAGGATAGTCCAAAACGAAACCCGATGGGGAAAAATGGAGAAAAATAAAAAGGCACCAATATAAGCCACAACATTTATGAATACAATATATTTTAACTCTCTACATGGAGGAAGCCAACCTGCTCCTTTTTGATCTTCTTCTTTGGCACAACTTCAGTGGATTTCTCAGACTCTGAGCGGGTTCGAATCGATCTTCTCTGTTGCTTCTTTTCTATAGAACCTGAAGAAGGAAAGAGGTTTCCATTATATGATTCCTTGTATTTCTGAGGCACAGCAAGATGTTCAACACCAAATCAACAGATAAAGTAACGAAACCAAGACTTTTTCCTCTTTTGAATGTTTTATTTTGAAATTCTGTTCCAAGCTATTTGCCAACTGGTGCTGTGGTTGCAGACAACACGTTCTGATTCCATAGACAGAGAGATCAGCTTCAGAAAAGGACACTAGTAACAGAGCAAAACAAAAAGCTGGAATCCAGTTTAGGGCAAACAGATTTTCATAACACACCTCTCGAGCACAGTCTTCGCTTTGGTTAATTTTTAACCAAATAGTCCATCTTTGGTGTTTATGGGAAGGTATCCACAATCAACTTCTTGAACTAAAACAAGCTAGAAATTGAAGACGTAAAACACAGCTTCCAAGTTTTCACTCAAAACACCAGTTCTGTGCCCCTGCTCTGCGGGGAATGGCCTTCTCTCAGAACTGACTAACACAAAAACTTAAAGCAAGGACCACGCTATAACACGTGCCAGCAATACAAAATCTGAACGCTCAGCTAAAGATTTCGAGAGGTGAAGAAAAACTCAGCACAAACAGAAGCAGTGATCACGATGCGTTATTATAATTAATGAAAATGAAAAACAAGTTTTTGAAAATATTATCATGGAAAACAAACTCCGATTAATGAAGGTTATTACAACATTTCAAGAGATGAAGTAGGAGCTACTGGCTTTTTGACAACTAAGGCTGGCAAAATCAGAAGACCTTTCTGTGCTGCACTACCTCCAAAAAGGGCACATGGAGAAACATGCACACAACACTTAACAGCATGGTAAGTGCAACTTTTGAAACAAAGTACACACTTAGAGCTGTACTGACAGAAAACTGAAGTTCGAAGGTTTACAATTATCTGTTGTGAAGCATTATTCTTGCTTTTCAGTTTTGGGCGTTTCACCTAAAGACATGAATGTAAAATACTTTGTATTCTTCCAGGCAAAAATACAAACTCTTGGGACCAGGAATTAGCTTACTGTGCCAGATAGATATACTGTTAGAAGTTGTAAAACTGTGTTTTCTTGCTAGGAGATAAAATACCTAGAGAGATAGGCAGGCTTTCAGCAGACACTGAAAGAAAGCCTTTCAAAAGGACTCCAGGAAAAAAAATGAAGATTTATCTTGATTAATCAGATGAGCATTTTTATCAAGGTTGTGTGGCTCAGGAATATCTCAGTAACTAGACTTCCCAGTTGAAAAAATTGTCGTTTCACAATAACTGTATTTCTCAGGGGAAAAAAAATAATTGTTTTTCTTCAAGGGAAAAGAAAGTTTTACAGCATATTAACTAATTAATAATTCAGAAATTAATAACTCAGCTCAACATCCTTCGTGTTAGCACACGTGTAACTTTTGGTTCCAGCGAGCCGCATCCTTTGAGACACACACACAACTACGATGGATGTCAACACTAAAGCTAGGGGCCATCTTTTGTCACCTTTGTGTTCAGCCAGAACTCTCTGAAGCAGCTTAAAGTACATTTGAGCAAGCGTGACCAAACAGTTCATTTAATCAACAATGTATTTTCTCCCTGTGCTGCCCCACTGTAGTGGGGGAAATAAGATGCAAGCCCTGTATCAGAGGAGAAACTCCAGAATCACTGCAGCTAATATTGGCTGAAAGCAATATTGATCAATGCAACGGGCACTTTTTCCTCTTCCCGCTCTCCAAGGATCCAGTGCATCACCTCCACAATGCTCCTATCCCATCTTCGTGCATATTTTGATCCAGAGTTTCAGGACCGATTTCAGACCAGCAATCTACCTCACTACTGGCCAGGTCAGGTCAGGTTGATCCTGTTTCAGCTGTATGTGGAGACCAGAGGCACTATGAATTCTCATAGTTGTTCTCTTATTATCAGATTTCAAGTTACAGAATTATTTTCCCGGCATTATGGAATTCTGTATATCTAACTGCAGGTTATTAATAAGGACTCCCAGAGTCATTCTGTAAAATACTTTACCGTAAAGGTATTCTGAAGTTCCGGTGACCTTAAATTTGAAAAAAGGACTTCGCAGTTATGTTCCATGAGAGGGGACCAATAACTGTCTGGACTTTGGAAATGGCTTTGAAAGTGACTGTTTGGAGTGTATACTGAAGTAAAGCTCATGCACTCTATAGGGTGTTATCAGGTGGAGTTTTACGTATCCAAAAAACCTAAGAAAATGAAAAAAGAGAGGCTCAGAATTCTCACCCCCCTACGTCTGAAGAGCCATTGTGAAGGTGAAGCCTTTAGTTCCCAGGTGAGAGAAACAAAACAGCGATCACCTCTCCTGCTGCAAGGCAATTAAAGTAGCAACTATTTAAAAAAAATGAAGTAGCTACAGCAACTCAGACTGGAAAGAAGAACCACTGTCGACAACACCAGACGAAACCCCACTCGCACCAGAATATCCGGAGTACTCAGCCTGTGCTGTAAAGTCCCCAAATACAGTCCATAAAACAACGTATATAAAAATAAGCCTACCTAAAAACTATACAAGTACAGAAACTGAAAAGCATGTTTGCAGAGCACACTGATCCCATGCATGTTGACCACTGAGGTTTTTGAACTGGAATCTCATTTATTTTATGTTTGGAAAGGGAGAAATAACCAAACAGAGGGATAGTTAAAGCAGAAGTGACACGTGGCAACATTATGAGATTTTTTTTTTTAGCATATGTACTGTAATAAGTCTTCCATCTTTTTTTGCTTCCATACCATAAGCATTTGTGCATCCTACTGTGAGAGAAAATCAAGGTGTTCTGCTGCAACCTAGAATTTACTTTTACATACCCAATGTAAAACTACGTGTGTTTGAGACTATACCAAGGATATGATTACAAGCACAGTAACAAACATGCAATAGTTAATGGATTTTACATGGCCTGTACAAAACCTGTGGTTGAAAAACAGAAGTCACTATAGGGACTGGAGGAACTTGAAAAGCTCTTGGTTTAGGATAACTCAAAACTGTGTCTTTTCAGGAACCTCCATCCTTTCACCAAAAGGTATCCGTCTCCTCTTGGGGTGATGAGAGGACATACTGCAGACAAATTTCTGCTGGTGGGGAAAAGCTCAGTCCCTTTGGAAGAATTCCCATTAGCTATTTCTCAAAAAATCAGAACATGAAAAAAATGTTGGTTTTCTGTTCCAAGTCTAGGAAGCACTCCTCCAGTTTATCTTTCTCATTCTTCGCTACTACTGTACTACAAATTAAACTTCAAATAGCTTGTTCCAGGCTTTCCCTTTTCAGTCTCAAGCTCCATTATTTGCTTCAGTGGTTCTTCTCCCTCAGACATAATGCTTCAAAACTTAGTGCTTTATGATGGGGCCCCTAAAATGCCTTCAGAAGGCAAGCATTATCTCATTTTGCTGACGGAGTTAGTTGAAGTAGTTTAAAAGAATCACTATCCTTTACAAAGGTCATGCAGGAACTCAACAACAAAGTCTAGGAAAGCACCCATCCTGATTCAGAGCCATTCCTTACTGAACTATGCCACTTCCAGATTCTCTTCCTTTGATCCCAGCTGTTGTATTTTACATTTGGTGCCAAAAGCCATTACAATACTCTGCTAACACACATCCACTATGTTGTCTTCTAAAACAACTTTCCATCTGCTCTCCACAAGGCATCCATCCTTCTACTACGTTGACTTAGATACTGCAAGTTGCAGACGCTAAAAGTTCAGAGGCCAAACCAGCTAATCCCATCACAAAGACATCCTGCGTTTCTCAAGCATCTGGGCTCATCATGCGTTACGTTAGCCATGCTTGTTACAACTATTATGTAAACAGAAAGATGTTAATAATCATTTTTAACTAATGAGAAAATGTTGGGTTTGATATTTGAATTTAAATGCTAGATTACTAAAGTTCAGACAAGGATTCTGCAATTTTGCCTACCTGTTGACCCAGAAGTTGTTTCAGGAGAGGACACATTTTGCACTGCTGCTTTTTCATTTCTCTGATTTGATGAAGAATTAAGTTTCTCTTGTCCTTTGACACTTATTTCTGTTTTGTTACCAACTCCCTTAAAAAGAAAAAGAAGAAAAGATTCTCTTAACCTATTTATGCCTGTGTTGCTGCTAACAGGCATATTGATCTGCTCCTAAGTCTCACAACAGAAACATTCAACGCTCTTCAATGCAACACATACACGTGGTGATATCTACTACTGAGCTGCTTCCTTGCAGAACTTGCCATCCCTCTCAATCTCCCCTTACACACAAGGAAAAAAAATAAAAATATTCCAGTGACTTTTCTAAACGTTACCTTCTCTCTAATGCTTAGGATGAAATAAATACCCTCCAGGTAGAGAGGCAGAAGAAGGAGGCAGAGAAATAGTCCTAAACCTTTTCCTTACACTGACTGTGAGAAGCTGCTGTGCACCTGAAGGAAGCTAGGAGGCAGAACTCATTTTAGAAGTCTGTTATACAAAACGTAGTTATTACTTTTTAATACATTAGTAACAGTTTTTTGTCATCTCATCTGTTTCCCACAAATCCATTGATTTTAAGATTTACAGAGAATTTCTGGATTATTTCAACTAGGAAGCTGGAATTAAACAGCTTTAATATTCTGAATGTGTTATGAGCAAAAACGTGACCATCTGTAGGGAACTTCTCTGCCACCAGTCAAAATGGTTACTGCCAGAGACTTTTGGATGCACTGAAATTAAGGGTTCAGTGCACTAAAAGATTCTGTTGTCACATCTGTCTTTTGTTAGATTTAATCTCTCAAATGAAAGGAACTCGTATTGTAAAAGCTTGGTGGACACAAGTTTAAGCTCCACAGTAAGACAGACTTGGGATAATTCATGAACAAAAGAGGAGTCACTATACAAAGTACATACCTTAGTGGAATAAACAAACTGATCGATGAGTTTTCCATCCCCAGCAGCATTCTGAAGGGCAAAAACCTGTTCAATTTTAACAACTGGAGACATGTTACATTTTTGAAGATCCAAGTTGTGCATGGTTATTGAAGCTGGTAAGGATTTTCTAGCTGCAGCTGTTTTCCATGCGATTTTCACAGGAGGTGACTCCTCTTCTTCCACACTTGACTGCCTCCGTTGGCTTTGTCTTCGCACCTCAGCATTTGAAGGCGATGCTGCTACCACGTTGGCATGTTCTGGCTGGGTATTCAACGCTGGCTTCGGTCGTCGGTTCTTCTTGGACTCCGATTTAGAAGCAGCAGTCTTTTTGGCTTTTGACAAAACCTCCTCTGGCTCTTTGTCTATGTAAATGAAGGTGTACTGTTCTATCCTTTCTTCCCGAGTCATTTTCAATGCTTTCTCAGCATGGGCAATACCAATATCCCACTGAGCACGCTCTCTCTGTGGCCTTGGTTTGCGAATCTTAAGGAACAAAGACAAGCAGCTAATTACACTGAAGATTTTGCCATGTATAGCACTTAAAATGCAATCCTGAGGCTCTTTAAATCTCTCAGGCAGCAGATTTAAGTTTGCTCTCCATTTACAGGGTATTTTTGAAAGGTGGACAGTGAATCCCCTGCTCAGAGTACAAGCAGGCACTCGAGCTGGATCATATAACCATCACAATTAAAAGCGTCTACCCCGAGTTACAACTTCACTAAAGACAAGAACAGGCAGCATTCAAGCCTGTAATTCTGTTATGAGACACAGAATTAATCCTAATTTATCTACTTTAAAAATCCTCCTTATTTTTCTATAAACACTCTTTTCCTTCCACATCAATATTTTGATCAGCATAAATATGGACTGAAGTAGTCCATCTACACAGTAAGTAATTCTGGTAGCTAACACTTCCTTTCCAGTAAAATAATGGAAAAGAACATATCCTCTAGTATCAGGGGCTGGAAGAGCGTCCTTTAAAAACTGTATTTTCCAAAGAACAGGTTAATAGTGAACACACAGGCACTGTTTTTATTTAATATTCTAACACAGATGTAAAATTATCTCCAATGCCCAGGATGACTACCATCATGAGGAACCAACAGAGCAGGTTCAGCTCTCAGCCTCTTCACACGAAAGTCATGAGTATGGAAACATTTTTGCTATTTTTGCGAAAAACACTCTGCCAGTGAAATGCAGACAACCCTTTACAGGGTAAAGTACTACAGTGTCTCAGAACTGCCCCACGAGAGTTTCACTTACACAGGCACTGCAGATAACCCTCTACGCAATCAGTGTTCATCATACCTTCTGTTTTTCAGAGTGGTTGCTGGCTTGCTTAGCAGCCTCAGCCAATAATTGCTCATACTGTTTGTGTCCTTTGTACTCTCGAACCCGCTTCTCGTGCACCCACGCCCTCTCTGGCTGGTTGCTAAAAAACTGAACATGGTATTCACGGGCACCTGAAAATGAAACATTCCAGTCAGCAGTTTTATCAACATCACTGTGCTGGTTTCACTTACGCTTTCCTCCTCCGCATCACTCAGTTCCTGCAGGTGGAAGTACCTAGCTAAAGTTTAGAAATAAGACGGGCCTAGATTTAGAACAGTTTAAGATGGGAAAATAAGTGTACCTTGCCCACACTGAACACACTTATCAGTGTCTTCTCATAAATACATTGACTTGAGAGAAGCGGGAGCATCTGTGCACAAGCCTAGTTGGCACAGGCTCATCTGTAGAGGTAATTTAATAAGTACTAGTTTTATACATTTCAGGAATAGTCCTGTTTAGCATACAGACAAGCAGAATTCATCCTGCGAAGGCAGTTCAAAGATAAGATATTTTTCATAAAGGAACAACTACAGACACTTGATACATTCTGGCAAAGATCTTCCTCCCTTACCTCTTGTATTAATTTTGGTATGAACATCAAGCTGTGGATCACATGAAACCATGCAAGGCCACCACGGGTATGTTCCCACCTTGGACCAAACCAGATCGCCAACCTGAAACTTGATGTCATGGGTGACTTGTGTTGGAAGAGAAGGCAAGAACTGCTGGACCTACAAAGAAAATGCAAGCTTAAAGCTACAGAAGACAATTTAGCATGCTTAGAGATGCACACGCTATCCACAGGGACTTGCTATTTTTCTCTCAGGTATCCCTGACGTTTGATAATCTAACATGAGATCAGCATTTCTTAGAAACACAACAGAAAGGAGTTACGTACAGCTAGGATTTACACAAGATAGTCACTGACAAACCAAGACACAAACCAGCAACCTCCACCACCACCCCAAAAAAGTTTCTGCCTCATAAGCTGATTAAGAATGTTGCTTTTGGGATAAAATAGAGCAATAAATACAGTACAACGAGAGATATTTTGACGCAGTAATGATTAATAAAAGTTTCAAAGAAACGGCAACTGATTTATCTGACAAATTAAAGGATCCACGTAATGATTAGTCCAAAAATAGTAACACACTATAAGTTCAAAAAGTGTTAATTAGTATATTTACTAACCGGGGTTTCTTCCAACACTGTATCTTCTCTTGGTCTTTCTGACAGCATGCTAAGCCTCTCATTTGGTCTCTAGGAAATGGGTAACAATGACAAGAAAAAAGGAAAACAAACACAAACAAGGTAAGGGGACAGTGAAAAAAAAAAAAAGGCATAATAATGAAACCAGGCAGAAAAAATAATTCAGAGAGAAAGGCAACCATGAATCCAGAAAATATGACTATGATGACGCCTTATGCCCAATTCAAAACATGGTAGCATCACAATCAAAAAATACTTTTTTTCCCTACACTGTTTACATTACCATCACACCTACATACAACAATGTTCTCCTGTAACAGGTGATAGAAGAACATACACTTGGGGACAGAAAACCCAAATAACTTTCCACTAAATTAATACACAACTTCGAAGAACCAGAGAAGAACATATGAAGAATATCCATAGTAACGTGATGAGTCTCACTGTATACCAGTTATTTGCAAAAACTACATTACAAAAATCACATTAAATATACAATATGGGAATTGTAAAATCAATGTTAAATTGCATATAGTTGACAAATATATTTGGAGGATCAAAAGTCAACAACATAAAGCCTATGGTGCATTTACAAGCCAGGCTGAGGCACACACGCAGTCTGTTCTGGCAGAGTAGGACAGGGAAAGGTTTTGACAGAAGAGGTATCATCACTGAACAGAAGCTAACATCGTCGGTGGAGTGGCCATGATAGGGATGTGCTGACACAGCAGGTGAGAAGATAAGAGGCGGGCTGCGAGCTATCTAATGAGACAGAGACCAGACATGTGCTTTTGCTATAGGAGAGGAGAAGTCATTAGTCAAAGGACTCTAAGAGCAGCAAAAAGAGGAGTCAGACACATGCAGTGAGAAACTAATAATGCTGTTAATCCAAATTACACCTAGTCCATTTAAAATGAAGACCCCATGTTAGCTAATACTGCATGCTTCAGCTCAGAGAAACTAGGACACACACATGTAAACATCATCTAGAACAATTACGGTCAGTTCTGGCATAGGTCAGTATCTCATTTAGGGCTGCCTGTAGAAAACAATCATTTAAGACCAACCATATTAATATTTGCTGGGCAGAAATCATTCCTCCCTGGTCCAGCAGAAAGCACGGCACTGACTCCTGCCTTTCTTTTGCTACAGTGAGTTAGTGGAAACTTCACGTCTGCCAGAAAAGCCAAGCTGATTACACACATTGCAAACTTCTTGCTCCTTGCAGAACAGAACTAATGAGCAGAGTAACTTAGTCTTAAAACAAGTGTTCAGAGCTTAAAGTTCAACAATGTTTTCATAACATTTTAATTTCAAATCAGCCTTTCAAGTACGAACATCCTCCCACAGCCAGTGGGCTTCCACAGAGATTACAGTGTCAGAATGAGGAAACAACTGCAGATCACCCTACTTTCAAGCAGCCGTGCTGAGTATAAAAGTGTCAAACACTTGTTGTACCAGAAGTTTTGTTTGTTCCTATTCAGATGATCCTAAGTTACAAGTCTCATACCATTAATACTAAAGATGACAAAAGCGTATATGATGAACGTACATGAAGAAAGATGAAATCGTGTAGCTGAAAGCCAAATGGTGGGAGCATGGAACTGAGACTGCACTGGATAATTCGTAACGGAAACCACTAGCACAAAATCCTGTTCATGTCAGAGTGATCTGCTGTCTGAAACAAGGGTGAACAACACGAAAGATTTTATTGCGACAACACCTTTTGAAAGGGAAACGGAAGCTACAAGCAGGACAAAAGCAAGACCAAGATTTCTGGTGAATTCTGGATGATACATATGACTCAGAACTTGGAATTTGAGAGGCAAGGTTTTAGTTCAGTCTGGGAAAGACAGAAGATTATGTTCTCGTGACAACCAAGTAACGCCAGTCAAACAGGGACAGGCACAGCTGAAGCTTCAAGAGGAGGATCCCTGGTAAGAGGGAGGACAAAATGGTAAGGCAAAAGTGACAGCCTGATGTAGAGGTGACAGAAGTCTGGAGAAGAGGCCAGAAAGCCTGGATAAAAGACCGTGTCTTTAGCTGAACTCTGAAAGAACCAAACTCACCGAGATTTAAGCGAAACTTGGGGGATAAATGTATGATTACAGCAGCAAGCAAAGGACAGGCGGATGAATGACATAGGAGCAGCAGAGGCATTCAGCAGGGAGCTGACCGTGAGAACAGACCCCTCTTCCCACCCCTATATGCAGGTATAATGCAGGTATAATGCAGGCACGAGAGAGATGCCACTCAGGGCACTGCCTTCCCATAATAACTGCCTCCTGGTAGCAGGTTGCCAGCTGGACACATCGGTTGCTCCGGCCACTTGGAAGTGGCTGGAAACAGCATTTCTGAGATCAAGAAAATTACATACAAATGCAGTCAACGGACGGCTCGGATTTTAACTGGGTAGCCCATTTCAAGTTTGGATTACAATGTTTATTAAGATCTTACTGAGCTTCATTAGAGTCAGCTATGGTAACCAAATATAGTAGAAGCTCAAAATCTTGATACTTCACCAACCTGACCTCTGGAAGAGGTCCACGTACCAGAAGGGAGATGTAACAGTCATAAAACTTGTAAATATTCATGGTAAGGGGTGTGTGTGTGTGTGTGCGTGTGTGTGTGTGAAATCAGTGTGCCTTCCATTAAAAATAACACCACCACCACATCAAGCATATGAACCTGCTATACTAGATCAGAGTCCTGACCCCTACAGGACAGGATCTTCTCCCAAACCTACCACAAGCGGCAAGTATCAAGGAGTTTCACAGGAACTCACAAGAAACTCAGCTATATACTGTAACTGCCCAGCCCAGCCTGAGCCAGGCAACTTCTGTCCTGGCCTCACACGGCAACTTCCCCATTCCTGACACTCACCACCCCTCTCTGCTACGCACTCCCTCAAACTGGGAATATACAGAAACCAGTATCACAGAGTTGGCAGGAATAAGCAAGAGAAAAGGAAACAGAAGTAATGAAGTGGCTTATAAAACTGAAGAAAAAAGAATGGCTGAGAGTACCGAAGGCCAATAATTTGTGTCTCTGCTTCCTGGAATCTAAGTTAAAACACCACATATATACACACACGCTGTATACGTACAACCATGTTACAAAACTTGACAGAAACAGTAATAGACATCAATACTGAATTTTCCCAAAGTTTGCTGAGTCAACTGGTACATCTAATTTGCCTGCTGTTTTAGAATACTAATTTCTACTGGCTTCCACATATGCTACATAGCTCTTGGGTTTTGTACATCATCACGATATTTAGAATATCTTTCAAAAATTAATTAAAAGCTGCAGTGCTGAATACTCCAAGTAACCCGACTTTCCACTGAATAACCAGCATTATTTTGAGAGACAACTTTAGAAATGTGTATGCTTGTATGCTTTTGGCCAAAAGCTCCATCTTCAACACTGTCCAAAGCGTAGCAAACTCTGAACGTGCTAAAACACTAAAAAATATTTTAAAATATTATATAACCTTTTCTAACATTTATTTTTTATATGCAGTCTTTTCACCAAAACTGCCTTGTCCTAGAAATACAGTTCCTAGCAACTTAATATAGGGTACCCGACCAGTAAATAAAGCCTCATGACTTTAAGTATGAATACAACTAAAAGTAAGGAAAAATACTGCCGAAGACGCATACTCCATCAACAACATCAGGTATACAGATGGCTAAAACTATTATTCCACTTACATTTTGCTCCTCTGGTTCTAATTTTGGAATTTTGTGCGACTTGCGCTCTTCCGATCGGGAAGAGTCATGCTTGCTACTTTTTTTCCTTTTCTCTTTTCTCCCTTCATGTTTCGCCTTAGCATACTCACTCGCTTGTACTTCATTTAAAAGGTCCCCACACAGAGAGGACTCAAACAATTCCCTGCCGTTCTGGATAGTTTTGGTTATTTTTAATTTGATCTCTGGTGAGCCAGTCTTCTTTGGAATCACCGTTTGTGAAACTGAAGGTGGTGGTGGAGGTGGCGGCTGTGGAGGGCAAGGTTTTTCCAGAACTTCGTGCGGCCTTGCGTTAGAGTTTTCCATTTGGTAATACTCTGGGGGACTAAAGTTTCTGACTGTACCAAAACCATTGGCCGAACCATTGGGATATTGACTGTACGTCTGGTATTTGGCTTGAGGTTCGTACATGTTGATTGTTGGTGGGTAGCCATTAGTGATGGGCGGAAGGTCCTCCGTCGTGGGCGTGGGGTACTGAAAGCCTTGCTGCAGGGCAGTTTCGTATGGCGTCTGTCCACCATCTTCAGCAATGTCACTGCTGGCATCAAAGGCATCCTCTTGGCGGATGTTGGCTGAGTCAATGAGTTGAGGTGGTTGCTGAATTGTGTTTCCCATGATCCCTTGCATGAAAGAGAAAGAGAAATCCATTGTTCTGCTCCAGCATCCTTAGCTTTCCCTTTTTCTCATAGGGCCTAAAGGCAGGGGAAGGGAAATAAGAAGTCAGTGTAAATGGAAAGGTAACAATCAAGCAAATTAAATTGTTGAGAAAAAAAGAGATCTAAAGACCAATTTCCCCCTCTCCATTCAGTAGCCACCCTCTCACGGATTTAGAGAGGACTGGTATTACTGAATCTTTAAAGAGGGCTATTTACACATTTCTGCAGAACAGCTTTTTTACATGACCACTTTCTTCTTTTCCAAGACATTTAAAGAAATGTTATAAGCACCCACAAGTGCTTAAAAACTACGAGCCCAAGTGTTAGAAAGTCAGAACTACAGTGCTAAAATTCCAACCACTCTCTATAGCCCTCCTAGTTTGGCGCTAGGAAGCGTTATTCTAACACAAAGCAGTAAGACAGCAGACTTTGACCCTCAAGCATACAGAAGATACCAAGTTCTCTTGACACCATAGTCACTGCAAACTGAACAAGCCAGAGAAACCACAGGAAGACCACTCAAACAAGAGAGAAACCTCTTCTCTTCCTCCCTGCCTCCTTGCTAAAATTCAAGACAGTTGAGCAGCCCTTAGGCCAGCTGCAGACCTAAGCCATGGGCTTTTCTGAACAATGGCACAATTAAAGGGAATAGGTCATTCCACCTTGGCTGCTGGGAAAACCAGTTCAGACGGTGCGACAGCCTCAGATGGGGTTTCCCAACCTCCTCCCTCACCAGAAAAGCAGAGCAGTTTGCACCACTGGCTCTCAGCAGCTAGCAAGGAGGGTTATTCTCCTCACTCCCGCCCCTCCGCCTTATTTTAATATTAAACACTTAGCACTTAAACACTACGTGGTTTTGAGGGAGAGAAAAATAGCCTCAGCATCGAAAGATCTCCAAAAGCTGAGGTTATTCACAGAATTAGATTACAGCCGAGAAAGCTGTCATAAAGACTTTCAAATTTCCATTGCATATTAAACCACCAAAATCAGACTAAATCAAAGTTAAATTTCCAAAACTAAAAAACTGGCTCAGAAAAGGCTTTTGCATTCACCTAAATAATCTCGATGTTCAACAAGAAGAAACATACAGTGACCTAAACTTCAGGTAAGAAATACAAGTTTGCTTCCAAGCAAGGTCAATTTATCCCTTCCAAAGTAAACATAGCTCTGTATTATTTATTCTGTCTCTGTGTAGGCATGAAGGAGGGTTACCGTGCCCTTTTGGTCAGGGTTTGAAATGACATTAACACATCCCACAGATACTTCTCATAATAAGAATCTACATATAACCCTGCCCACATTGAATTCTCACCCTCCCGATGCAACGCATCTCAATACCTTATCTAATAGTTTTCAAAACACCAAGAACACTTCCCTCCTCTGAGACTGCAAAAAGAAATTGAAGTTATTAACAGTAACAAGTAAGAACTTGACCAGAATTTTGCTCTATGTTTTGTGGACTTCATACTCAGATTACATCGATGTTTGTATTCATCTTTACTGCCCCATGCAATCAACTAGGGGCACATTTGTCACTGTAATTAAGCGACTCGGGGAAACAACTTAATAGCACAATGCTATGCAGCAAAATTCACTAATTGCAGTGACTTTTAAATCTCGTGGCTGTAAAACCATCTCTTCTCTCCAGCAGCTCTCTGCACATCAGCCACAAAACAAACGCAAAAATGTTACTGTCGAGGGGACAGCATATCTGGGGGACAGCACGTGGAGCGAGCAGGATTGCGTATCAAGGTCAAACAACACAAAACCACCACCCATTCTAGGAAAAGGAAGTGGGATTGCTTGTACTATTTACCAATTCATTGCTACTTTACATCTGCCGAACTGAAGAGCAAACAACAGGTTTCTCACCCTAGTAAGAAATTGCACCCAAGGCTGCTTTTATTTGTTACTAAAACAAGGTTCAAATTTTTTCTTCTTCTGAATACTTAAAAAAAAAAAAACCCTTATCTTGAGAAGCTGCAACAGCACTTCAGTCATCATGGATGGACAAAGTAGAAACAGTTTAAGAAATTTTAGAATTACTCTTGACTTCCCAGTTTTTTATTGTTGCTGTTTTCTTTTAATAGTAATTAAATCACCTCCTTTTACCCAAATACTCTGAAAGTAAGACCATCCGTTTAGTTTAGTAGAACTAAGCACCAGAATGTTAAATAAGAGATCTGTTAAAGTATATCACACCAGGACCCAAACTTCGGTGTGGCCACACCAGAACTATAAAAAGCAAAAATCAACCTGCAGAAAGTGAAACTCTATAAAACAAAAACCTACACAGCTTTCTGTGCTTCGTTAAGAATATAACTTTGCTAATGTCATGTGGCATTTGAATAATTACGCTTTATGTTTTCCTGCTTGTGAGTCTAAGAGTGGAAACTCCGTAAGTGTTGGGTCTTGCTGGAGGATGCTAACCTGATGTGGTAAAATAATTTTAACACTTTTCATTTCTCTCTTGAGAGGGAAGAGAAAGGATGACACTTCATTTAAAAGACATTTTTTCCCCAGGTGCAGGTTCTTTGGCCTTACCCACAATGTCAAATATCAAAGCAGACCACTCATTTCACCAGGCCGTACAGCTCCTCTAACAAGCAAGTATCTCACAGTGTAAGAGGAAAGAAAACCTCAATGCCACTACCAGAACAACTAAGCCTCCTCCAGCCAACACCATCAGATTTAGAGCCTCCACAAACTCTCATTTTCAAATCAGCAATGGATAGTTACATTCAGAAGACGGCCTTGACACCATGCAGCTGTAGAACCATCTTCTAGTCACACAACTCAGCAAGTACAGACTGAGAACTTGTGCCTCAACTGTTGCATCAGGGAGAAAAAAAAACCCTTTCTCCTACTACTGTGACCTGTGGGTTACACGATTTGGTTATCCAGTTCATTCCTCCGGCAGCAGTTCACTGGCATGTCACTGTGGACAACGTTACAGAAATTCTGATCTGTTGCCAGGCTGGTATGTTGAATTCACTTAAATCTTCCTTAAAGACTTCTCTAAAATTGAGCCACAACATCAGGTGAGGCTGCATACAGAACACTAGAAAGCTGTTCATACAATCCACAGCCAAACATTTCAGTTTGAGAAGCACTGAAATTGTACAACGGCCTAAACAAAAGGTTTCTGCCCTAAAAAGCATTACCCTATCCCATCCCTTTGAAACACCAACAGACCTTTTTCTATTACACTGGCAACTTTCAGTCTTTCCTTAAGAGGTTCCACACTTTAAAAAGTTGGGATATAAACCAAACTACTTTGTGCAGCATTTCACTAGGACACCAAGGTTTGTTTATTCTCTGGGACGTTACATGCATATATCTGGCTGATTACAGTGTAGTGTATTAGGCTATTCATATTCACCCATTCTAATTCCATCTGCAAACGTCATTCAAAAGTTGATGATCTACAGACTGCTGAGTGATTTAACAAAGACTGTTTATGAGCCTCAGCCCTGTTCCTAAGAGGAAGAACTCCCTGTCACAAGGCTAGAGCGCTAAGCCGTGACAACACTACAGGCATCTCGTCACGGTCACGTCCGCCTGGTCTACAGTAAGGTGCAATACTTGATCAACATAGCCAGCAAAAGTCCTTACCCATACACAAAGAATGCTCTTGCCAGGACAGCTGATTTTTCTCAGAACGTATAAAGTATAATAAGGAAATAAGGTATAGTAGCAAAAATGTGGTTTTCCTAGTGTCGAGAAGTAGTAGTTCTCTGCTGATACCTTGGCACAACTATCCCACCCAAGTGGTATTAATGAGATCCAGACACGGTATTAACAGAATTCAAAACCTGCATGACAGTGTCTGGTCCCTCTCATCTCCTCCAGGTCAGTCTGCCCACGCTGTATCACTCTTCACAGCAGCCAGTCCCCGGCTGTGACAGTTCCTAAAGCTGTCAATGCAGTCGCTTCCACAGGCACTAACTGAAGAGTCATCAGCGTACTTCATTTTGTTACGTGACAAAAGCTGTGGATTAATGAACTTCAAAACACTCTACTTACATTGGATTTAGGAGTTACCACTAAAAGAACATAGTTTTGATTTTTTTTTTAAGTAATTCCTTTCTGGAGCTCAGCTGTGTAAAATAGTCCTCGATGCCAGCCTGTGCTTCAGTCAGGACAATTTGTACACCAGCCTCATTATCCTCCTATACAGGCTGCAGAAGCAAGGATTATTGCTTCACTGAATTGCTACTCTCAACAGTCTTAAAACACAAGACATGTAAGCTCTGTTGTTCTCCCACAGAGCTTACATCATCAAGAGCTTCTTCCTTCCGAGCCTTTCACTGTCATCACGGTTAACACACCCAGATTTTCCCACCCTTCTTCCCTTCCAAAATTCTGCATCAGTTTGTTCATTCCTCAGTTGCTACCCACTGAAGCGGCATCTGGGCTGCGTTACAGTGAAAGGACAGCCCCTGGAGCTACCAAAATAATAGAACAAAACGATGAATCCTGAACGTACAGGAATCTCAACGTTTAAACCTAAGGAAGGATTACTTTGTAAAAGTCACTCCCTAGTTCTAATGCAAATACCACCCCATTGTCCTTGAAATATCAACAACAGGCTCAAGAGTCATACCTATCCTTCCTCAGCACAAGGATCCTCACTACCTAAAACCACAAGTGAATGTGATTTTCAGTGATACGTGTTGATCTTGCAGAAAAGTATTTCAGAATAAATTCTTCTCACTACAACAGCGATTACTCTATTAAATTACAGCATCAGCCTCCCGCAAGCTGCGGAATTTAGCTTCCAAATATGACCCATAACAGATACTGCGCTGATACATTGGAACTCAACCAACAGATAAAGGAACAATTTAATTATTTCAAGGTTTATAGGAAATGGATACTTTATAGCAGTTGGGAGACAACTTGAAATCCATGGTACCTTCAAAACTGCAACTGAATTTCCTAATGAGAGAAAAAGAGTTTGTTCTCTAAAACTGGGTAGCCCGCATTCTGTACTTGTCCTTTCCCACAGCTGTAGGATCTTCTGACCGAGCAGGAAAACAGGACTGTTTACAGACACTGAGACTCTACACATGGACACTGTTTAGCACGTATTTTCATGTTGCCCATGGGAGAGCCACAATTCAAAGTATCAGAGAAAAAAGTAAATGAAATAAAAAGTATAAGCAGTACAAGACAAGGTAGGTCAACCTAGTAGAGCTCTTACAGTGCTCTTTCTTAACTCTTTGTTTCACTTCTCCTCCCAAGCTTCTTAGATTGACTGAGCGTAGCTTGAAAAAAAATCAGTTACACCTTCAACAGTGAGTGCCCAGCCATGGGAAAGTTTCAAAGAGATTAGAAATCCTCTGGGATAACATTTTTCACCAACAATTGCACTTATCTAAAGCCATTTTTAGCACAAGTATTTTGCAACTTCACTCTCAGAAAACAAGATACTTACGAAGTTCTCAAGCATTGCTTTCATGCTGCAGTAAACTAAATAACTGACCTCTGAGATTATCAAACAATTCTGAACAGTGCTGATCCCCTTTGGTGAAAGCTTTTCTTCCTCCCAAAGAAGGAGTTTTGTAGGTTTGCACAAAATACAGCAACACAGTAGGACTTACCTATAAAATACACAAACATGCATCTATCCATTGTACTATTGCTCAATCAGGAAGAGCTCAAAAAAGTGAGAAAAGATACAGTAACTATGCAACGCGTAAGAGAAATTTCCTAAATGTCAGGAGCACCCACCGCTATTCATCACCCAACAGGAGCCCAAGGTAAAAACTCCCAAGCCCGAGGAGGGAGGACTGTCTCCAAAGCCTGCTGGATGCAGAACTTGGAGAAACTGCCCGTACCTAGCTAGAGGCAGCCAGTGCAAAACGACAGCCCTTTCCCTGACCGACCGAGACCCACGGGGTCCCGTGCACCTTCTGCCCACTACTACCAGCTGAGAAACCCTGCTCGGACCAGCGCAGATGCCTGTTAATCTGAGGCTGGCTACCACCACACTGATGAGCTGATGCAACACCTACTGATAAAAAGTGTAGCATGCACATATTTTAAACCGAGTTTCCACAAAACCTTTTTGAATTAATTTTACCCTTTCCTGTTGACAACTACCATGTGGGTGGCCCTGCCTAAAGCAGTTGAGTTAGCACTTGTTAGAGGCAAGACGTTTTACATAGATGGAAAGTATCTGCTGTGAGAACAGAAACTGTCCTACTAGCTCACTGACTGAGTTGAAAAAGCAGCAATTTGAGTCAGTCTTACGTGTTCAGTGAACAGTGTCACTGCCTCGCCACCCTGAGCTGGACTTTCTATCAACAGTCTTGAAAGCAGAAGTTCTAGGCCATCTTTACGCACAAACGACAACCCAGGTCCTGTCCACATAGACCTAAATCGGAAAGATTCAAAGATCTGCCACCCTTGGGATGAAGGGTCCTACCATCCCTTCATTATCTGAGTCACCACACATACGTTTACCACCATTTTCTGCGCTGTTTCATTCCAATGTATCTAACCTGCGCTGGTGCTGGTCATCTCAAGGGTCTAATCCACGCAGCTACTATTCTCAATAGATGTTCACTGCTATACGTGTTTTGCAAGCAGACAGCTGTTTGGCTGGAACAGGCTAGATTGGTCGGGATTTTTAAGTGATGCAACCAACTTCTGTCGTGTTTCCATTCCTCCTCTCAAAACCTTAAGACTGCCCAGCTAGAACCACATAAAATGTACGACTTGGCTCTTGCTGAAGTTCAGCACGCACACCTGCCACCAAACTCCTTGCTAGAACTGAACATACCCACACCTTTTCTACAGTCACATCAAAAATGACCTGGAGGGTTGCCTTTATCAACTGTAACAGCATCCTGTGGTGTTCAAATTATACAAACTGTAGACAGAAATAAAATAATTATTCTTATTGATTCCTGCATTCAGTATTTGCAGTCCGCTTTGTCCCATTTTGTTCTCAATGTCCTTAAGAAATCATGCACGGAAAGTTTTATTTACATACGTTAAGACAATGCCAAGTTTTTCCAACAGCACGTAGACTCATTAGCAGAAAAACTATAGCCTGTGGATTTCTACTGACTTCAGCTGGACTGAGCAGTCTCTCCTGGCAGGCACTGACGGTGAATCAGAGGCCTCTTAACAAACTTTAAAGCATGTGGTAAGGCTGACTACTTCCCTGTATACCTTTTTAAAGGTGGTTTGGTTTTTTTATAAATGCCAGAAGTAATAGTCACATCTGTAGTATGGTTTTGATAAGGCCACTTTTAACAAGTTTCCCACGGTGACATGGGAAGAAACAACTTGGGCAGCAGCAAAGAAAATGCTATGTGTTAAAAAGAACTAAAAAAAAAACAAAAAAAAACAAAAAAAGAGAAAAGTGGCTTGTCTTGAAAATTATCTTAGAGTACTCAGTTGTTTTTAGAGCCTTGGGATTCAAATAGGAAACATGGAGGAAAATCTTTTTTCTTCAGGGAGAGTCACGGATCAATATTCACGTAAAACCAGAACTCAGATCTTTGGCAATACCAAACACTGTAAGGGTCATGACGTGCTTCCACATATCAAAACCAGTGTGATAACTGCAACATATCTCTTGTGTATCACCTCAAACTCAGGCCAAGTTGCTGAACTGAAAAATGCAAAACACAGTTGTATTAAAACAAAACATACAGTCTTTGATCACCCTCTGCCCTTAGTCGGTAACTTCATAAAGCACATGCTCATTTTTTGGAGCAAAATCTTTTCACGCAGTTCATTAAAATATTTTTTTTTAAATCTAACTGCCAAAACATTCTCTGGGCGCCTCTACAATAAGCCACTGGAAGACCCAAACAGTCATCAAAACAGGCTAAAACTTTTTCTTCAACTATGATTATAGGCTACTTTACATTGTCTTTTGGGTTGGTTGGTATATATAGAACTATGCTATCATTAAGATTTTAATTTTTTTAACAACAAATTTAAAATCTTAAGCCTGTATTAAAATTGTTGAGCACATTGACAGTCAAAAGAGAGCAGAGTGAGACACGGAACACAACAGAGTACAATGCAACAGTACCCCCCCCAAAAAATCCAAGACACAACAAATCCTTCACTCGTATGCAGTTCTTAAGAGCACACAATGAAAACCTTTTTATCCGAGAAGAAGTTGACAAGTACGCGGTTCGGCCACGAAGACAGCTTTGCATGGTTTCGGAAGAGCGCGGTGCGGGCTCTAACCCCAAGTTTCTCCCCACCAGACCGTTTGGGGCTCGCCGAGACCGGCTCCCGCCGCCGTCCCCCTCCGAGACCCGGGCGCTCTCCCCAGTTACCTGCCGCGGAACGGCCCGCCGGCCGGAGCGGGGCATCAGGAGGCGCTGGGGCCGCCGCTTGCCCAGACCCAGCCGGGTGGGACAAGCGAACGGGTCCCGCTGCGCGTCACGGAGCCCTGCCCGCTCCGGCCCTCTGCGGCCCGGCTCCGCGCCTCACGGAAACGGCGGGCCGCCGCCGCCGCCCTGCCCGGCCCGGCCCTGCCCGCGGGATCGGCTCGGGACGGCCCGGGGCCCACCGCCCGCCCTCCCTCCGCGGGGGCGGCCCCAGGGGCCGCGCCGCCGCCGCAGCGCCGGCAGCAAACATGGCGGCCGCGGCCCCTTTAAGCCCGGGCGGGCCGGCGCCGCCGCGGCCACCCCCGCCGCCCGCCAGCGCGGCCGCCCGCCGCCCTCACCTTCAGTCTGTTCCATTCTAACTGCCCCCGCCGCGTCCACCCAGCCCAGCGGAGACAAAGGCCGGCGGCGGGGGCGGCGGCGGCGGCGGGCCTCCCCGCCTCCTCCCGCAGCAGCAGGCCGCGACGGAGCCCCGGCCTCGATTTCCGCGCCCCCGCCGCTGGCGCCGGGCTCCGCCCCGGGAGGCCGCCCGCCCCCCCACCGCCCGCTCCCGGCCGGTGCGGCCAAGGGGAGGCGCTCGGCGGGGCGCGGGCGGGCGCGGGCGACCGCTGGCGGCGGGGGAAGGCGGCGCTCCGTGCCGCTCTGCCCGGGTCCCGGCCCCGCTCCCGCGCCCTCCGCCTCCGCCCCCCCGCCGCCGCCGCCGCCGCGCACCGCGCAGGCGCGCGCGCGCGCGCCGCCACCGCCCCCCGCGCCCCATTGGCCGCCCGGGCGGCACCCGCCGCAAGGCACGACGGGGGATGTAGTCCGGCGGGCCGGGCCCGGGGCGCGGCGGCGGCTGAGGCGGGCGGGGGCCGCCGCGGCGGTCACCGCGGTAGCGACCCGCTCCAAGCAAAGAAGCATTCACATTCGGCGTCTCGTGGGGCGCACGGCGCGTCCCGGGTACAACAAAACCCGCGCCGGGTGCTCCGGTGCCCCGGAAATCCAGCCGCTGGAGCGGGAACGGCGGGCTCTGGAGCCATCGCTCTGCAAGCCCCGGCCTTCCCACAGCA
This sequence comes from Mycteria americana, assembly GCF_035582795.1. NCBI lineage: Eukaryota > Metazoa > Chordata > Aves > Ciconiiformes > Ciconiidae > Mycteria > Mycteria americana. The sequence goes on from NC_134387.1 coordinate 7,130,889, forward strand.
CCTGCTCACAAAACACGACGCGCGAACCCGCAGCGGTGAACGTGGCGAGAGGACGGTGGTTCCAGCAGCCCCGGCTGGCCCTGCTGCGCTTACCGGCGCAATGACGGCTGCGGGTTGAGCGAGGAAGACGCCGGCGGGCACCGAGCGCCGGGCACGGACACGCGTTCCTGCGAAGCCCAGCGCGTGCCGAGGCGTTACTGACCCCGCTGCGCAGCTGGAACCGCCCCACCAAACCGTGCCGTGCGTTTGCACCGCTGCTAGGAACCAAGGACGGCGCAGCCGAGACGCGCCACCGTGTTTAATTACGGCCGGGCGGCACGAGGCCCGGTTAAAGACCAAATTCTGCTGGAGAGCTCATAACGCGCCTTGCAGAGTCGAGGTCTAGCTCCTGAGGTTTGGCATCTGGGTTGGATCGAGAAAGAAAATGCTGTCATCCTCAGTAGTTTCTAATCCTATTTTGGCTGAAAAATTATGCATTGAGATGTTTGCAATTAATTCCCCTCCTCCACAACCCTCAAGTCTGTCTTCTGCGGAAGAAAACACAACTGAAGTGCACACAATAAATCTTTCCTGCAGCAAAAACATTAACATGCATGGAAAAAAAAAAAAGAAAATGGAAAGCAAGAAAAGCACAAGAGAATGGAAAGTAAACAAGATGGGAAGATAAGATGACGTCTGTTACCAGAAGGAAAAAAGTCAGATAATAAACCAAGAAGAATTAAGTAGAGAGACATGACCCAACATGAAAGAGGAAGCTGAAGAGATCCGAGCTTTACGAGTCACTGAGCAAAGCCTGAGCAATGATTTCCAAATTCACAGCGTTCCCCACTGCCCAGAAAGCAGAGGCTCGCAGCCCACAGTGAGGAGGCGTTTTTCTTGTCACGGGGGGGGGGGGGGGGGGGGGGCAGGAATTGCTGTAATAAAGCAAATTTAAAAAGCGATTCTCCTCCTCCTTAAAGGCACCAAAAGTGGAGGTGACCTAGAAAAGCCTTTCTCTCTCTCTTCTCCTCCCTTCTGTAAATTCTAAATGCTTAATATTAAACATTAAGATTAAAATTAATATATGTGGGTCCTGATGTTCCTGCAGCTGAAGTCATCAAGGGATGAGAACATATTTTCTTTCTGATTCCTTTTGACAACTAATGAACGTTCTGACAGGAATTACTGGTTTTCCCCCACTTTTCTCCTGTTCAGTTTTCTTTCGCATTACTTTTTCCTGCTCCTGATAGTTTTTACCAGAAATGATCTGTCGGTTGGGAAACTACAGCTCAATGCAGACGAGGGAAAGCGCCACGACAGCAGCTTCACCGTGCTCGGCCCCCGAGGAAGGCTGGACGACCCGTGCAGGGAAACAGAAGGCGCCGTTTTGCTTGCCCTGTGCAGGGACTACAAGATACAACCAGCTGCTACCGCAAGAGCACACCACCACAGTAATTAGCGGCCCTTGCCAGGATCACCGATGAACCTGTGGGTACTTGACCCCAGCCCTCGGACGAGCACTTCTGTTGCTCTGCAGGCGCTCGGGTCCTCACCGCCAGACTCCACATTTCCAGCTCCGGGAGGATCGTCACACGCGGTTCAAGCCAGCGAGCGACCACAGCTCCGTCAGTAACAGACCCCAGCATTCCTTATACGCCACACACTTGAGTGCTTTACAATAACCCCGAAGACGTATACAAGAGAAAACAATATTCTTGAACAATCAAAGAGGTGCTGTGTTCTCCCTGAAGAATCTTCCCCTTTAAATGCCGCATGCTAATTGCTTCCAGAAGCTCTGCCCCAAATCGTGCTGCCTGTGTCTTTCAGAACAGTTCAGAACTGATGCCTGCTCCTGGACAAACAATCTGTGCCTGGTGCCGTTCCCAAAAAGAAGGGGTGGCACTGCTAAGGGGGCTCTGAACAGCGGCGCAGAAGCTGCAGCTCTCTAACAGGGCTTCAAGCAGGCAGTGTCGAGAGGGGCTCTGAGCCCTCGCCACTTCACTGACTTTTCCTAAAGGCCCAGTGCTTAACACAGCGAGGGAGCATCCGTGTATCAGTCTCCTCTGAAACAGGAGCATCTAGCCCTTGTTCATGCAGGAGAAACTCCTGAAGACGTAATCTAAATATGTTTAAATCACAGTTTTGAACACCGTGAAAACTAGAAGGTAAATAAGCACGTCCAACAGACTCCGGTCTGCGTTCTCTTAGAAGCCATCTCATGAATTCGCAGGGAAATACATCTCCGAGGAGACAAAATCGGCGTTTCCAAGTTCTTGAGAGCTGGAGCGCTAGTACAGTAACACAGATCTCCCACTCTAGTGTGATGAACAAAGGACACCGCCTTGAGCTGGGTTCAGAGGACAGGAGTTTGTGTTTGCCTACTCATCTAGTTTTAATTTCCTATTCTGTCACTTCCCCCAGCAAGAGCCTCTCCCAGGGGAAAATAAAACCAAACCAAAACCCTCTTCTGCAATCCTGGGGGACGTGGTTTAGCAGAACCAACTCTGGCGGAATAAAGCACACAGGAACTAAATTGTACTACTACATGGCCTGCATTAACAATGCAGAAATGTTTTTGACAGTAAAAAAGTATTTGGATTAATGGTGGGGTGGGTTTCTTTTTCAGAACTTAAAGGACTTGGAGACCAGCCCTTTATGGGAAACGTGCTTTCCAACCGATGGAAAACACAGCGACATGCCGAGAGCTCTGGCGGCAGACCGCGGGAGCTTTCTGTCCCGTTTCTTACCCATCTTTCCCAATTTTATTTTCTACTTTTTAAAATACCGTTCATCTGTTTAGGCACCCATTAGTGAAGTTGCCAAAGGGTTACAAACCTTTTTCATTGCGGGCAATAAACCGTTTTTCCCCACTAGTTTCTCAAACACAGAAGACATTTCGAGAGACCAAGTCTCCTGTCACCGACCGAGAACGTTTCTCCAGCTGCCTACGTGTTTCGTCAGATCCACAGAGCCACAATGATTGTCTGAAACGCGTCAGGACTTGAAACTTCCTTCTGACACCTCATTCCATCAAAGCTGTTCTCAGGCGATAGCACACAAAAGGAGACTCTACTCTTACAGGCCCCGTCACACACGCAGCTGCTCAGAACATGTTCTGCTCTATATATAGATCCAAACTGCAATCGCTTAGACGGGAACCTTTCATGTAAAAGCAAAGTTTTGTTCCATACAAAAAGATAAAGGCATACTATCGACATTTTGCTGGATAGCGTGGGCTAGCTGTTGTGGGCTGCTGAACTACTGGTGGCGTTTTCCCTTTTGAAAACCCTATAAATGCAGCAGGAAACATCCAACGTGGCCGCCGAGGAAACGACGCTAGTGTGCGAGTTAACCGCTGAACGAGCTCTCCTACCTTTCGCCAGGACTCGCGCCAAGGCTTCGCGGGACGCAGCAGGCGTGCGGAGCAGAACCAGGGAGTCCCTTCCGGCCAGGAGCCCGTCTCCGCGCATGGCTCCCGGTTTCTCTCCCGCTCTCCAGGTGCTACGTGAACAACAACGCAAAGGCGCAGGTGAAGATACGCCACCAGCCCGGTTCCGCCGGCCTCGCTGTTGGGGCGGGAGCGCTGCCGATCGGGGACCGCGCCGGGGCGGCCTGCAGCAGCCCTGACCAGAAGCGATGCAGAGAGTGGCAGAACGGAGGGGTCCCCAGGCCGCCGCCGCCGCGGGGCCCGCGCCTGCCCCGTGCACCGGGCCGGGGAGGAGGCCCCGCCGCAGGCCCCAGGCCCAGAGGCCGCCCCCGTCGCTGTCACGGGGCTCCCGTCTCCCCAGGCCGATCCCGAGCGCGCCCCCTCCTCACCCTCCCTTACGTCACGCGCAGCCCCACCGCCTCGCGATTGCGTCACGCACCGGGCCGTGACATCACCCTTCCAGGCCCGCCCTCTCGCACGTCGCCGCCGTCGCCCTCGCAGCCAATGAGCGGCCCTTCCTGAGGGCACCTCGGGTCAAGTCCCGCCCCGCCCCGCTCCCATTGGCTGCCGCCGAAGCAGCTGTGACGCAACGCGATGGCGTGATGGAGAGGGAACCATAGAGCCGGGCTAGAGCGGCACGGGCAGGGCGCGATGGGACGGCGCGGGAGGACTGGGGGCCGCGGCCGGGCCCCTGGCGGGGAGCGGGGCCGGCGGTGAGCGGGGCCGGCGCGGCGGGGGGCACCGGGACCGGCCCTGGGGAGGGGCAGCGGGGCCGGGACGGCTGGGACGGGCCAGCCGGAGGGCGGGGAGGGACCAGGGCGCCGGGCTCCGGCCCGGCCGGGGGACCTGCGGGGAAGCCCCAGGCGCTGGCCCCGCCGCGGCCTCGTCAGCCGGCGGGCCCTGTCCCCTGCCGGCTCCGGGCGAGCCGTCCCGCAGCCCCCGCTCACGTCTCCCCCTCGCAGCCAGGGCAGCGGCACGGGCGGGAAGGTGATGTGCCGGAGGCCGGGCGGGTCCCGCCAGGGCCCGGCCCCGCGGCGCGGAGGGCCGCAGCGCTCCCCGCCCGCTCGCCTTCGCGGCTGGAGATGAGGGTCCCTGCGCCGTCCACCGCCAGCCGCAGCCGCTGACGCCGCGGCAGCTCTACAGCCGCACCATGCTCCGTGCGATAGCCAGGGCGAGGTAAGCGCGGGCTGATTTTCGTAGGCGCGCGGTGCCTCAGCATTCCCCTCGTTCCTCGCACCCGACTGGAGATCAACGGGCCGAGGGCGATCACGCCTGAGGGAGCGAGGAGGCTCCCGGCACCGTAACGCTTTTCTTTAGCGATTTCTTTGCGGTGACTGGTGCTGTTCGGGCGCTTGCGAGCGTACGCATTCAGTGTGATATCAATGCTGTAAACTAGAGTGCTTCTGCAAAAGATTACCTGGCTAAACTGGGAAGTACAAACTTTGATTTACCTAAAACTAAGGGATTTCAGCAGTTGTCATAATGCATGGCGGTCTGCCAGCTCTTAGCTCTTCTGTCCATAACAGATCAAGCTATCTAACCGCTTGCCTCTCTTCAGTGTGCAGCCTGCCTTTTCCAGCTGACGTTGCTGGGGGAGGGAAGGGGCAGGAAATGCAGAGAACTCTGTTCTGAGCGCTCGGCGAGAGGAGAAGGGGCTTTGGTTTTTCTTTGCTTGCAACTGGCACATTTTAGCTCATGCAGTCGGTAGAAGGGCTTCCTAGAGGCAGTCTGAAGTCTTGAGTTATTCTCCCCCAAGAGAAAAGTTGTTAGCAGGGGACAAATTCTCAATATTTTATCCATTGCTGAAGGATCAGAACCTCAGATATCTGCCTCAGATACTGAGGCAGCCACAAGATCAACTTCACAAGATTGATTTGGCACTAAGGACGCTAATTTGTGTGTAACACCTAGGTACCTTAGCCACAATGCACTATTACTTGCTTAAATACCTCTCCAGTTTCAGAGGCTCCCATCTTCTTCTGCACTCCAATCCTCCGTGCTCTCCAGCACTTGCTTTTGTCCAACTAGTGGATTCTCATTTAAACCGGACTTGCGTACGAGACTCTGAACGCCAGCCATCGCTGCACTGCGCGTGGTTGGGCGCTGGCCTACCTCACTCACCGGCTACGGTTGTGCGAACGTTTCACACGTCCGCCTGCTTGCGTCAGGAGCTCCGAGATGAACCTCCGCCCCACCGCAGCACTGTACACCAGGGTGCTAAGCCCGCTAAAACTCCAGCAAAACAAGTCATAGAGACTCCCGTGGGAAAAAAGCCTTTACGCCAGAAAATTGTGGATGAACTGAAACACTATTACCATGGATTCCACTTGCTTTGGATTGACACTAAGGTGGCTGCCAGGATGGTGTGGAGGCTGTTACATGGTCAGGTCCTCACTAGGAGGGAGAGACGAAGGGTAAGTGCCAGACCTTGCAAAACGATGCGTTAAGAGGCTTACTGTAATGAAAGAAGTTTAACCACTCAGTTTCCACACTTCTTTTGAACACATATTTCTTTTTGTCTGGTTGAATAATAATTTCTGCTGTGCTTTTCTCTGTACAGCTGCTGAGAACTTGCGCAGATCTCTTCCGGCTGGTTCCCTTCCTGGTGTTTGTCATTGTCCCCTTCATGGAATTTCTGTTACCCGTATTCTTGAAACTCTTTCCCGAAATGCTGCCCTCGACGTTTGAGACCGAGTCAAAAAAGGTTTGTGTCCTTTCTGAAGATGTAGACTGTGCACTCCAGCTCGTTCAAACATCTGTGCAACTGCATAAAGAGCTGTTGTTTCCTGCCTGCTGCTGTAAATGAGTATCGGCCTCACACACAGGTCTAGGTCAGACATTCCTAGCTTATTGCTAGACAGGACAGCAGAATTTGAAGATTGTACTGTAAACAGTGATCAGCAGGAAAGTGCACGGCAACTTCACTTTCTACAGTAACCAAAGCCTCTTTGCTTTCAGTACTGAAGTCTTATTTCACCTCTTTCCCAGAATCCCCTCCCTTCTGATTTTCAAGTGGAATTTCTAATGCTGTTTTATTTCCTAAATGAAGGAAGAAAAGCAGAAAAAGAAATTAAATGCAAAGCTGGAGTTAGCAAAGTTCCTGCAGGAGACCATTGCAGAGATGGCCAAAAGGAACAAAGCAGATACAGGACAAGGAAAACAATTCTCTTCTTACGTACACCAGGTAAAAGGGGCTGTGCTGGGGACGACAGCAATAGTGCTTATACCAGCTTTAGTGCTGTTGTTTTGGGCAGAGAGTATGGGTTTTGTACAAAGATCGCAGAGAGATTTGACAGCAGAGCTTCCTGCCAGGTGTTGCTGTTAACGGGATACCCTCCTGCAGCTAACAGCCTGCTGACACTGCCTTTGGACCCCATCTGTCAGAGCGGTCTGTACAGACAAGCATTTCCATCCTGGAGCAACAGTGGAAGTTTTACCCTGTGAAATCCTTTAAGCTGCCGCTCAAAAACACTGTTTCACTTTGGCCTTTTAGCTATACCTTTCTTTTTCCATCGAGAGAGGGGAATACCAGTGTGAGAAACAGGAAGGGCGTCTTCCTTAGAGGGGGAAGAGGACTGAAAAACTGTGATTCTGTTTTAGTTTGGCTTTTGGCTCTGATGCCTCTGCTTTGTTTAGATTCGTCACACGGGCCATCAGCCCAGTACCCAAGAGATCGTGCGCTTCTCCAAGCTGTTTGAGGATGAGCTGACCCTGGAACACTTGGAACGGCCGCAGTTGGTAGCTCTTTGCAAATTGCTTGAGCTGCAGCCCATTGGCACCAACAACCTGCTCCGCTTTCAACTTCTGCTGAGGCTGAGAACTATCAAGGCAGATGATGAAGTAAGTTTAAAATAGCACTGGTGTACTGCTTTGGTGGAATGCATGCTTTTCGCAATCTCAAGTTCTGCCCTCTGAGTCACAGGCATAAGGCGTGTGTGACTGCCCACGCTCCATCCTCAGATGTGAAGTTTAATGTTGATGGGAATGGGATTCTCCCCGTGAGAGATTCCAGAAAAAAACAGAATGGGAGTTCATCTTCCTGCGCCCTTGCTGCCTTTGGTGTGAACCCTAACGAGCGTGGCACTGCAGATATTGTCACTGTTTAGAACACCCTTATGTTTTTATTCTGGAGTCATACTAACTTGTAAAAAAGGGAAGTTCCAATTCTGGTCTGGAAACACCAGATTTTAACCAACTGAATTCAGCATGAGTTTATATTAGTTTATAAAGTGGCTGGATTTATTTAGCCTGGAGAAGGCCAAGGGAGAATCTGCTTGCTGTTTTCAACTGCCTAATGGGGTTATTTAGAAAATGGAACCAGACTTACAGGTGCATAGCGAAAGGACAACAGGTAATGGTCATAAGTTGCAGCAAGGGAAATTCCAACTTGATAAGAAGGAAAAAATAATCAGCGAGTGCATAAACAGTGGAACAGGTTGTCTAGAGGTTGTGAAATCCCCATCCCTAGAGAGGCTCAAAGCATAAATGGAAAAGGCTGAGCAATGGAAAGAAACTTTTAAGTTAACCCTCTTTGGAACAGGAGGTTGGGCTGGGGACCTCCAGAAGTCCCTTCCAGCCTACATTTTATGATTGTGTTGGAACTGTAATTTGAAATGGTGTTAAGAATCCTATTATGTCACGGAGGAAAGACCGGAAAAGTTCTTGCTAGTTAGAGGTGACCAGTTCTGAAAGGCCTATGCAACTAACCACGGGCTCAGCTTTAAAGCCTGCAATCTTGACAATTCTCAGGGTCACCTGTCTTTGAGTGGATTCTTCAAACCTATAGGTTCATATGTAAAAGTGACATTCTCAGTACTTGGGGGGGGGGGGATAATTAGGACCAAAGGTTTTCATTGTCTGTGGCTGAAGACTGTCAGCTTTCAAGGACAGAATGAATTATCTACAAAGTCAGTTCTGTCTCATCTTTGTATGGGTATGACTTTATGCACATTTACCTAAACAGACATTTCTTTGGGCTCAAGCTCATCAAGTCCATCAGGGTTTTGGCTTACTCTGTGCCTAGATAGGAACATTCCTTTTCATTTCAGATGATTGCCAAGGAAGGAGTCAATGGCCTAAGTGTGTCTGAACTGCAGAGCGCATGCAGAGCCAGAGGAATGCGATCATTGGGTCTCTCAGAGGAGCAGCTAAAGGAACAACTCAGGCAGGCGAGTACACTGTGCTCTGGTCTTGTTTGACAAGGTTTCTCCTAGGACAGAATGGCATGCAGTGTTCAGGTAGAGCAGGCACAGTTTCACTAAGAATTCACGCAAGTGCTTCTAGATGGATCCTCACCTGCACAGCTGAGCTTTAAGGCATGACGTATCCAGGTTATATCTTAGACTAAGGAGAAAACCAAGTAGCATCAGGGCCAGCTAGAAGCAAGATGAAGCAGGGTGGGGAGGGAATATGTTTTAAGCTTCTAAAGTAGCCAAGACTTGTCGTAGAGCCCACACTAGGCTTTCGTAAGCATTCAAACAGATTCCAGATACTGCTGTAGGTGCTGTATTTCAGATAAGCTGCAGATAATTCAAAGTACTTAGCTTTCACTGTTGGCTGTTTGTCAGTAGTGATGTTGGTACCTCACTAGTAGCTGGAAACTTCCTCTCTAGTGTGTATTCCATACGGTATTCTTAACTCTTCAAAACTTTTTCTTCTCATTGTGGTAACTTAAAACTGTATTAGCCAAACTCAAGATAGCTTTAAGATCTTTAAGGACAAAGAGTGCTATATAAATAAGCACTGACATAGAGACAACATGAAATAACTTTTCCTGCTGTTTTCTTCTAACAGTGGCTGGATCTGCATTTAAGAGAGAACGTTCCACCTTCTCTGCTCCTGCTTTCCCGTGCCTTGTACTTAATAGATGTAAAGCCACAATCTGTTCCGGTTCCACAAAATAAGGTGAGTTGTTTGAATAAAACTTTCAGGTTAATAGTTTAACCATTACACATTATAAAAATGAAGCACTGTGACATGAATCTTGTTCTTTGATCCTCCAAGTGGACTGAAGTTATAACTGTACTGAACTATATGTTCTTCTGTAGATAGGTGAAACTGCCAAAATCATGACATCCGTTCCTGAAGGTCAAGAGACCCTGGTGGATCCTGCCCCCGTTGTACAGGGAAGAAAGGTTAGAAAATAGCAGTCTACAAGTAGGAAAATGAGTGTGTAGTGCTGTCTTTGGGAAGAGTGTGCGAACAAACCTTTCCAAAGGTAGACAAAAGCCAGTGTTTGACACCATTGCACAGAACACGTAAACAACGTATATTCTTGCATTGCGTATGTGTTTCTGCCCGAGAGCCTCACGGTTGCGTACTCTGACTTAAGAGACAATGAAAGGGTACAGAGATCTGCTGTGGCACATCTTGTCCTGTTGCTGGAAACAGCTGGTTATGCAGTACCACGTTACTGGCTTCCAGCAGAGGAGCACTCACAAGCTTCTAAGTTGCTGTATTCACATAAATACAGAGACTTCAATCCAGGTACATTTAGCTCAGAGAAGCCAGTTAAAGGTGACTTGTTTTCAGCTCTCCTAGAAAACTTGGGCTGAGTTGTCCAGGACAAAAAGAGCCAAAATAGCTAGAGTAAGAAAGCCAGAGCATATGGTTCTCAGCAGAAGGCTAAAGTGAATTCCTTAGATTAGTCCAAGCTCATAAAAGCAGCAGCAGAAATTAAAGGAGACTATTGTGTCAACTGGTACAAATATTTCCAAACAGCTCTGTTAAATTGCGTAGGGGAAATGACGGAAATGCTGACGTACAGCTTTCACAAACATGCGTTGCAGGGAACAGCCTTATTCAGAAAGGAGAAGGGACTGTGCAGGGTCTAGCTAGAGCTTTGTTTTCTGAGAGGGTTCTGTGACTTAAAGCTGCTTTTTCCTTAAAAGAATGAAGAATTCGTATCTCAGCCAACAGAGAAATTGCCCATCTCAGCAGTGTCAGTTAAGCCTCCCCCACGAGAGGTAAGCTTTTAAAAATTCTTAAACTTCCCAAAGGAGATTGTTCTTCACACAACTTACAGACAAACTGTGGAAATTTGGGCTACAAGATGTTGTGAATGTTAAGTTCAAGGAGCGACTGGAGAAGTTGTGGACACGAACTGCATTGAGGGCTGTTAAATACAAAAATACCACACGTGATGGAGACTGCAGTCAAACTGAGGGAGGTAGCAGAGCACTGAGGGGAGTTACCAGTATGTCCTTTCTTTGTGCTCTTCCTTAATGATCTGCTTCGGACCACGAGGATAGAACAGCCTTCTGTCAGAACCACCGTAGTGTTAAGTGCCATTTTGTATCTGTGAAAATACTTCTACAGTGACTTGCCTTTTCTTTCACCCATTTTCTTTCCGTGAATATTTTATTTCAGTTTAGCTGCTTACGTATACGTCTAGGATGCCCACTTAAGGCAAGTTTGGGAGTCCAGACTGACTTTTATCGACAGGAGAATGCTCCTTTACCCTGAAGAACTTTGTTCTTAGTCAGCTGTTATTCTCCAGAGCAGCTTCCCATAGTAAATGGGAAGATACCTTCTTCAAGAAAGGTTTTGAATTTTAAGACGCATTTGTATTAGTATTGCCTAAAATCTGCAACTTTCTCTTACACCTAGGCTAAAATGGAAGCATCTCAGAGCAGCAAGGCCGGCGCCAATGGAGTCTAGCCTGAAGCCAGCCAGGACTGTGTAACACTGGGAGAGAAGAGCTTTCATCTCTGCACCTCCTTGAAAGGGAAGAGCGATTTTCCAGGAGGCTGCTTTACACAGAAAGGTGTCAGCAGCCCTCAGGGGCATCTCTGTCTATTCCAGGCTTATTAGCAACTAGGCCACGCTAAGGCTATCTGGATGGCACCGGCTTCTCATTTGTACTGGATCCCCTACCCCCACTATTTTAACTTATGTTGTAAATATGTTACTAATGAATGATGCTACTGTCTGTACTGTTACTGAACGGGTGTTCGTGCTCTTAAACCTTAGGAAAGGCAGCTTTTCATTGTCATAAAGGCCTGGGCGCAGAACGAGCTGGGCTGGAAGTCCAGTAAAGCCTGTTCTACAGTTTGAAATCCTCTGCAGGAACATGCCCACGTATCCAGGGCTTGCAGCTTGCCCTGCTGCCGCAGCTTTACAAGCTCAAGCTCTTGATCCTAGTTAGCGTGGTTTAACCAATAACTAGTGCACAGAATGACCCGTGTGGCCATTGTATTTAACCGGCACATTTGTACCGAGGAGAATAACCACAGCAAAGGGAGGACCAGCGCTCTCCTCAATGGTGTGGTTGAACTTAACTGTTCAGAAAGACTTAAGAGCTCGCTGGACAAGAGCAGAGCAGTGAGGAGGACAGCTTCCACTGCGTGAGCGTTTGCATTCAGCAGTAAGAGCTGCAGCAGGTGCCAGACACAGTTACAGAAGGCAGAGCCTTGCATTTTTTAGGATCCCACTGGGTCACGTGAGGTGGCAACCTGGGGACCCACACACGTTTCCCAAGTCCGATGTAAGACTTGGTTAAACCTGATCAGGCTCAGAACTACGCATCAGCAAGTGCTCTCAGACTTACTGTACCTTACAAGATGATTCTTCACACACTCCAGTGTTAACTGGTTTTTTGGTAGACTCTATAGGAGGATACCGAATAGCTGTTTTTAGCATTTGTTGATTTTTTTACTTTGTCCTATGTAAATGTTCATAAATGACTCGCATTATGGATTTTAAATATGTATATTTATACTTACTATAAAATTAAAGTTAGACTTGGTGCTAAGTAGAATGGAATGTCGTTTCTAGAGGTCAGACAGCCTTTAGAACAATCCGACTCAAAACCAGCCAGTCATCTCAAGGTCGGGTGTTATCAGCACTTTAAACATGTGACTTCAGGCTCTTACTGGCAACGCAGAAACAGCCTGCAGAAGACAGCTACCGTTGTACCGTGTTCTTCCTTCTGCACCCGCACCCCTGCCGTGTTAGTACAGCCAGTAGGCAGTGCTCAGTATTTGTATTCGATTGGTGGTTAGTAATTGAGAACAAATGTTATTTCAATAAAATAACCCCAGTGCTCAAGCGTCACTCCTGCCTCTGTGTAGCACGGATGAGGTGTTGCTGGTAGCCAGAATGGCCTGTGGCTACTTGTCTATTTGACAGAAGCTTTGCCTCCTTGATAACACTGCCAGCTGCTGTTATTCGAACAGGACTGTGACCTAACATCTGCAGAGCCCGCTTTGTCTAGAAAAGCATTTCACCCCCTAAAGAGCGGAGCACCAGTGTTGTTCAGTGCCAGGTTTCACTGGTGTTGAGCGCTGAGAGAGCGTGCAGAAGTGAAAGAATGCAAGTAATTTCTGTATGATGGCTAAAGCATGTAAAGAGTGAGATGGCATTCCTGGGTTCAAGGTAAGTGGGAAGAGCTATGCAAGGGAAAAGTCTCCCTGTTTTAAAGCACACAAAGTGGGTTTGCAGAGCCAGCCTAGTTCACTAAACCGTATCAAAGCCAGAACGTCGCGGAGAGGAGGAAAGTTAAGTCTTTTGACAAGGTAAACGAGCTCAGTGTAACTGTGGATAGGATTTCTTGAAGCGCCAAAGAAAAGAAGTGGCAGTGAAAGAAGCTTGAATAAGTTGTTGCAGTGGGGACTGAGACAGCTCCAGCCAAGCCACGCGCTCAGGAACTTCGTTACCTTCGAGTCGCTTATTGGAGCTGCTGGGTCAATTCAGAAGCCAAAGATGCGTGTGCTTTCACGGAGCTACGCGCGTGGCTTCAAGAGACGTAGAAAGGCAGGTACCGTTAACCACAGGGTCGCTGCCACAGCACCGGGGTCCGAGACCTCCGATTTGCTTGCAAATGGTGTTAGATCACCGCAGCTCCGGAGCCGTCTCGGTAGGACGGGTAGCTTACTAACGCTAATGCAGTCTGAGGGAATTGATCCCTGTCCCACGCTAGCAGATACGTACAACACTTCCCTTACCATGGATGGTTCTTCCTGCTCTGCCACGCTGCCCCAAGCCCCCCTCCCTTGCCAGCGGTCAATAGTGTCCATCACCGTTACCGGGGGACGCGTTTTCTGGGCGACGGGCGGTCGTCAGTCTGTGCACGGGTCCCGCAAATAAACCTCAGCCGGGGCTTTCCCCGAGCTGGAAACCATCGCTGGGAGCCGAGCAGGGGCCGGGCTCCCCTGGGCTCTGCCGCGGCCACGGCCATCCCTGCCCGAGCACGCGTGGGGAGGTCGGTCCCGCCCGGGGCCCGGCCAGCGCCGCTCCCGCCGGTAGATAGCAGCACCGGCCCGTTCTTGCGCCGAAACGGCCCGAGATGGGCGGCTGGGAGGCAAAGCCTCGGGCTTGCAAAGCCTCGGCTGGGCAAAGCCCCCGCTTGCCTCCCCCTGCCCCGCTGCGGGGCTCGGGGGCCCCGCTCCGGCCCCGTCCCGCGGCACCTCCCCGGCTCTGCGAGCCCCGGGCCCGGGTTACCTTTCTTGAAGGTAAACCTGCCAAAGCCTTTCAAAGAGGTGCCAAACCTGGCGCGTCCCGGGCGCGGGCGCTGCCGTCTGGGAAGGCCTTTGGAGCTGCAGGGAGAAGCGAGGAGCAGCGGCGGTCTGGAAGCCCCTCGGATCCCATAGAGACAAGCGGTGCCAGTGACCGCGCTGGGACCTCGCTCGCTGCTCCCCAGAACCTGGGGCTACCTGAGGGGGACAGCCTCGGGGGTCTCCAGCTCACGCCCGGCCCGCAGCCCTGCGGGGTTCAAGCGCCAGCTCCCCAAGCATCACGTAAAAGCCACATGTACAAGGCACGTTGCGAGCCCTTTCTCATTTTAAAGAGCTGGCTGCAGCCCTGTAACAACAGAGCAGCACATGGAGAGCCTGCTCCTTGCACGCAACCCTACCGTAACAAAGCCAACGTCTGTGTCAGGGAAGGCAAAGTTTGGTTTAGAAATTGTTTTTATTTCCAGGAGCAATTAAGAGCCACAGGAGGGAGCGTTACCCAGAAATGCCCTCGCAGCAGAGCCGGTCTGAAGGCACCCATCACGGCTGAGGAATTTCAAATTCCCAGAATCAGCCATTCATTAGCGCAGCGTAATGAAGTGTTTTCAGCACCAACCAGACTTCAAAGGTTTCTGTTTTCTCCGCGCCTGCAGCAGCAGCTGAGCTTCAAAGCTCAGACCCGGGCGTTGCGTCCAGACCCGCTCCAGCCAACAGAGGCGAACCAAACCCGCTCGGACGTGCGCTGCGGAGCTGGCCCCACGCTTTGCAGTGCTGCCCACAGGCAGGGCAAGGCAGCGGGGAGGTGCTGCCTGCCACCCGGCCTCCCCACCCGCTCCTGCCCCTTCCACAGCCCCCAAGGGCAGCACACCGGTGGGGCACGGGCGCGTCGGCGATGGGTTCCCCAAGGGTCCCGCACACGCGTGGGCATCACCGCCCCGTCGCTGCTCCCGCAGCCTGCCCGGGAGCCGGTGCCAGAGCCGTGCCCTGCCAACTGAGCCCCCGCGCGAGCAACGCCAGCACACAGACACGCTTCCTCCACTCCCAACAGCTTGCCAAGCTCGTCGCTACTGTGCTTGCAGCCCGTGGAAGCAAGCCTGCCTGATGCAGTGGACGAGCCCAGCAGGTACCTTCTGCACAGCAGCAACGGACTCATCTTTCCCCTGCCTTAACATCCGACACGGACCGGTATGCCAGCAGCACTAACAGCTGAGCAGGATCAGGCCATCAGCTTCTCAGGGTAAACGATCCAACAGGGACAGGCTTGGAAAAGCTACGGGGAGGAGGGTCACTATGGCAGGCTTGCCGGAGGCGTCGGAACACCTGACGCCGGGAACAAGGGTTTTGAGCGAAAGCACGTGCCCGCAGCCCTCTGGAGAGGCGAGGGCCAAGCACCGCGTTTCACAACAGCCAGGATGGGAGTTAACGGCAGCAGCTCGCCAGCAACATTTCCAGAGAAACCCCTCCTGCCGCAGCTGAGCTGCTTGGGCAGAGGCAGGAGCGAGCGGCAGCAGGGAGAAGACCCCTCTCAGCCCATTTCACAGCCTCAGTTATGCAAAAAATAAACCATTCCCTGGAGAACAACAATAATAACAACAAGAGCACAGCCCCAGAGCTGGGGAGCACTTACCGGTGGTGCTCAGGATGCTCTGGGGGCTGCAGGCTATAGGGCAGCTATAGGGCGGCTGCAGGGCAGGAGCCCTCCTCCTGCTCTGGATTTAAAGGGACCCACTCGCCCCCCGCCCCCAGGGAGCCCTGTGCTGGGGGGGGGGGGTGGCCCTGCCTCCCCAGGGGCTTCTGGCAGAGCCAGGGGGTCCCGGGGGTGGGCAGGGGAGCAGGGCTTTGCTTTTGGAACTGTTCCCGCTTTGCAGACGGCAGGCGAGCGGTGCGGGGGGCACGGCCTCCTGGGGTGCGCCCAGCCCGGGAGCCGGAGGAGACACCCCCCCTGCCAGGGGTCCCGCTCAGAGCACGGTGGTCCCGAGCGGCAGCGCGGGGCTGTGGCAATGTGCAAATCACCGACGGCTCACGGGGCAGGTCACCCACAAAGCGGGGGCTGCGCCCGGGGGGCTCCTGCCCACAGAGGAGAGGGAGAAATGGCTCCGTCCTGCCCACGCACACTGGGAGCGCGGGGACTCGCTGGGGCTGCCCCCGGCCGATGCCCAGTCCCTGGGGACGGGCTGCTGCCGACCTGCCCCTGCGCACGTCCCAGAAGTGCTCCGCAGGCCTCGCACCTCTGGGGATGCTCCTTTCGGGGATGCTCCTTTCGGGGATGCTGCAGGGCTCAAGCCCCAGCCCTCAGCCTGCTCTGGGGGGATCTGCCCCACGCAGCCGGTGGACCGTGGGAGATCCACCCGTGGCCGCTCAAAGGCTTTCCTCCCCCCTTCTGCAGACCTCTCTGCCCCAGCGCCCAGGGAGGCTGTTTGCTCCTGCCCCGATACAGCCGGGAGCCGGGACTCAGCCGGGGAAGAAGCAGCTCTGCCGGCGAGCCCTTTGGCCGCAGAGGGGCACAGACACGCGTCCCCCTCCCAGGGCTGCTTCGGCTCCGCCAGGCTCGCGGGACGGGGGTGCAGCCCCAGAGAGAGCCCAGCCAGCCCTGGGGAGCCCACATCGCCCCGAGCCGCTCTGCATCCCCAGCTCCCGCCGCCGGGCTCTGCGCTGCACGGCGCGATGGCAGGCCTGGCCGGGGGACAAGCACCGCGTTATTCTGGCAGCCTGGAAAGTTTTCAGGGTGTTTGGAGAATTTGGAGTTGAATTTCAAATTGTCAGGGGCTTTTCCGGTCTCGGTGCAAGAGGTAGGCAGAAAATTACTGAGATAATACCCTTAATTTCCTGCAAATGGGTAATGTTCCCTTGAAAGACTGCCACTCCGATAGTCCTTAAATACATCTTAGGAGAACATCTTATACCACATAATACAGGATAATGAGGGAAGTCATCTTCTCCCAGCCGGTGTTCCAGGCCTGCGACTGCTCCAACTTCTGAACCCGCCTGAACTCTTCCTGGCAGTTTTTAGCAACCGCCTGGGGAAGTTTGAGGTGAAACGATCAGATAATAGCTCCTTTGGCAGCTGCTTTGCCAGCTGGGCTCAACCAGCCCAGAGAGGAGCAGGTTTGTCTGAAAGGTCCAGCAGCCCTTGAGCATCCCGCGCCGCGTGAGAGATGCCTTCTGGCCGGGGACGGGTCCGTCTGCCGGGGCCAAGCCTGCAGCCGCCTGGAACTCACCCACCGCTGCCATCCTTAAACGTGGGGCTTAAACACAACATATTTCCTCCCGGTAACCCAAGATCAGGGCGAGCGGCTCGGCTCCGCAGCCTTGGCAGCTTCACCGGGCCGTCAGGAGCTGCGAGTTACCCAGCCGAGGCGCGGGAGCATGAGGAGTCCTGTTCTCTGCTGGTTTTATGGTCATCAACAGTAATTAACATGGGAAGCAGTGCTTGGCACCCAGGGCCATAGTGGGAACCCAGCCCCAGAGCTCGGCTCAGCCCCCAGCAAGCTCGCAGCAAGCTCGCAGCAAGCTCGCAGCAAGCTGTCCCAGTTGCGTACCTGCTGCCTCTGGACGCCCACCCTGTGCTGGCTCCCAGTGGCTCCCTCGGGACGCTCCTGCCCGGCAGCCCCTGCTCGAGGCGGAGGGAGAGGAGGAGGCTGGCGCGGTGTCCTGGGCGGGACGAAGGCAGAGCCAGCCTGCGCCTGCCGCGGAGGGAGCGGCACATTCTTCTGCTGAGAGGTTTTGCAGATGGAGAGTGAAGAGGGGCTGGCGGGGAGCCTGCGGCATCACCTGCGCTTCGGCCGCCCGGCCGCGGGCAAGCTAAGGGCGAGCTAAGGTGCTCCCCACGGCACCGTCCTCCCGGCTGCGCTCTGCCGTGACCGTGCCATGCTGGCGTGTGTGCGAGGGGCCGCTTCGTGTCTGTTTTCCTCCTGTGTTTTTAATTTAGAAAGATCTGGAAGCTGCGGCTCGCTCTTCCCCGGTTTTCCTGCGGTGACCCCCAGCCGCGCGGCAGGGTTGCCAGCTTCGGTGTTTAGCCTGAAAGTGAGCACAAATTGTGAACAAAGCCACCCTTCCTCCGGGGAGGAGCAGGGCACTGGAGCCAGGCGGAGGTGGATGAACCCAGAGCAGTCTTGGGCCACTTACGCACCTCTGAACAAACTCATTTTCAGACCAAAAATCCCCGCACCCCCCGCAGCTGCTTCCCCCAGCCCTCGCAGGTCGCTGCCTGCCGCGGGGCTTTCTGGGGGGACGGGGCTCGACCTCCACCCCCTGCTGCAGGCGCGTCCTTCCCGGGTGGATTTGTGCTGCAAAGCTGCGGAGAGGAGCTCTGGTCCCCGTGCCCCTCGGCAGGCGTCCGCGGCTGCTGCGGGGCTTGGCGGCACGCGCCCGAGTCTCGGCTCTGCCCGGCGTGCCGGGACCCCAGGCACCTTCCTGGGACCCCCTTACCCCACAGGCACAAAGAGGGGAGAGTCAGCGGTTTCGCTACATGACCCCCCGAGCGAGGGGAGGAAACGAACCCAGCAGAGCCCCATAAATTACTGGATTCTGTTCTGCAACATCGGGCAAATTAAACGTTGCAGAGATCCAAGGCCATGTGTGCTTTGGCGTGGGGAGAGCTTTTCCAGCCACGCTGGTGCCAAACACCTTTCAGCCCTCCCCTCGGCTCGGAGAGCCGGCTCCTCCGCCGGTTTATCCTTCCCCCGGGCATCCCCGCGCTATCGTTGCTCCCGGCTTGGAGCCGGGCTTTATGGCACCCGTGTCTGCCGCCATCCCGCCAGCAGACGCCGTGCCGGTGCGGGGGCAGCGGCTTGCCCGGGAGATGGGGGATTTCTGCTGGATGCTGGTCAGAAACGTCTCCCGTGCCACAGCCAGCCCTGGACCTTGCGTCAGCCTCTTCCGCAGAAAGCTGTTGGGGAAAGATGCACTGGTCAGCACTTTTATAGGAGATTAATATTCAGAGGGAAAAGCACTGATTTAGTGAGGCCCAAGCACAACAAAGGCTGAGATTTATAGCCTCCTGTATTCGAGCATTGCATTCCTAGCAGGCTTTCTGTCTCTGTTATAAATTTGTAACAAAGGAGATGGAGGCTTACACCAGCTTAAAATAACGTAGAACAAGAGCTCAATAGCCAAACCTTGCGCAGAGCGTTACGGGGCGCAGGCGGCGATGCCCCCGGCTTGTCTGCCGGGGACGGTCCCACCCTGCCCCTGCCTCTCCTCGCACCCCAGGCACCCCGGCTGCACCCGAGGGAGCCCCGGCCGCGGCACAGGGATGCTGGGGGGATGCTCGTGCCCCGCCCGTGCCGCAGGGCTTCCCCCGCGGCCGGAGCTGAGCCACGGCGCTGCCGCCGGCCCGGCACGAGCTGCGCTCAAGAGTTGGGAGCATCCCACCCCAGAGCCGTGCCGCAAGGCCAGCCACGGAGCGCGGCAGCACGCAGGGGTGCAGAGGGTGCAGGGTCCCTTCTGAGCCCGCCGCACAGTGGCGGGGCTTGGACGGGAGCGGGAAGTGTCTGCAGCTGCCCTGGTTCATAACCGATGTTTTGTTTGGATGAAATGAAGCCGATCCGTGGTGTTTGACAGGGTCTGGTGCGTGAGCTGTCAGGACGGTGATGTGCGGCAGGGGAGCCTTGCCGAGAGCCGTGCCAAGTTCCCGCCTCGGGAGGGCCAGAGCGGACGGTGCGACCGGGGCCGGGACGCGTGCCAGGGCTCTGACAGCCACCGCAGGGCTCGGCACGGGCACAGGCGCCGGCGTGCGAGTGGCCCCTTCCAGACCTGCGCTCCTCTGTCCCTGCCTCCAGCCCCCCACGCCCAGCATCCGCCCCACGGTCCCAGGGATGGGGCCGCAGAGGGGAGGGGAAGGGGCGGCCACTCCCGGGCACCCCCAGGGGTTTGGGGGGTGCCGCCCCGAGCCCCGGGCAGGTGATGGCCGCCGCAGGCTGCGGCCGTGGTCCCGGCCCCGCCGAGCTTCCTGCGGTCTCCGCTCAGCAGCCCCCCGCCTCTCGGGGGGACGGGGGCGCGGGGTTATTTCCTCGCAAGGAAGCGATTCGCGGCTGGAAAGCTGCCCGGGCTTTGCCACCGTGACCCCCCTCCCATCCGCTCGCCATCAGTCGTGCTGTGCGAGGGGCTGCGCGAGGCCGTGTGGGGCCGGGGGCTGCCGGCACCCCTCTGCCCACCGCGCGTGCCTGCGCGGCTGGCGGGGCTGCCTTGCCCGTCCCGCTGCTTGCACCGCGCAGGGCAGGGTGCCACACGGCTGCTGCAGCTCCGAGCCGTGGCGAGGGTTTTGGGGGGAGCCGCGTGCCCCCTCGCCCGTTGCCTCCGCCGCAGCTGCACACATCTGGCTCCGTCCTTGCTCAGCCGACACCGGCCCATCGCCGGGCTGTGGGTGGCCAGGGTGGGCTGGAGCCGGACCCCTGGGTCCCGCTGCCTCGCGGGGGAGCTGACCCCGCAGCTGGGTGGGACGCGCGGGGCGGAGGGGTGGCGGGGGGTCGCTCCCCATGCACCCGCTGAGCCGTGCTCCAGGAGCCGTGCCGTGGGACCCTGCGTCAAGGTGGAATTGCAAAGAAGGTTTCCTGCCGTGGCTGGCAGCCAGACAAAGCCCAGCTCAGCACCGAGCAGAGCAGCCAGGTCCTGGGCCCGGGCCAAGAGATTGTCTCGGTCCTGCACAGCCGGAGGGCTTTAAAAGGAGAGAAAGAGGAAGGCGAGGAGTAGAAGAGACAAAGGATGCTGTGAGAGCCAAACGCGCTGTCGTGGGCCGAGCGCTCGGCGGCCACCAATACGCAATGCCCCCGGCCACCCACTCAGGGGGGTCCCGCAGGCAGCGACTCCGGATCCCCGGTTGTTTTGGGGTCGTTTCCCAAAGGACCCTGTCCCGGCCACCTCCTAGGTTCGGTTGCAGCGGGAGGGCTCAGTGCCGGGCAGCACTGGGGGGGCCGCAGGCACCCCCCGGGCAGGGTCCCAGCAGCACTGGGCGATGGGGACGGCTTTGGTCCCGCCGGTCCCCGTGCGGGGCTTTGCCGGGGCATCCTGCGCAGGGTTGCAGGACCAGCTCCTGCAGCCTCGTCCCGGGCTTGCTGCCGCCCTCGGGGCTGATGGCTCGGGGTCCTGCTCCCTGCCGGCTCGGTGCGGGGGCCACCCGCGTGCTGGCTCCGGCAGTGAAGGGTGCTGACGCCAGCTTTGGGGTATCTCCATCTCCTGGGGTTGCCCACGTGAAGGGGATGCTGTACCGGGAAGAGCAGAGAGGAGCCAGATCTCCCTGCTCCGGGGCCAGCGTCCAGGCAGCACCGTCCTGCAGACCCCCAGGGCTTCGGCTCGACGAAGGTCAGCGCAGCCTCCCCAGGGCTCTGCGGGAGCGACCGTCCATGCCCGGGGCACTGGGTCCCGAGGGGACGCAAAGCGGGCACCTGGCTGCGCGTGCCCATCCCGGCCCCGGCCCCGCAGCGTGCATCGGCGGTGCTGCCGGAGTCGCTCTGCTTATTATCATATTTAATTGCCCTCCTGGTAACCCCAGGAAATGAGCAGAAGATTGTGATAGCAGCAGTTTCTGATGATGTAAACACGAGCTCCATCTCTCCCCGCCGCCTTGCCAAGTCGGTCCCGGGGAGAGCGGTGATTTATGGAGACCCCCAGCCCCGCTCCCCCCGCTCCCGGCTGCCTGGGCTGCGAGTTTAATCTAGGACTGTGAATTCAACATAAATCACTTGATTAAAAGCTCTACTTAATTTGGGGGGGGGGGGAGGGAGGGGCAGAGCGCAGCTGATCGATTTAATTTACACAGAGAAATAGCAACAAGCAGATGCTTCTGCAAGGGCCAGCGGGGCTGGTGACCCTGCAGCCGTTTCACCTTAACCCTTTAAGTGCTCGGTGAAGGGGCTGGCAGCCTCTTGCCCCCCGGGTGAGCCACCTCCCGGCAGCCCTGCCCCGACCCCCTATGCCCGAGCAGCTCGGGGGGCTGCGGGGCGCAGGGTACCCCCGTGATGCCGCGACTGAGGCTCCTCGGCAGCATCCGTAACCGCCCCGGGCTTCTCGGGCGATGAAACACCTTCCCCGGGGCCGAGCGGTTTCTGGAGGCAGCAGGTCAAGTTTGGATGCCAACAGGCTGGGGCTGGCACCGGCTCCGTCCTGGGAGGAGGAAAAAGGCAGGGAAAGTGGAGAACGAACCAGAGCTGCCAGCGGTTCTGTCAGGAGGGGAGGGCTGCCCGGCCGGACCCCCACCGCCCCGGCCCCGCCGGGGGCTCGCAGGGCTGCTTCACCCCCAGCCCGCAGGGACCTTCCCCCCCCGAGCGTGGGGGCCAGCGGGACCCGGTCCCTCGGTGGGCGGGTGGGTCGTCCCCGGGAAGGGACCCGCCAGGCGACACTTTCTGGCGCTGTCACAGTCGTGCACGCATCGTTTTGATTGCAAAAAAGGAGGCGAATGGTTTTCGGTTGTTGAATGGGAGAATATTTTTATGGGGAATTTTGAAGCCATGAAAAACAGAGCTCCCACAAAACCAGCCGCTGTTCCACGCTACTCTCTGAACGTCACCTTCCCACACCGGTCACTTGGATGAGCTTTAGCGCCTGGACCCCTTACAGCCCCTTCCCCATCGCCCACCAGCCCAGAGCATCTCCCGCTGCCCCCCCAGGGACGGGGCCACGGCTGTAAAGTCTCGGTTAAAGTCTTTAATAATTACAAGAATTCCAGATTCATTACAGAAGAGTTTACAACAAATAATATTTCTCCATACAAAGGCAAAATAAACTTTCAAGTAATAGCGTCCTGGCTCTGGAGTCTCGACGCCAGCGACGGGGAGGGATGGGGGCACGCGCGGCCCCTGCCCTGGCGAGGGGCTGCCCCCGGCCAGGGATTGCCCCGTCCTCCCCGGCACAGCAAACCGGCACCAGCTCCGCGGAGCAGAGCTCGGGCAGCCGAGCACCGCAACCGCCTCCGGGACAGAGACCGCCGGGCACGGACGGGCAGAGCCGGGGGGCACGGTGTCCCCGACGAGGACGCTCCCCCGGGCGCCGGTAAGGCACTGGTGGGCACCGCCCGGGGAGCGGGGGCCGCACGGGGCGCGCGTCCCCCGGCCGGGGCACAGCGGGGCCGGGACCGGGCACCGAGCCCGGCTGGAGGGGTCGGCGCCACGCGGTACCGCTCCGGTGTCCCGGTGCCTCGGGGGGCCGGCGTGGGACCGGCGTGACCCCAGCGGGCTGCGAGGGGCCCCCAGGCCCCCCGCTCCCCCCCAAGGGAGCCAACGCCAGGGCAGGGGCTGCAGCCCCCTCCCCAGGGCGCCGGCCCGGCCCCTCTCCGGCACTGCCTAAAACGCAGGGCACGCCCGCGCCCCGGCACCCCACACACCAATATGGTGCCGCGGGCGCTTGGCAGGCGGTGCCCGGCCCCAGCCCTGCCGGAGCCCGGGGGCGCGGGGGCCAGGGAAAGGCCAGGCACGTAATGACAACGTATTCCCAAAAGGCATCGACACATTATTATTATTGTTTAATACAACCCCATATAAAACTGAAGCAGCAGCAGCAATTCTTATTGAGGGACCTAAACTGAAATAGGTTTAGAACATAATTTAAAAAAATAAAAACAGCAAAAGTAGCAAAATATATGAACTTTTTTTTTTTATAGCAACTGATATCTACCAGCCACTAGTACCTTACTACCAAACTGGTATATCTCTGGTGACAACCCTTTTAAAAAGACATGTAAATATATATTCATATTTATACATATTTTTAGCTATGTACACAGGACTTTTGTTTTTAGCACTGGTGTATTTGGCTGCCTCTACTATCAGTGCTGAGCAATGTATACGCTGCGTCTCCCACTTCCAAGGTCCCGGGGGTTTGGTCAGCGAAGCCCCTCGGTGCTGGCACTGCTGAGCTGCAGGACCAGCCCCAGAGCATCTCGGGCAGCGAGCGCCGCGCCGGCAGGACCCCTGCGCCGGCCGGCCGTGCCAGCGAGGCTTCCAGCACGCCGACGCTCCCCGGCTCGCGTGGTCGCAGAAACCCGGCGCTGGCCTTGGCTTAGCGAGTTCTCCAAGTCGTGGGTAAGCCCGGCTCTCCGTGCCCTGCCAGGACGTGCCGTCCCAGGAGGGGTGGCTGGCTCCCTGGCCGGGCGCTGCCCACATGAGAGGATTTCGGCTTAACCAAGTGGAAATATTCAAGCACAGACTTCATGGAAAAGAGGTTTTAAAAAAAAAAAAAAGGAAACGCCAAAAAAACACCAGAACAAAACCTTTGGGCTGCAGAGAGCTCACAACTAAGGCGGCAGGAGAAGCTGGCAGGAGAGGTGGGTGGTTTTGGTTACGTGAGATGCTACGGTTGTGTCTCTGAACCCTTTCGGCAATAGCTCGGCACGACGGGGCTGCGCAGGCAGCGTCCACCGGCAGCCGCGGGCGCAGGCACGGCACGGCAGTCCCTGCTGGCGGTGCCACCCTCAGTGTCGCTTCAGTCCGCCGTTGGTGTGCTGAGGGGGGAACTTGGGAAGGCACGGCTCGTCTGGAAGAGGGTCGTGAGAAAAAACAGAGTCCTCTCCCGAGGAGCAGGTGGAGCTGCGGGTGTCCGGGAAGCCGGGAGAATACTGATCCAGCGGCATGGAGAGGTCCAGGTACTCCTGGGAGGGACGAACCCCGAGGACGGGCTCAGGAGGGGACCGGGCATCCCCGCGGGAGCGCCCAGCCCAGGCAGGGTGGGTGCAGGCGGGTGCCCATGTGTGCCGCCTCTCCTACCTGGTTGGAGGTCATGGCCACGATCCTATCCAGGTCTTCCACCAGCTGCTTGAAGGTGGGTCTCTGGGAGGGGACGGCGTGCCAGCAGTCCCGCATCATCATGTACCTGGGCGGGCAGAGGGGAGGCGAGGGCTGAGCCCGGAGCGAGCGGCCGGGGCTGGGGACCCCCACCCACGGGAGCAGAGCAGCACCCAGGGACGGCCACCGGCACTCAGGCTGGGACCCGTGGCCAGCAAAGACGCTTTGCCGGGGATTTGGGGCTAATCCCCTGCGCGGAAGGAAGGGAACTCCCTGCCCGCCCGCCGGCACTGGGATGGACAGGGGGCTTTTTCGGGAGGAGGATGTACGGGGAGCTAAGCTAGTCCCTGCTCTGGGGTCACCCTGGGACTCGCTCCTGCCGAGGAATAACAAAGGGAGACGTTGATTATTGCAAACAGGTTGAGCCGATGTTTTTGCAGGGCTGGGAACTGCTGGGAAAGTAACTCTGAACATCTGCCTGCGTCCCCCCGCGCACCTGCCTGCGCCCCGGGCCGGGCCGTCGCACCCGGAGCTCCCGGCCCCGCGCTGCCGCTGCAGCCCCGGCCCCGTGCCACACTCACAGCTCGTTGGTGCAGTTGCTGGGCTTGTCCATCCTGTGACCTTCCTTCAGCAGCTTGAAGAGCTCCTCCACCGGCACGCCGGGGTAGGGCGAGCCGCCCAGCGTGAAGATCTCCCACAGCAGCACGCCGAAGGACCACCTGCCCGGGGCAAACACAGGGCAGATGCTGGGGCACCCGGCTCCCGTGGAGCTGACACCCC
Source organism: Mycteria americana (assembly GCF_035582795.1). NCBI lineage: Eukaryota > Metazoa > Chordata > Aves > Ciconiiformes > Ciconiidae > Mycteria > Mycteria americana. The sequence goes on from NC_134387.1 coordinate 7,156,238, forward strand.
CGTTTCAGACCTTTGGGTACAGTTAGAAGTTCGTTTGCCGGGAGGGACAAGCGCTAACAGCTTTGATTCGCTCTGCAAGACAAACGAGTCCCATCGCCAAATGCAATTTGGATTCAAAATATTTTGTCTGCTGACGCTAATGATATTTTCATTAAATTAAGACGAATCACATCTGGCGCGCTCGCCACGGTGCACATCGTGTTCACCAGCGGGCGCTGGGCGCTGCTACGTGAGATGCAGCAGGGCGGGATGGGACCTCAGCAAGATGCTGCGAGACGCAGGCAGCGATGCAGGCAGCGATGCAGGCAGCAAGAGCGTTGCTGGACGGGGTGGCCAAGGAGGGCCACGACCCGCAGCTCACAGCAGAGTGCCCAGCAGACGACCGAGGGTTCCCCCCGTGCTGGCAGTTTTGGCTCCCCACCTCCCCCCGACCCAGCCCATCGCTTGCGAAGCCAGGCAGGGAGCAGGCGTCGCGCGGCCGCTACTCACACGTCGCTCTGGTGAGTGTATATTCGGTCGAACAGAGCCTCTGGGGCCATCCACTTCACCGGCAGGCGACCCTGGGACACAAGAAAGCCCCGCGTTGGCTCCGTGCCGCCAGGGAGCAGGGGGACCCGGGGGGGGGGGGCACGCCCGTGGCATCGCCAGCGTGGGTTGGGGTATCCCCGGCACGGAGAGCGCCGCTGCCCTCGCCCACGCCGGCGAAGCCCCTCGCCCACCACTCACGTTCGTCGTCTTCTTGTAGTAATCTATGTGGTGGATGTCACGGGCCAGACCGAAGTCGGCGATCTTCATCACGTTGTCCTCGGTCACCAGGACGTTCCTGGCCGCCAGGTCCCTGTGGATGCACTGCCCGAGCGCAGGGCCGTCAGGCGGTCCCCGAAGCCCCCAGATGGTTCCCCACGATGAACGGGCTGGGAGGGAAGGGTGCACCCCCCCCCGAGCCCAGCCGCCGGGCTCCCCATCCCGTCATGGCCCCCCCGGAGCTCCTCACCTTCTTGGAGGCCAGGTACTCCATGCCCCGGGCGACCTGGTAGGCGCAGGAGACCAGGTCCTTGAAGGAGAGCTGCTCCTCGGGGACGCGGGTGGGGTTGTAGCAGTACTCCATGCCGGGGGGCCGCCGGGCTTGCAGGTACTCCCGCAGGTTGCCCTTGCTTGCGTACTCCACGATCACATAGAGGGGTCCTGCAGGGACAGCGGGATGAGCGGCCGGACCACGGAGCAGGGGCTCCCGTCCCCACGGGTGCGGGGTCAGCCCCCTCCCGGCGCGTGGACGGCAGCCGGAGGGGTGGCAGAGGGGATGCCCCCTCCCCGCTCGCACGCCCTCACCGTCCTGCGTGCAGGCTCCCAGCAGGTTGATGATGTTCTTGTGCTTGCCGATCATCTTCATCATCTCCATCTCGGAGATGAGGTCAGACAAGTCCTTCTCCGTGGCGTCGGCTAAAGCGGTGGAGAAGGCAGCGGTCGGGGGGGGGGGGGCCAGGCTGGGTCCCCCCGGCGTTGCACACGTCTGGCCCCAGCCAGGGCTGCGGCATCGTGCCGGGACCCCCCCTTCTCGCCGCCACTTACACTTGAGCATCTTCACCGCCACCTTGGTCACGCGGTTTGGCTTGTCCTTGTCGAGGCCGATGGCTTCTGCCAGCACCACCTGCCCGAAGCACCCTTCTCCCAGGGGCTTGCCCAGGATCAGCCTGGCGGGAGGAGAGACCCTGACACAGGGGCCAGCGGCCGCGGGGGGAAGCAGGTCGGTCGCCGGCGCTGGCAAACGGCATCGGCGGTGCCGCCGTCCTCACCCAGCTCCCGCCCGGGCTGCTCCGGCAGCTCGTCCCCGGAGCAAAGCGCACCCAGCGGGGATGGGACCTCACCTGTCCCGGGGCAGCTCCCAGCGCGGGTCCTCGGGGAGCTCGTACTCGGAGACGCCGGCCAGCATGGGGGTGCCGCTGGAGGAGAGCCGCGAGGGCCGGACCAGCATCACGCCCGAGTTCATGGAGGAGCTGGAGTCGGCCGACACCTGCAGCGGGGACCGTGGGTTACCTTCACGCGGCGCCGGGTGCCGCGGCCGGCTGCCCCCCCCGGGAGGGAGACGCTGACCGGGAGCCTTCGCACCCCGACCCTGCCCGCGGCCCCCTGCCCGCAGCCCCCTCCGCCCGCAGGCATGGGGCCCCGTCCGCGCTGCTTCTACGGTGGACCTGGACTAAATAATTTTTAATTAACTTCCGGCATGCCGACACCATGAGATATACGGCCTGGGAGTCCTCCTGCCTCCTCAGTGTGTAAAACACGCTCTTCTGCTCCGACATTAAACTGCTGTAAATCCTTCCGGTCCTCTTCATCACCCCCGCCGAGCCCCGCCGAGCTCAGGGGGTCGAGGAGGGGCTGTGCGGCCCCCCCGCCCGCCGCACTGCCCGTCCAGCAGGGCGAGACCATCCTGGCTCTCCCCCATCCATCCTCATGCAGACACCTCCCCCCAAAAAAGGGCAGGTCCCCGGAGGGGCAGTAGGTGCAAACAAACCCCCTCTCTACTTTCTGTTACCTGTCTGCGCAGGGGGATGCTCTTGGCCAGCTTGTGCACGGCCAGCTGGCTGTTGAAGTCCGTCTTCTTGGTGGTGCTCTTCATCTTGTAGATGATGACGGTCACCACCATGCAGGAGATGAGGAAGGCCCCGGTGCAGTAAATGATGATCTCCAGGTAGAGGGGGGACGTCATCATGGCTGGGGTGTCTTCAATAGCTGGGTCGGTGCGAACGGGGCGTTAGCACCCGCGAGCCCGCCCGGGGCCAAGGAGCAGAGCGGTGCTGGGGGACGCCCCCGGCTCCTCCCCGTGCTCGGCGGGGACACGCTCCGCATCGCCAGAGGCCTCGGCGCGGCGTGCGGCAGGGACTAGGGGGGCTGCCCGCCCGCCCCGGCGGGGAAGGCGCGCGCGTACCCCCGGGCCCCTCGCCCCCGCGGCCGGGCCGCGCCTCCGCCGCACCCGCGGGCACGCGCCTGGCACGGGATGGGGTCGACTGAGAAAGGCGCGAAGCGGGTGGGACAGCGCCCGCGTCACCTCGGCCGGGGCCGCGCGGGACAGCAGCGCGGGCCGCGCCGAGGCAGCGGAGCTCTCGCGCCGGGGCCGCGCTGGGGATGCTCTCCTGCGTCACCCCGCAGGGACGCGGCACGGCGGGCACCCCGGGGGCGGGTGCCCTTCCCAGCTGCTCTCCCTGCCCGCGCTGGGAGCGGCGGGTCCCTCAGGGCCCGGGGGTTACCCTGAGCACGGTGGGATGGAGGGGGCTGTCCGGCAGCGCCCGGGGCTGTGTTACAGGTAACGACTGGGGAGAGCTCGGGGCAGAGCAGCCAGAAGCACCTCCAGCGGCAGCGATCTGCCGTGGGACCCCAGGCTGGTGGGCAGGAGGGTCCTATCCCTGCCGTGCCATGGGGCAGACCCCGCTTTGGTGGCCGCCGGCGGCAGAGGAGGTGGCAGTGCCGTGAACAGCTCAGCGCAGCTGCGGCCGCGCGGCACGGCCCAGCGCGGCCGCAAACCGTGGTGAATCTGGCAGGGTGGGAGCTGCGGTTGCATCCCCCCCAGGACCCCCCCCGACCTGACCCCCCCCAAAGAACAGAGCCTCAGAGAGAGGGGTAAGAGGGAGTCGAAGCTTTCGGTCCCACCTCCGAGCACACCCGGCTGACAAAGCGGCGGCTGATAACGGGAAAAGTTTTTGGCTGGAAAGCAACAACCACGCAGCACCCCAAAAACTTTCCCGGCTGCTGTTATCAGGCTTTGGTGCGTGCAGCATTGATGCCCGAGGAGCAGCATCAACGGGGACAGGGGCAGCCGTCCCCGGCAGCGCAGCAGAAGCGACACACAGTCCTGGCGCGGGTCCTGTGCCGCAGGGCAAGGCCAGCTCCCCGGCAGGCAGCGCTGCCAGCACCCCCCGAACCCCGCTGCCGCCCGGGCGCTCCGTGCCCCCCTGCGCGGGCAGCGCCGGCCTTGCCCCGGGGCACGGGACCGACCCGCTCCAGCGGAGCAGCCCCTGGTTAAGTTCCCCCAGGTATGCATCGCCTGGGCCAGGGAGAGAGCGGGGGGCAGACCCCAGTCGGGGGGCGGACGGGGGGCACGCAGCGGGGGGTGCGCGCCCCGACTCGCTGCAGCTGCAGAGAGCAGCCCTGCAGCCCTCCTGCTGCGCGCTAACCAGCGCTGGGCGGGCAGGGGCCAGGAAGCGCTCTCTCCCGGACCGCAATGCATACGTCGGAAAGGAGGGAGGAAAGGGAGAGGAAGAGGAGTATATACCTTCGAGAACTGTCAACCATGCAGAGTGATGGGAGATCCCAATAGAATTACCCGCCAAACAAGTATACTCCCCAGCATCCTCAAATGAGACATTCCTTAAGTGAAGGACCTCCATTTCTTTGTCTGTTGTGTTAACGCCAGCCGTCTAGAAGGAAAAACGGAAGCAAAAAACGGAGAAGCAAACGACATGAGATCTTCTGGGAAGGAGGCTAGAGAGGAAGGAGAGCCCAGTCTCATTTGCCAGACCCCCGGGGAGCAGACAGAGACCACTGCAGACCTGCTAGAGAGACCCTCAGGATGACCACTCATCCAGGCGGACCTAAGGAGATGCCGGTTAAAAACCCTTCACCAAACTGAGCGTCCTGCCCATCTGAACATGCTGGCAATGGGCCACATGGAAAAATAAACCTCAGGCAGAGCCGGCCGGCTGACTTGCACGACACAGGGAGGCACGAGGACGGAGACAGGCGGACGGAGACAGGCGGACGGAGACAGGAGGGCAGCACAGAGGGGGGGTGCAGCACCGTGCCGGCCCCGGCCGCGCGCAGACGGGGCGCCTGGGCCGGGCGCGAAGGCACGGGCTGGCCCGGTGGCAACGCCCGCAGGGACCCAGGCTCGGTGGTGCTGGACCCGGCAGGCAGCCGGGCAGTCCTGGCACACCGCTCCAGTGTCTGCGTGACGGGGTGGGGAGCACACAGGAGAAACATCGGGACACCCACATACGCAGAGCACAAAACCTAGCCGGCCCCGCTGTGTATTTTTCCATGGCTTGTCGCACCAGAAACACAGCAGAAACAAGAGAGCCCAGAGTTTTGTTTTCCACCGCTGGGGACTGACGGTCCGAGGAAACACCCCGCCGGGCGTTCTTCCGATTACCTTTTGCCAGAGGTCTGGTGACAGTGAGCCACGCAGACTGGTTGGCCTCGCCAATATAATTGGAAACCTTACAAACATACTCCCCGCTCTCCGCCTCTGTCACATTATACAGGGTCAGCACCTCCGCATCAGAGCTATTAATCCCCGAGTGCTGGAACAGACCAACAACATGGAGTCACATTGACACGGTCAGAAACAGCAGCGCCCGGAGCGTCGGCACCGGCTCTGCCGGCGTGGGGGCTGTTTCTCCCCGGTACCCGCTGCCGGGCGGGAGGGATGGGGCTGGACACGGGGGGGTCAGGGGCAGACAGCCATGGGGCTGTGATCCTGCTCCCCCCTGCAACCCGGCCAGGGGCACGGCTGGGCACCCCGGGGGCTTGCACAGCAGCCGGTTTGCTCGCTGTGAGCAGGACCCCCGGCACGCAGAGGGAGCTGCTCTCGCTGGGACGGATCGAGGGCCCAGCTCCCCCCCTCCGGCGCCGTGCTCGCTCCCTGGCCTAGCCCACCCAGCCCCACGGCGCCCGCCTTTAGGGCTTCAAAAGGATCGCCCTGCCTGTACGCGGCCCAGGAGCCGGGCAGCCCCCCCTGCCCACCTCTCACCCCGTGCTCGTCCGGGGCACCCCGGTGTGGAGCGGGGCGGGCTGGTGACGGCTCCGGGGCTCCGGCTGCCTCGAGGCCACTTGGCTGCCAGCCGGTGGTCCCCAGCCCCAGGCGGCTCCTCTCGCCCGCCAGGCAGCGTGGCCACCATCCCGCACGGCTGCCGCCGCCCCGCTCCTGCCCCACGGGACGGGCGAGCCCGCGGGGACGCGGGCTGGGGCAGCCCGGCGTGCGGCTTTACCTTCAGGATCTGCACGTAGGGCAGGTTGTCGGGGCCGATCTTGCTGCCGTTCACCTCGATGTGCTTCAGCCACTGGATGTGGGGCTGGGGATCGCTGTAGACCTTGCAGACAAACTCCACGTTGCTGCCCAGGGCCACCGTCTTGTTGGCAGGCAGCCCTGCCTGCAGGATGGGCCGGTGCGGGGACCGCTCTGCAGGACCCGGGGAGACAGGGCACCCTCACGACGGGGCTCGGGGTGCCCGCACGTGGGGAAGCGCCCGCCCCGCGCAGGGCTGCACCCTGCAGCCCCCCCGTGCATGAGGACCCCGGCTGGCGTGGGCACCCGTGCACCCGGCAGAGCCGCGGTGTCCCCTTCCTCGGGGACCCCCCGCAGTGGGCTGAGAGCAGCCAGGAGGGGCTGGGGACAGGGACAGGTGAAATCCTGGCCCGGGGACGGGGACATCAGTACCTATTCGGGGGGGTCAGAGGTCAAACAAACCTAATGAGGGCCTCGGCCGTTAGCAAAGCGGCTGCCACTGTGGTGAGTCAGCATTAACAAACCCCTTTGTTCACCTCGCTGACTGTTCCCTTCAGTTTGCTCAGTGTAATCAAATTAAATCACATTTTTAATGGTTCATTTACTGGCATTTAGAGCAGCTCCACATGTGGAACTGCTCAGACCAGCCTTCCCAGCTGGGAATTATGGCTAATAAGGCGATTAGAAAAAGTTTCTGTCTGGTCTATGAAATTATTTCCACCACAATTAAAAACCCCCAGAACGGGTTGAGGTGAACCTTCCTCCTCGCCTGCTCGCGGACCCGCTGTGCCGCAGAGGTGCGCGCCGGGGCGGGCGGCCACGGGGACGGCGAGTGTGCCCCATCCCCGTCTCCGCAGGGTGCAGCACCCGTTTCTGCTTGGGGAGGGCGGGGCGGACGGGGACCCAGGGTAAGCCCTCCCAGCCCCGCGCTCCTCACCCACGACATCCAGCTGGTAGGTGTGGTTGATGCTCCCGTATTTGTTCTCCACGATGCACGTGTAGTTGCCCTTATCGGACGGCACCACCGAGTCCATGATGATGCTCCAGGTTGCGTAGCGGACCTGGGGGCACGGGGATGACGACAGAGCCGGTTACGTGCGAAGTGCCAGCGGGCTGGAGCACAGGAGCCCTCGTTCCCGTTCACGTCAGAGCTGGCTCAGACCCCCGGCCCCCGCCGTACAGGCAGGACATAAATCTTCCTTTGAGGTCACCTTTCCCCTTTCCTACAGAGGGACCGTAATTGCTCCCAGCTGTCCCAGGACAGCCTCGCCACGGAGCCAACTGCGCCGAGAAGCAGATGTTGTGAGCCGAGCGTGATGGGCTCGCCCGGCGCGCAGGGACACCCCTCTCCAGCGGCCCCAGCGTGCCGAGGGAATAGACCGGCATTGTTCCCCCGCTGCCGCAGCCCGGGAAGAGCCGCTTCCCCCGGCTGGCCCCGGGGCTCAGACCCGCGCTGCTCCCCACGGCCAGCCCCGCCAGCGAGAGGGCACCGTGCCGGTCAGCAGGCAGGGTGCAGCCTGGGCGCTTCTCACCGTACGCCCGGGACACCTCCGTGGGTGCTGCTTTCCTCTGGGCACGTCTCCTCTGGGACGGGTCCCGGCGGCTCAGCCGGGCTGTGAGTGCTCCCCAGGTCCCTCCCGGCCACGGGGCACAGGGACGGCTTTCCTGCGCCCAGCCCCTGCTGCTGCTGGCTCTGGCTGCAGCTCCTCCTGGCAGGACCTCCCCGAGCCCTGCTCCCTGCCGGGGCGGCTGCATTCCTCCCTCCCAGCTGGAAACTGGTTATTTCCACAGTCCCGCGTTTCAGCCCCATTAGCTATCCAGGGCACCGCGCTGTCACCGTCCGGGAAGCCACGGCGCTGCCAGCAGCCCCTCTCCTCCCTGCCCGTGAGCCCGCGTCCCTCCCCAGGACACGCTACACGGAGCCGAAAGCCGTGACGTGGCCGCATTCCTGCTGCGCGTCCCTGGCACCTGGCTGGAGCCCGTGGCACGCAGGGCCACGGCCCGGTCCCATTCGTGCAACGCGGCGCATGACTCAGTGGCAAGCGAGTGACCAAAACCGTGGCCCTGCAGCACCTAGCCGGGCTGGCTCGGGGGTCCCGCCCCGGGAGACACCCGCCGAGGGACACGAGCCCAGGAGAGGCTGCAGCCCCGCTCCAGAAAACTATCCGAGAGAGATGAAAAAAGGGGACTGTGCTCCCTTGTAGGGGCACCCGGGAGGTCCCGGGGCTGGAGCTGCCGCCAGTGCGATGGCAGCCCCGGATGCTGGAGAAGCGCGGTCCGCTCTCTCCTGTGGGGAGGGGAGAAGCTCGGGGTGTCCTGGCACGCTGGTCCCACCGCCGCCTCTTCTGCGGCAGCAGCAACCCCACCGCGAGACCGGAGCCGTGAGAAGGGAAAAGCCGAGCCCCCGTCCTGCCCGGGGGGGGACCTGCAGCCTGGACCCACTGTGGGTGCTGGGGAAGCGGCGCTGCGGCCCCCTGCCCGGCTCAGGGAGCGAACGCGGCCCCCGCACGCGGGCCAGGGCACCCTCCCCGCCGAGCCGGTACCCCCGGGCCGCCGGCACGGCTCCTGCCGACCGCCGCTGGGCAACGGAGGGGCCCGTCCAGCGCTGCAGCCCCGGGGCTGCCCAGCCACCCCCAGGAGCCCCCCGCGCCTGCCGGGGACGCCAAGACCCCCTCTCCTCGGTGGGGGGATTAGGCGAAGCCGGCAAAGCCAGGCTGGCTTCGTCCTCCGCCCCCTCCCCCAGAGGTTGAGCTGGTGCAAACACGACGCAGAAGCAGGTCACTGCCGTAGGGCTCTTTTGCAACAGGAATGTCAGAGGGGCCCATCTGCCCCCGCCGGGGGCTGCGCGGAGAGGGGGCTCGGCGCCTCTTAAGCCGCAGAGCCCCCTCCCGATCCTTCCCCTCCCCGCGCCGCCCCGGAGCGAGCCCTCCAGCCCCGGCCCCTGGAGGTGCGCAGAGCCTGCGCCCGGCCGGATTGAGCCCGGAGCAGCTGCCCGCAGCGTCCGCGCAGGCGGGGCCAGGGCTGCCGCCCCATTGCCTCCGCAGGGCGCTGCCCTGCACCGCCCCGGCCCCCCGGCTCCGGTACCTTGTACCCCCCGATGCGGTGGTCGGGTTTGAACTCCTTGCCGTTCTTCAGCCAGCGCAGCGTGGGGTTGGGCGTCCCACTCGACGGACACTTGAATTTCACCGTTTTGGCGGCGGGGACGGCATGCAGCTTCTTCTCCATCTTCTCGGGATAGGTCCAGTAGGGAGCGATGGCCTCTGGGGAGCAGAGCGGGGGGCTCAGCACGGCCGGCGCGGGCACCCGGCGAAAGCCACCGCCAGCCCCAAACCCAAACCCGCCGGGGCTTCGGCCACAGGGAGCTCCGGCACTTTGCTCCTGGTTTAACCCCGAGGATGCCGGAGCAGGGCTGAGCTGGGAAGCCGGAGAGGTGCGGGCAGCTGAGCCTGGCTCTGGCAGGGAGGGGAGCTCCTGGACACGGGGCGTTACCCGGGAGGCACGGCAGCCCTGCCGGGCCCTTTCTTTGCGAGGTGAAGGCTCAGCACGCATGGCTGCAGCAGTGGTTACCCCCGTGTAGCCGTGCCGGCACGTCCCCCAGCTCTGACCAGGCTGCTTCGCCTGCGGGCACCCAGACCCGCTTCCCCGACGAGCCCTCACCACCGGGTGCCCTGGGCTGGAGCGTGAGCCCCTGCCCACCCTCACCTGCCTCTCTCCGTCCCTGGGCGATGCTCGCAAGTGAGCCCAGCTTCCCCTCGCCCACCCCCCCTCGAAAGGCCAGGGCAGCACCAGGGGCAAACCCGCCTCGCACGTACGGTTCGGCTTGGTGTTATCCGCCTCCTTCTCCTCCGAAGAGGAATCGTCTTCGTCGTCATCATCCTCTGCTGAGGGGAGCGCGTCTGCAAGAGAAGAGACAGCCTGGCTGAACATCCGTGCATGGAACCTTCCGGAGTGGAAGTCGGGGACCGGAGCATCGTGGGCTGGTGGCACGGGACTGTGCCCAGCGGGGCGGGCAGGGCAGGGTAGCGCTGACGCACGGTGGGGAGGCGCGGGGACGCCGGGTGAAGGCTGTGCGTGCCCTCCAGCACAGCCAGGGCTGACAGCGCCTGCCGTCCCGGTGCTCGCAGCCCGTGGACACCATGGAGCAACTGCCCCGAGGTGATTTCAGAGCTCCACGCCGTGTGTCCGAGCACGGCTCCTTGCCCCGTGCCTGGTGCCACCAACCCCTCTGGGGCGGCAGCCGAGACCCTGCGGGCACAGAGACGCCCCAAGCCTCAGCAGGCACCTCCCGACCTCGAGCATTCGTTCTTCTCCAGCCTCACACCCCGTCAACGCCAACACGGACTTCGGCTGACGCCCACTCCTGCGGGCAGCCCCGCAGCCCCCCCAGCCCCATGCAGACAAACAGGCGACAACCTCCGGCTGCTTCCCCCTGCACCGCAGCAGGCGGGAAGTCGCCGCACCGCACCCGTAACTCCTCTGGGCACCCCCAGTTCGCAGGTCCGCCCCGAACTCACCGCGCAGCCGGACAGATCCGCGCGTGGCCGGCGCACGTGCCAGCGAGCATGCAAAGGCGTGCAGAGACAGCCTGCTCCTCGCTCCGCAGCCCGGCCCCGGGGCTGCCCCTTCCCTGCGTGCCTGGGGCCACTACGAACCTGAGACGTTCACGGAGAAGTAGGTGGTCTCGCTTCCCGAGGGGCTGTTGGTCATGCAGGCATAGAGCCCTGAGTCCTCGGGCACCGCGTCCCTGACCTCTACCTCCTCCCCGGTAATGCGCGTCCGGTTGTTCTCGGCCAGCTGGACGCCGTCGCGCACCCAGTTGATGCTCTGGACGTCATCCCTCAGCCGGCAGCGCAGCTGGAGGAGGTCACCGGGGTGGGCCGAGTAGGACTCCACTTCGATTTTTGCTTTGGGCAGAACTGGAGGAGTTAGGAGAGAGAAGAAGAAAAAAAAAAAAAAAGGGGAGAAAAGAAATAGAGACCAAAGGAAACCATGCTGCTGCTGCTGCTGCCGCGGCTCGGTGTTAATGAGGCAACATGCGCTGCTGGGATGCTCCCGCGGTGGCAGCGAGGACCAGCTGCCCGCTGAGCCCGGGGAGGGGAGCCGGCGGCGGGGACGGCTGCAGAGCGGAGGGAGGCGGAGGCAGAGGCTGCGAGCACCCCAAGCAGCACCAAGCACTTCACCCCTGCGGCAGGACCCGCTCGGCGGCCGGGGAGTTCGAAAGCACCCACGCACCCCTCGGGCTCTTACTAAGCGCGCCGCTCGGCCCAGAGGGAGCGCGCCACGGCGGGGGCTTTGAAATGGGGGAGAAACGGGCAACTTGAGACATCCCAGGCAGCGCCGGTTGCTTGGGCAGGATCCGGCCTCTCCCAGGAGCATCCCAAATCCCTGCTCGGCTCTGCCACTGCGCAGGGGTCCCGGGATCCCCCCCGCCACGAGCGGGCAGCCAGCGAAGCGGACCAGGGTCCCCGTGCCTTGCCCCGGTTAGAGAGCTCCAAGGCAGGGGCAGGAAGGCCAGGGGGAGGAGGGGGCTGCGCCAGGACAGCAGGCAGGGGAGCGAGGGTCTGCGAGAGCGGCATCGCTGGGAAAGGTCAGCCCAGGGGAGCTCCGGCAAAACAGGTGCCGGCCGCGGCATTCCCGTTCGCAGCGACCCCGGGCAGGGAGAGCTGCAGCTGCTCCCCGATGCGACATTTGTGTGAGCAGCACAAAGATCCTTTCTCTCCATCCCGCTGCTACGTGATCTGGTCTCTCCTGGCCCTGGCAGTGCAGGCACGGCTCCGTCCTCAAGCGCTGCCCCCCACCCTCTGTAGTGGCGTGCGAGCGGCTCTCCCGCTCCGCGGCTTGGTGCAGACGACTGGGTTTCAAACCATCTCTTCAAACGTCGTGGCCCGAGGAAGGGTCCAGGCTGTCGCAGCTCTGCGGGCGCCGAGGCTCCCTGTGACGGCGCGGGGCAGATGCAGCGTGAGCGTCGCCCCAGGAACGAGCACCACGGGCTGGCACGCACGGCTCCGGGTCTGAGCGCCGCTGCGGAAGCTGCACGAAGGGGCCCACGGCGCTGCTGCTCTCGGAGGCCGGCGCTGCTCGGCAGCGTCCTGGAAGGAAGCACCGCGTTTCCGCTGCGCCTCTGGGCCGGTGGCAGGGCAGCTTCGGGCGGGCCGAGGGCAAGAGCCGACGGTGCCGCGGGGGCACGGCCGAAGGTCTCCGCAGTGCGACTGCTCTGTATCGGAGGGGTCCGGAGCGGGGGCTGGGAAATCCCAACAAATCCTGTGCAGGCAGCCCAGCAGAAACGGCCTGGAAACGTTCAACCTTCAGCTGATCCGCAGCTCGAGGGCTGTGCCCCCAAGGACCGAGGTGCTCGGCGGGCACGCGGCCTCTGCCCGCGGGGGCAAGCGCAAAGCCGCAGCTCTCCCTTGGGACCCGCGCAGCCCCCGGCGAGGAGCGGGGCAATTCGCAAGAGAGCAGCTAATTATGAACGCCCACGGCACGCGAGCGCGCGTCGGAGGGGCCGTCTCACCGCAGGACTAACACGCGGTATCACCTTCACCTCTTGGTGCCCACCGAGCCAGACAGGCACAACCTCTTCCCCGCCCCTGCACGCACCCCCGAGCAGCCGCGGAGCAGCTCGTCCTGGGCCCATCCGCTGCCGAAAGCCGGCACAGGGTCTCTGCCGGCACTGAACCCTCCTGGTCAAACATCCCCGAGCCGAGCCAGCGCAGGCAGGGAGCGCAGGCTGGCAGCAAGCAGCGCAGGGCCGGGGCCGTCAGCGAGGCACCGCTCCCCCCGGGACCCACCAGCGGCTCCGTGCTGCCAGAAATGAAAGCTCAGCTCTCCAGAAACTCTCCTTTACCGCACCGCGATCTGCACTTCGCTTTCTGGCCGCTTTTCTTCTCCTCGTACTGATGAGAAGCTTCATGGGGAAAACATCTACGAGCAGCTCGAGAGTTTCTCCTTTTTCTTTTGCTTAGCACTTGAAGGAAAACAGTGTGCTGGAGGAGAATTCACTGTCCTCAGCTGCTAGAAGACCAAAAGCCAGGGCTGCAGATCCATCAGTAAGAGGTTACAAAGCATTTTAACGTGGAAGGTGGAGACTGGTGGGAGTCCCTTAGGTGGTGGGGGAAGGGTCTTGCTTTTGCAATCCTGTTTTCCCCCTGGTTTTCCCTCGCAGCCTCGCAGGACGGGCACTTCTAGTAGCTCTGATTTGTGTTTCAAGTGATTAGTCACAGGCATCTTCCAACGCGCACAATGCAGCAGTGATGTCCCGTCGCCGTCTGTCTGAACACCACGGGACTCGGTAACACAACGTCCCCCTGTCCGTCCCGATTCCCTTCTCAAACAGAGCAAGGTCAGCGAGCGATAAACAGCCGCGAAATCCCAAACCAACACGAAACGCGGAGCTGCACCCACAGCCATATCTGCAACCCTTATCTCGCTCCCGCCACCCCCCCCACGCTCAGGTCTGCCCCTCCCCACGCACCGACAAACTTATTCCTTATCGAACAGAACAACCTGCAGAAGGTGGCTGGAGCTGCCGAGGACCCCCACCACCCACAAACGTCCCCTGACGTCCCCGTCACCTGTCCCCGGCCACCCACTCGCTGGCACACGAGGAGCCACGCGCAGGTCCGGGGTCCGGCGTCCCACGGCCGCGGTGCCGAGGCGCGGTGGGTGCTGCTGCGGGGTCCCACCACGGTGCAGCTGAACCCATGCGGGGCCAGGATCAGTTCCAGCCAGCAAAACAGCGCCGCGCTCCAAGAGCTCGTGCAGGTCACCCCCTCACCCAGCCTGCTTTAGGGACCGCCACGGGCTCCTGCCCATCAGCTCGCCCAGAGGGGTCTGCAGCAAAACCTGCCCGTGCTGGCGCAGGGAGGGAAGGTCCTGCCAGCCCCATGCTCCGCAAACACCTCTCAGCCGGACCTGCAGACCGGGGAGGAGCTGGCCTGGGGGTAGAAAAAGGTCTTTGGAGGGAGGGAAGACTTCAAGCCACCCCAGGACGATGCCAGGGCTCGGGGAGGCAGCGTCCCAGGCTCAGGCAGGTCCCTTCCCATGGGCGCAGCATCGCCCGGGGCCCCGGCACCCGGGGCAAGTGCCACCGCTCCTTCAGGCCATCGAATCGTGGGCTCGGCTGCGCCGAGGAGCCCGGGCAGGCGGGGGCCGGGGGTCCGCCGGCGTGTGGCCACGTCGCCTTTCAAAGGCAGCGGCCCCCTCCCCCAGCCCCTCCGAGTCAGGCTGTTTTGCATTAACAGCATGACCGGGCAGGCGGCGGGTGTGATGGACGGGAGAGGGGAGGCAGAGGGCAAGGCAGGATCCTGCCCTTTGGTAACCCAAAGCACATCTCTGGCACTCAGGGATAAGGCGGAAAACACGGCATGGTGGGAACGGCCTGAAAACGAATTCACAGGCTAATGAGCATGTCCAGGTTAGCTCACCCTGCGGGCGGGAGCGGGGCCGGGCCAGCGCGTGGGCTTGGCCGATGCTGCTGCGGGGCGGCCTTGGCAGGCAGACAGTGCCGCGGCCGCCGGGACGGCCCTGCCGGCACTGGGGCAGCCCGGCTCGCACGGCAGCTGACGCACAGAAGTCCCCTTGGAAATGCAGCCTCCCTGTAAGACCAGGGATTGCGGCCGGCGCACCAGGAGCCGCGCAGTCCCGCGCCGCCCCTTGCCTGGGAGCGGCCGGCGGCGTGAGCCGTGTTACCGGCGCGCCCTCCGCGTACGTTAATCAGGGTGAGCCCGTTTGATCGCTGGACTCCATCAGCCCGAAACGTCTCTTTCTCATGTTCTGCTTTTCTGTAACCTAAACCAAGGCACCAGGTGCAGCCCCTCTGCAGAGCCGCCAGCCCCACCGGCTGCTCCCACCGGGGCACGAGCGAGCCCCGGGCAGGCCACGTTAGCAAAAGTTTAATCAGCCAGACAAACTCTTGGCTCTCCTCCCCGGGCCCTGCCTGCCCTCGCGCTGCACGGTGAGGGTCTGGATGCTCCCGGCATCGCACAAAGGTCGGTCGGCGCCGGGCAATCCCCGGGGCGGGCGGGATCCCTCTCCCCGGCCAGGCTGCAGCAGAGCCGGGCTGCGGCGGGACCGGCCGGGAGCTGCGTGGCTGCAGGGGTGTTTACAGCTCCCTTTGAGCAAAACAGGGCGATGGGGAGGAGGAGAGCAAACAAAATACCAGCAGTGCCTGCTGCTCGCCTGCCTGCAGAAAGCAGCAAAACACGCATTAGATCTGGCACATCCAAGCTATCTGCTGTTCCTTTTTTAACTTAAACTCTTCAAGGCCGGGGAGGGAGCACCAGCTTCCCAGTCTGGATCCCGCAGGGCAGAGCCCCGTCCCACCCCGGTGCAGCGGGGACAGGAGTGCTTACAGCCCGTGGTCCTGGGCGAGGCGAGGGGCCACTCCAGCCCTGGCAGACTGTGCCGCCGCTTTCAAACGAGCCCAAAAGTAGATGCATGCTCCGACGGCCAGAGCAGCCCACGGTGGTTTTATTACTTTATTCCAGCTTTGAAATGGAACCGAAAGCGGAGCCAAGCCTGGCGAGCGCTGGCCAGATGGAGAGTGTCACCAAGTGCATATAACTGTCACCGGCTCCCCCAGGGCTGGCCCCCGACGGGGATGGCAGGGGACAGGGACACAGGGCAGCAGCCCCGGGGAGAGGAGCGGCACAGATCAACCTTCACCCCCCGCTCTCCGTGCAGCCCGTGGCCCCCGGGCCCGTGCACGCACACGGCGGAGGAGCCCGGCGTGCAGCCCCCCAGAGCGGCGGGAGCCGTGGGCTGTGCCGGCGACGGCGATGGCAATAAAGCGGCCAACAAAGCGGCGCGGGGACAATGCGGGCGGGGGGCGCGGGGCCGCGGCCGCCGGTTGCCCTGGAGACCCCAGCAGGGCTTTCCGAAGGTATTTCCTGAAGAAAAAGCGCACACATGCCCGGCAGCCCCGCTAATCCCAACAGGAAGCGCTTACCGGGACGCAGGGATTGGCTTCTTTCTTATTTAAAAAGCTCCTCGCCCTGCTGCCCCCCCAACAGCCCGGGGATGCCCCGAGGGGGGGATGCTCCCAGCAGCATCCCTGCACCCCGGCTGCTCCCGGGGCGACGCACACCCCTGGCTCCCCTTCCCCGGGGAAAGGCTGCAGCAGGGAGAGGCCAGCAGGCAAGCAGCAGGGGCTCAAGGCACCCACCGCTCTTCCTGGGGGGCTCAAGGCACCCACGGCTCCTCCTTGGGGGGCTCAAGGCACCCACCGCTCTTCCTGGGGGGCTCAAGGCACCACCGGCTCCTCCTTGGGGGGCTCAAGGCACCCACCGCTCTTCCTGGGGGGCTCAAGGCACCCACGGCTCCTCCTTGGGGGGCTCAAGGCACCCACCGCTCTTCCTGGGGGGCTCAAGGCACCCACGGCTCCTCCTTGGGGGGCTCAAGGCACCCACCGCTCTTCCTGGGGGGCTCAAGGCACCCACGGCTCCTCCTTGGGGGGCTCAAGGCACCCACCGCTCTTCCTGGGGGGCTCAAGGCACCACCGGCTCCTCCTTGGGGGGCTCAAGGCACCCACCGCTCTTCCTGGGGGGCTCAAGGCACCCACGGCTCCTCCTTGGGGGGCTCAAGGCACCCACGGCTCCTCCTTGGGGGGCTCAAGGCACCCACCGCTCTTCCTGGGGGGCTCAAGGCACCACCGGCTCCTCCTGGGGGGCTCAAGGCACCCACGGCTCCTCCTTGGGGGGCTCAAGGCACCCACGGCTCTTCCCTGGGGGGCTCAAGGCACCACCGGCTCTTCCCTGGGGGGCTCAAGGCACCACCAGCTCCTCCTTGGGGGGGCTCAAGGCACCACCAGCTCTCCCCTGGGGGGGCTCAAGGTACCACCGGCTCTTCCCTGGGGGCCTCAAGGCACCACCGGCTCCTCCTTGGGGGGCTCAAGGCACCACCGGCTCCTCCTGAGCAAGCCAGCCCGGGAGGCAGCGGGCTGCTTCTCACCCTCCGGTCCCCGGATGCTTCCTCCGGCAGGGAGAGGGGGATTTATGTACTGCTCCGGGCACTCCTGCTCTTCCTAGCCTGCACGTCAAATGAAGCAGCACTTAATTAACAGGCGTGTTGGTAGTTTGCAAAGCTGTCAGAATAAATCCACCCTTCTCCCCCCCGGGACACCCCCGGCCACGCTCAGAGCTCTGCAGCGGAGAGGAGCCCTCGGGGGCAGCAGCCCGGGCACAGACGCTCACCCATCGGCTCCCCGCAGGCGTGGGACAGCCGGGGGTCCTGCCCATCCTGGGGGGCACAAGCGAACACCCCAATCTGCACTCGTACCTATGGCGTTTCGCAGTAACCGCTGGCTTTGCCTGGGCCCCGGCTCACTGCCGGCGCAGCCAGAGTTTGCGTTCCTCTCCCCACATCTCTCCTGAGCAGCCCCGGGCTGCTGCACATGGCGGGGCTCGACAGCCGGCCAGCCCCCAGACACACGGACACCCCCTTGCACCCCCCGGCGTAGCTCCGCTCGCCGTGGGGCAGCTCTGCAGCCCAGGCTCCGGCAGAGCGCTGCTGCTTTTCCCAAAGACTCATATTTCTTTTTTTCCTCCTCAATTAAGGGCCGGAGTGACAGCATCCGAGTGGAAAGGCGGGAGGCAGGGAACAATGCCTGCTCGACAGGCTGGGAGGGGAAGGCCAGCAGCGTGATGCCTCAGAGGACACAGCGATGCCCCGGGGAGCTGGGGACAGAGCGGCTGCAGCAATCGGGGTCTGGGGGAGAGGAGGTCTCGGAGGCGCGGGTGGGGGCTGCTGGGCCCCCCCGAGCTCTGGGAACGATCCTGGGCTGCTGCCATCGACAGCAAAAGCGCAGGAGGCTTCACGGCTTGGCAGGGGATCTCTAAGCTGCTTGTAGGGCTCCGGTTGGCTGCTCCAAACCTGATCCCCTGGGACAAGGGGTGGGGAGACGCCGAGAGGTGCAAAAACAAGGGGGGGGGGGGGGTGGACAGCAGGGAAATGGGGAGGGGGGGACAAAGCTGAGGGCCAGCAGTCCACCCGGGGAGCAGCGGGGACAAGCCAAGGACCCTCGCCGTGCCATCGCGGGGGATGCTGTGGCTGGTGACAGCGTGTCCCAGGCTACAGCTGTGCCAAACAGCCCCAAACATCTCTGCTGCTGGGAGCGGGGGGCACAGATTACAGCCCCGGGCTGACGTGCAACGTTCTTGCCAGCACTGAGCGAGTTTTGGGGAGCGGCGGCGGAGGAGGCAGCCCAGCCCCACGCTCACAGAGTCCCCAGAGCTGCCCGGGCTGAGCACTCTCCCAGCCCCGGACATTTGGCTCCTGTTGGGTCCGGATCAAGACCCCCCGGACGAGCCGGGCACAACAAAGCCCCGCTCCCCGGGAGCCAGGGCCCCCGCTGGCCCCGCAGATGGGGCCGGGGGGAGGTTAAGCCTGCGGCCAGCTGGGCGGACGGCGGCACCGGGAAATGGGGCAGCCCCCCGCCCCAACGGGGGCCCGGAGCCTCTGGCAGGGGGCTGCAGCCCCGGTCTCCTCTACCACCCCCAGCCCCCCCCCCCGATCCGGAGGGCAGAGGCATCCCCCGGGAAAGTATCTGCTGCACCAGGGCGGCGTGGGGGCTCAGCGTGCCCCAGCACGAGCTGCCCAGGGCAGGACCCCCTCCCCGCCCCGGGACGCAGCAGTGCCTGGCTCCCCACAAAAACCTGCTCGGCTGCTTTGCACCCCCAGCACCCCCGGGCAGGGATGAGGCAGACCCCAGCGGTGGAAATGCCTGAACAGCAGCGAGGACAATAGCAGACAAGGAGAGAGGGGGGGGAAAAAAAAAAAAAAATCCCCTCGGCAATTTTCTGCAGGTTTCTATTTAACCTGAAGACAAAGACTGGCTTTGTGAGGGAGGGCGACGGAGGTTGCTCATGGAAATTTCTTGGCTTTTCCCCTTAACTAGGGGGTTTTTACCACCTCCAAATTTAGGTAACTATAAAATGCAGTAAGTGCCCATTAATATTTTATTTGCTGCAGATTTTTGAGTAACAGGAGCGAGCCCCTGACAAAGGCAGAGTTCCCAAGCCCCCTCCCCACGCCACGAGGAGAGGCGGGCCAGGAATCGAAAATCCTCCTCTGCAGCGAGGCAGGGGCCGCTGGCCGGGCGCGGGGGATTACTCGCTCCCCGAGAAGGGAGCTTAGCTGCCTCAGAACCGGGAGTAAACTGAAACCCCATAAACATCCAGAACAAAGTCCGGGAAAGCTGCTGCCTCCACCGCGGAGGGGACCTGAGCGCGGCCACCGCTGCTCCCCGGCCGGCGCGGGCGATGCTCGTGAGCCAGCGGCAATGTGGCAGAAGGACAGCGAGCCTGGCCCGGGGACACGATGCCCGACGGACGGGAGCCGAGCCCCCACGCACACCCCGCGGGACCCCAAACTCCCCCGGGGCTGGACCCGGAGCCCACCCTGGCAGGTGACCTGCAAGGTGCCGGCGGCACGGCCGCAGGTCCTGGCCCGGGGCCGGCTCTTCCCATCCCGCACGTCCTGCTGGGAACATTTTGTTCCCACCAGCCAGCTCCGGAGCCAAGGGACGGACTCTGCCCCAGCCGGGCTCCTGCTGTGGCACTAATTGGGCCGTCCTGGTGAGAACCCTGTCGGGAAATGTTTCCAGAGGTTATTGTTAGCCCTGGCATGAGGCTGGCGAGGAACCAGCTCCCTCCTCCCCAGCCTCTCCTCCACCGCCGCCGCCTGACAGCACTCCCCAAACCCTCCGGGGGCTGCAGGGCTCCTTAAGCACCCCAAAACCCACCTTTGCTCAAATTAGCCCTCAGCCTCAACACCCCGACAGCTTTCCCAACGCGACAGCCGGGGCCGCCAGCACCGCTCTCCCGGCAGCACGAGAGCCATCTTTACCCCAAACGCCACCAGGAAACCTCTTCCAGGAAGAGCAATCTCCTGAGAAAAACATACCGCTGTCAACCGTGTTATTTACGGAGGTGGGAGTACGCGTGCCAATGGAAAAATCTCGGAGATGGTCCCCGCGAGCGATGCTCTGCCCGGGCTCCTCTCTGGAGCCTGCAGCTCCCCAGGGACCACGCACGGCTCCAGCTATCTCACGGCACGCATCTGCGACCAGGGTACCTGCTGCTCAGACCAGAGGCACCGGCCCCGGCCCGCCAGCCACAGCATCGTGGCACGCTTCCAGCCGGGATCACCCAGTCGTCCCCGCCGGGGCCGGCGCGGGGACCCCAGCCGCAGCACGGTTTGCTCGCTGGTGCCCGCTCCCGCCCTGTCCCAAGCCCTGAGCTGTGAAGGGACCGCAGGCACGGGGAGCATGGCTGTTCACCGGGGTGCCACGCAGCACCGTGCCCACGCCGGCAGCACCAGCAGTCAGCCTCTCGGGGTTTTGGTGGGAGGAAGAGGGAAGGGGGAGAGAGCCTTAAAAAGAAAAGCAGTACCCCACAGACCAGACATTCTTGGGTAATTAAAACCAAAAGGCAGCAAGTCAGAAGTCCCGCGCGGCGCTGCCTGGTCTGTTTATTCTCTGCCTCACCGAGGGGAAGGCCAAGGCTTTGAAATGCTAGAGCGGCGCGTTCTGCCGGGGCCAGCGGTCTCCAGGGCCAGGTGACCCACGCAGCCCACCCGCTGCCCCTCGCCGTGCCACCGGGCCCCGGAGCTTTGCCGGGCTGCAGCAGGAGCAAACCCCCAGCCTGCGCATCGTGGGCCACAAGCCCTTGCAAGGCTTTTAGGGGAAAGCAGCGATGAAAAGCGAGGGGGATGCCCTCGTCTGGGGCTGTGCTCTCCAGCCCCGGCGATGCCTCGCAGCGGCGCAGAGATCGGGGCTGCAGGAACCGCCTGAGCCAGCCCCGGCTTTGAACCCAGCCCCACGGGCATTCCCCGGCCGGGAGCAACGCTGGAGCATCCCGGGGGTCTCCGCAGGGTGCGTTCATCCCACGCGCTGCCAGCTGGCAAAGCCTGCACCGGCACCCTGCACCCAAATGCTCGTCCCCACCTGCTGAGCCCAGGATCACCCCAGGGTCAAGCAGGGGTGGCAGAAAGCTTCACACAGGTCTCGGGCTGCGAATCGTCGCAGGGAAGCAAGTGCCGTGACACGCAATGACCCCCCCCGCCGGGGAGACAGCCCCCAGGGCTTCGTATCCTTCTCCAAACCAACAACGTCGCGTTTTGCCACAATTTCCCTCCAGGTTTAAAACGTCCACGGGCGATGCTGGAACCGCGCACGCACTTTCTGCGCCCACGCAAATCGCTCTCAGCAGACAACACGCGCCACGTCCCCACTGGCACCAGCCGGCAGCTCCCGGGCGGCCGCACAGCACCGTGCTGCTGCCGAGGGACGCGCCCGCGCCGCCGCCGCAGCCCCCGGGGCTGGACCTCGCGCCAGCCTCTGCCTCTTCCGCAAGGGAGACCAGCTACCTTATCACCCGAGGAGAAACGCAAAGGACGAGGGAGCCGGGCGTGCTCCCCGGTGCGGCCGCGGCGGTTTGCTCGTCTTACCTTGGTCGGGCAGGGTGGGGGCCGGCCTGGCAGCTGAGAGCGCGGCTGTGACCAGCACAGCCCAAAGGATGAGGCACCGCCAGGTAAACATCCCACTGCTGCGGCTACTGCTCGGCGACTGGGCTCCGCAACTCCCACTCCATGGGGGCCCCGGGCTGGCCCCGGGCGGGCGCGGGGGGGGTCTCCGCCGGGCCGTCAGCCCCTCCGAGCTGCGAACGAGGAAAGCAGAGTCAGGGCGAGACGCACCCCCGCATCCCACCGTCCAGCCCCCGCCGCGCGCAGCACAGCCCCGCGGGCGGGACGTGCTCGCCATCGCAGGCGATGCTCTTCGAGCGTCCAGCCCCGACAGCGAGATGTCCCCAGACTCGTGGTGGCAGGTCCCCGCGGACCCCTCCACAACCTGAAGCGACCCAGCGCTGACTGGCAGGGTTATGTTTTCCTGCATAAAAGCGCTGATGTGTCGAGAGTAAAACTGCTGGCGGAGCAGAATTGAATGCAGCTAAATCTCCCAGAACGGTGGGAGAAATTTTCAAATTTTCAAAAGAAAGGGAGATTTCTGCTCTCCTCTTCCTGCACTTAGTTTTGTGCTGAAAAGACGAACTCCCATACAGATCAAAATGCCACAAAATTTTTGAAACAAAAAACCCCTTGGCCCAAGCTGCATCATTACGGTGTAGCAGCTCCCAGAAACATCTTCATTTTCTCTAACTTTGCTCAGATGAAAAATAATCTCAAAATCTTGACAAGTTCTGTGGGACAGCAGAGGTGTTTCTGTTGGGCTCTGAAAGGGCCCAACAGAGCACACCCGCAGGCAAACGCCCTCCGGCCTCTCTCCCTTGTTTCCACATCTTCTGCCCCAAACGCCCCAGGCAGCGCCGGGACCCAGCCCAGGGCTCCCGGGCGCTCCAGGACCAGCAGCACCTTGCTCCGCCGCGGCTGACCCAAGGCTCTGCTGCGGCAAATCCCACATATCCAGACCAAAATCTGACGCTGTCCATGTCACCGTGCACCCCCGGCGAAGCAGATCCTGCTGCAAACCCCAGCTCCCTCCATCCCCTATAGGATCTATAGGGCATGCACCCAGCCACCCCCTACGGAAACGCCTTCCCGGAGCTGAAGGGGTTAGCCGGCGACTCGCTCCCGCGTGCGGCAGATCTCTTTCCACCGACAGCTGTTTTCGGAGCGGCCGTTTGGGGAGAAATCCCCCGGCTTCCACAGCCAGTGCTGCAATTCGCTCTCGTCCCTGCCAGCTCTCAGGCCGGGCTCTCCAGCCCACCCGTTCTCTCAGGTCGCCGTCCCCTTCCCCTGCCAGGGGACCGCTCCGCGCAGGGAAGCATCAGAGCTGGGTTCTGGCACAGGAAGACCCAGCGGAGCCCGATCCCGGCTCAGGGTGCCCCGGGGACGTGCCCTCCACGGCCCTCATCCCTCCTTCCCTCTGACCGTCCCTCCTTGCCGCCACGCTAGGAGCGTGGAGCTCTGCCAAAACACGTTTGAGGGGGATGCTGGAGCCAAAGCCCGAGCCCAGCCGCCCCTGGCCAACTCTTCCCAGCAGCGTGGATGCGAGCAAACCCCCGTGCTCCACCCCCGCGACACATCTGCGACTCGGCAGAAGCCCGGGATGGAGGTCCTGACACTGGCGGTCGTTAATTGTCCCACTGGGCTTTGCCGAAGAGATCCCTGCCCAGTTAATTGCGCAACCCGAGCACGGCCGTGCTGGTCTGGCCAGGGTGCCGCTGGCAGCGGATGCTCCGGGAGAACTGCAAGGACCAGGGTGTGGACAGGATGATACCATCCCCAAAACCCTCCTCCAGGCTCCTCCCCGGGGCGCAGCCGTACCTCCGTGCCCCGTAGCCCTTGCCGAGTATCCTGAGCTCGCCCCTTTCCCGACCGACCCGTGCTCCCTAAAGCCCCGTGCCAAGCCGTTCCCAACCTGCCGCGTGAACAAGCGCTTCCTTTTGCCATAAGGCGTCTGTCTAAAGCATGCGCTGTTAAAAACAGTGAGTAATAATCGTAGTGAGTAATAAGCCGCTACTCATCCTCCCCACGCACTCGGTTCGTCGGAGCTCCGGCCACCACCTCTCCCGTTCCAGCGAGGGAGCGAGATCCTTCGCTCCTCTTGCCCGAAGCACCGGCTTTTTCCCAGGGATGGGCTGAGCGGCCGCCAGCGCCAGCCCCAAAGGGCTCCCGTTTAACAGTGGGTACTGCCCGGGGGGCTCAGACCCCCCTGAACCCAAGGAAACCCAGCTGGGGTGCAGGTTTGGGGGCTCCGGCTGCCTCCTCCCTGCCCCAACTGCTCTGGCTCTGGCCGGCGCAGGAGCGTTTGGGACCCGAAGTATTGACACAAGCAGTCGGGCAGGGAAAAGTGGCACCCAGCAAACACTGGCGTTATCTCCAAGCGCCGGCGCTACCAGGCGCCAGGCAGCGCGCTTTAAAATAGTTATTGAATGTTAACAATTTATCAGGGTTTGGAAGGGGGAGGTGGAATTCTTCATGGAAAAAAAAAAAAAAAAAAAGTCTTCGGTATTTCTGGAAATTATTTTCTGTCTCTAAGTGGTTTTGTTTATTGACAGCACATGCTCCCCGGAACATGCCCTAATGCGGAGCGTCTGCGTGGGCCTCCCGAGCCGGCCCCGCGCCGAGGGGAGGGAGGGATGGAGGGAGGGGAGTGCAGAGCCTCCAGAAGCAGCAGTTCCTGAAAAATGAGTCAGTGCTGGCTCGGCACACAGCAAAGCCCTTCTCCAGATACACTCGGAGCGGGCGCCTTCCAGCTGATTCAGGGACTCGACAGCAGCATATTTCCATGGCGTACGGATCACTCGGCAGCAAAGAGCTGCCCCGCATCTGGGAGAGTCACTGGGAGGGAGAGGGAGGCAGGGACGGGAGCCAAGATCCAGAGGGAGCGCACGACCGACGCTCGGCTCCCCGGGGCAGAACGGGAGGTGGCAGCAGCTACGGCTTTGCTAGAAGGCAGACGTGCGAGGACGGGGACGCATCCTGCACACGGGGGTCAAACCAAGCATCCTGCCTGCTCCCCCGGACAGGCTCAGCAGCACCCTAGGAAATCCTGGTGTTCAGAGAGGAGTGGATGCTGAAGGGAAGGGGCAGCGCGGACCCTTCCCTCCCTCCCAGGGGAAAAGGGAGCCCCGGAGCCCCACGGCACCTGCCCCTGCCCCCCGGGGCTCCTCTGCGCCCGCTCGGCAAGGAAGCGGGGAGAGCGCTCCTACCTGTGCAAACATCGGCATGGCTCTTCTCCGCGTTTATACAGCTTTTATATAAATCCCAACAGGAAACCGTTTGCTCGGGAAGATGGCAGCTCGAGCAGGGTGGGTCTCCGGCTCCTGTCGGGCACCGTCCCCGCGGCCCCGGCACACTGCAATTTACTGCTCGGGGGTGGACTCAAACAACTAAAAATGGAAGCAGTAAGAGTGGAGCCAGGGCTAACTGCCGCTCGGAGACCTGCCTCCGAGGCTGCAATTACAACTGGCCATTACACCCACGGAGCTATTTCGGAGCAGCGACAGGACACCCCTGTGCCCACCCGTGCACCCTCCCAGGGGCACAAGCTCCCCGCACACCCGCGCGCCCGGGAAGATGCTGTCACGCAGCCTTTGCACGCCCGTGCATTCACAAGAAGGAGCCTCGTGCAACCTGTCTCCCCTGTTGTCCCCGGGGACCCCGAGGGCTGCACTTTCGCCTCTCGCCTCTCCCACGCTGTGAGTCACCAGGCTGAGCTGTCCCAGGGACGCGGCACAAAATGGGACCTTCCACGCTCGGGCAGCAGCCTGTGCCGAAAGTTTCTTAGCTGAGTGTAGCGGGGAAGCCCCTTCCTGTCCCGTGGCTCATCCCCAGGAATGCACCCAAGGTGCCGAAAGCAGAAGCCGGTGCCGGAGCAGGGTGCTGGGCTGGGGCACCCGGGGGGCTCAGCCTGGGGCTTGTCACGACGCCGTGCTGTCCCGCAGGGGAGCCCCCGATCTGATCCCCGGGAGCAGGCTGCGTGCGCTCGCGCTGCCAGCTGTGACCGGGCTGTAGCCGCCGCCGGTCGGCTCGGTGGGGCTGGGGTGGCTCTGGACCGGGGCAGCTTGGCCCCCGCTCGCACAGCCGCCGCTTCCCCATCGGAGCAGAGCTGGCCCGAGCAGCATCCACCACGTCAGAGCGTCCCAGAGGCGGGCGAGTGCCGGGGTGCCTCGGCGCCAGCAACCAGCGTGTAACGCAGCAGGCAGAAAAACAACAGGGCAAGGCCAAATTCAACGGGGAGAAGAGTCTGAGCTCGGCTCCCAGATCTGCAAGGCTTCAGGAGCCCGCGGTGGGGGGCCGCACCCAGCTCGGGGCCGCGCGTCCCTTGGGGTGGAGAGGTGGTGACTGCCAGCGGGAGACCTTGCCTGGCACAGATGCCCTCCAGCTCCAAAATACAGAAAGGAGACTCAATTTTTCTCTGAGGCTCAACACAAGCAGCCCTCCAGGTGCCCTTGGGGAAGAAGGGCACGCCAAAGGCAAAATTCGTGGGCGACGCAGAGAAAAGCCTTTCCCTCGCCCAGCGCTCCTTGCCCCAGCTCAGGTCAGGAACCAAGTATTTGCTGAAATAAAAAGCAAACACAACTGCAAATGTAACTATAGAGAAAAATTATAATGCTTAAAGCAGACGCATGCTTGGAAAAATAAATATCCAACTGTGCAGCACACACTCTGCGTTAACCCTTCCCGGCCGTACGCGCTGCAGCCTGCCGCGAGGCCTTACAGCTGCCGGGGGTAGCTCTAAGCACCGAGTTCACTGCACGCCGTGGGCATCCAGCGGCAGGGGAGCCTGGCACGTGGGGCAGGAGGGATGGGGAAAGGCCCGGCCTCACCCACGGATCTCTGTAAAACCAGTTCAGTTTTAGAAGCATCCTCAAACTCAGGGAACCCTGCCTGAGGACTTGATTTTCAGACCTGCATGGTATCCACTGGCACCCAAAAATCTTCACTGGGCTGGTACCACTGACTGCTGGACCAGTTTGCTGCCAGAGAACACACTGGCAGCGAACTGGTCCAGGGACACAACCGCAGCCTGCCATCCCCTGGAAGGGGCCGAGGCCTGTTATCCAGCCGGGGAAAGAGCTGGAATGGGGCTTTCGCTGCATTCAGCTCCCCCAAGGAAAGCTGCTGGGAGGGGAAGGACGCACACTTCTCCAGCACACATAACCCCAACTGTTCGCATTTGCCTTCGTGCCCAGAAGGTCCCCAACGGGGGAGAAAGCTGAATTGCCGGGATGGGACGAGCATCTGCGTCCCAGCCCCAGTCGAGCGGCCCCTTCTAGCAGCCAGGGCTTGGGGGGCCGGAGCATCAGGGGGAAACCAGCCGGGGCTGGAGGCAACACAGCTCCTGGTTCAGATTACATTTTTAGGTAGATAAATAAACAGGGAGCTCCAGTTCACACCTGAAAGCAACTCGGGCTCCCTCCCAGCACGGCTGGGGCAGGCAGCGCTCCCACGGCAGGCACATCGTGCGCAGCAAAGCCCGGAGCCGACGGATGCACACGCGGGCTGCTTTTGCAACGGCGCTGCTCCTGCCTTCGCCCCGCCAGAGCAGGGACTATTTATTTTAATCCTCTCCGAGCAACACAACGAAAAGGCAACAGTGCATGCCAGCCACCACAGAGATTAAGGGAGGAAGTGCTCCTGTGTGGGGAAAATGGCTGCTAGCCAGAGCGGTCTGCGGGGGCCGCGCTCCTGCAGCATCCCCGGGGCCGGGCAGGGTGGCTGCCCCCCGCGCCCCACTCCTCTGCACGCACGCTCGCATCCAGCTGGTCAGCACCCAGAGATCTCCAGCCAGAGCAAATCACCGCCTCCGCCTGAACGCAAATCCCAATTTCACTCTGGCTGGGACCCTGGCAGACCAGCAGCCTCCGAGCCCGTCTGTTTTATTAATGCAAGCAGTTGGGCGAACCACACTGTTAAGGTTTAAACATTGACGGGAAGGAAGCTGCACCAGCCAGCCGTGACACTCAAGACACGGGGCAGTAACTCAACAATCCGGGCAGAGAAGGAACCGCGAGGCGGCTTCGCTGCTCCTCGGTGTAACCTGAACACGGACACGCTCTGCTCCTTCCTCGCACCAGGCCAGCTGGCTGCGACCGCGGCTCACGGCCCCAACAGCAAAAATCACAAACGCCACAACCAAAAATGCCACCCAAAACCCACCCCGGTGCCGAGGGCTGCGGGCATCGGCCCAGCAGATAACTGGATACCGCACGCCTCGTCGGCCGCCGCGCCGCGCTCCCTGCGCGTTCGCCATGTACAAACGAGAGCGATTCCCAGAGTTTGGATGAAGGGGCTCGGGCAGCCCCCCACCTCCCCGCGGGCAGCTCGCAAACACAAAGGGAAGCACAAACTCTAGGAGCGCGTTATTCCGAGCACCTCCGTCCTCCGTGACCACCGCAACGCCCCAGGACCCCGAATCTTAAACAAAACCGAAGCCAGCTCCTGTTCCATCCTCTTCTGGAAGCCGCGGGGCTCCCGCGGAGCAACTTTAGGGCACAGGGGCCGGGCAGCAAGGCGGGAAGCAACCCCCAGCCCCCCCGGCCGGGCTGCCCCGCACCGGGCGGGCTCTCGGGCCCCAGCCCGCCGCGGGGCCGGGGCTGCGGGGCGGTTTCCAGGCTCGGCTCGGCCCGGAGGACGGGCTCGGACCCGCCGCGTTTCAAAACTGCCGCCCGCCCAGCGGCTCCGGCCGCGGAGCGGCTGCAAACCGGGGCCCCCGGCACACGCACGCCGGACCCGCAAACCCCCAGCGTCCGCAAACGGGGCCCCCCCGGTGTCCGCAAGCCTCCAGCGCCCACAACCCCCCGGCGCCCGCGAACCGGAGCTCCCCCGGTGCCCGCCAGCCGGGGCCGCCGTCAAGCCGGCACGGGCGACGGGCGCACGGCGGGGCTCCGGCCGCGGCGGATCCCCGCGGGACCGGGGTGGCCGCAGGTCCCGGATCGGGCCCCCGCCGCCAGCCGCGCGGAGCACAAAGCGATGCCCCGCGGTCCCGCTCCCCTCCCCTCCGCGGAGCCGGTCCCGGTGCCGGTGCCGGGCAGCCCCGGCCGGAGCGCGGCGGCCGTACTCACCGGAGCCCCGCGGGCGGCGGCGGCGGCGCGGTGCCCGCCGCTCCCGGGAACAATGGAGGGGAGCCCCGGCCGGGGCGAGAGGCGCAGCCCCGCCGCCGCCGCGCTCACAGCGGCCGCCCCATGGCGGGGCCGGCCCCGACCCCGAGGTGGCGGCGGGAGGCGCTCCCGG
Organism: Mycteria americana; assembly: GCF_035582795.1. Taxonomy (NCBI): domain Eukaryota; kingdom Metazoa; phylum Chordata; class Aves; order Ciconiiformes; family Ciconiidae; genus Mycteria; species Mycteria americana. Next base: position 7,184,931 of record NC_134387.1, read on the forward strand.
AGGCGCGGCCGCCCCGACGGCCGCCGCTGCCGTTGCCGCTGCCCGCGCCGCCGCGTCCCCACCGTGCGCCCGCCGCCGCCGGACTGAGCAGCTCCCGCACCGCCCCGCCGCCTCCTCCCGGCTCCTCCCCCGCCTGCCTTCCTCCCACCCTCCTCCTCCTCCTCCTCCTTCTCAGCGGCCTGATGGGGCTTGTAGTCGCCGCCGGGCCGCCCCCCCCGGGCTGCGCTCCCGGCAGCCTCCCGCCAGCGGGGTCCCGGGGGTCCCCGCTGGGTTGTGCGGGCCGTCGTCGCCCCGAAAGCAGCCCGGGCCGCGCGTAGCAGGCGCTGGCCGTGCCGCGGCGGGATGCCCGCCTCCGCGCTCCCGGTCCCACCGGGGAAGCCGCGGCCCCGTGGCGCAGGCAGGGGCGAAGGCACCGCCCGCACCCCGCCGTTGTCCCTGCCCGCCCCCAGCCCACGGGCAGAGCCCCCAGCCCACGGGCAGAGCCCGCGGGCAGCGCTTGGGCAGCCCGGAGCCCCCAGCCTCGCCCTGCTGCAAAGCAAGGCCCCGCGGACCCCACTTGCTGGGAGCAGATTTTTAAAGGGTTGCCAGACCCAAATGCTCCCCGGGAGCCATCCAGGAGCCACCTCTGCTGCAGTCCCTGCCCCTTCCCAGCTGTGACCATCGGGCAACCTTTCACCGAGGTTTGGAGCAGGAACGCAGCAGCTCGAACGCAGAGCACCCCAAAAACTCTCTACGTGCACAGCAGCACACGTGCCTTCTGCTCAGTCTCAGCTGGGACCACGCTGGGTCCCCGAGCCAGAGGGCAAGGTGAGATATTGCCAGGCCGGCGAACCCAGCCTGTCTTCTGTACTCTCCCCCGTGGGAGCCCACCCCGCAGAGCCCCCGTTTGTGCAGCTCGGGCAAGCTCCCCCAAAGCCAGGGTAGCACAGATGGTGCAGGGCGGCTCAGCCTCCGTGCAGGAGCCACGAGTACGGGAGCAGCCCTGAGTCAGGCTCCAAGTCAGGGCATCCCAGAATGAAGACATCTCCGGCTGGCAGTGAAAGACCTGTGCGAGGCAATGTGTAAGTGATTAAGTTATAACAGGGAAGAGGACAGGCTGAATTAGCCCTGTCAATCACCAGAGCTATATTTGAACCAAATGCTGGGCATCCATCTTCAGGAGCAGCCTCTTGCTGGTTCGGGCAACTGTTCAGCTTGCCATGCCAAGACCCACTGAATATTTTCTTTCCAGGACGACAGATGTGTGGACAGGGAGAAGGGGGAAGGTACCACACCTGCCGGGATGCTATTCGCCCAGCAAGCTGAACAGGGGGAGAGCTTTGACGACAGCAGGGCAGCAGAGGTGACCCCAGCCCCCCACAAGCACAACTCACCCCATGCACCTCTGGGGGGGCCCGGGCAGCCGCTCACCCCCCACCCTGCTTTCCTCTCCCCTCATTGCCCAACAGCCGGGAGCCAGGCCACTTTGTGCGGGAGGTTGCCCTGCCAGCAAGGCTGCTGGGGCTCCGGCTGGGCACCCGCACGAGCTGGGGGAGCTGCCCTGCACGGCGGCTCCCGACCCCGCTCTCCTCCAGAGCGGCCGTGCCTCCCGCTGGGCTTTTGTCCCAGACTTATTAATGTTGGCCCTGAAACGGACCTTACGGGATTGCACCCTCGTGATGGAAAGGGGACGGGCTCATACCTCTGCTGCCGCTGTCCCTTGGGGATAGTTTTCTGCTTGACTGCATCAACGGGACACAAGGTCTTGGGCCTTTATAAGTAAAGGTGTTTGCAAATGGCAGAAAATGGGGAAAACCATCCCCTGCTCCTGGGAGGCTCAAGGATTTGGCTGCATCCCTGGCCTCAGCAGCGCATCGGGGCTCAGCGCAGGAGTGACCATGAGCTGTCACCATCTGGTGGCATAAGCGGAGCATGAGCAGGTCCCCCAGGATGGACAGGGAGACAACGCTCCCCCAGAGCGGGTGGGGGACTGCCCAGGCTGCTGAGACTGAGGAGCAACAGTGCCCCAAGGACCAAGCTGGAGATCCCTGCCTGCCTGTACTTGCGGGGATGGGCAGAGGGCTGGGGGACTGTGCCTCGGCAGCAGCGGGCGAGCACCAGCCCCTGCCAGCCCATGGCCCTTCTCCTGGACGGGGGGGGGGGGGGCGGGCAGGGTGATGTGCTGGGCTCTTCCACGCGTGCATTTGCATTGGTGATGCAATTTCGAGGCAATGCAGATGCTAATTTCACATGAACCTAGGCTTGTTTCAGTTTAGCTGCAGTTAATCAAGAACAGGATTAAGAAAAACTTAAAGTAAGTCTCAGTTACCACAACAGCTGAACAACTTACCGTGTGTCAGGCAAACCCCGGGACGGCCTGCGAGCACCAGCCGGTGGGGAGCAGCATCAAACGCGCAGGTTTAGCTCAGCCAGGGAGGTTTACCGTGCCGTCGGTACTGCCCGGTGCTCTGCTGTGGAAATTGGAGCACCCATCCCGGGCTTTGCACTGGTTTAGCAAATCCCACCTCAAACCCTACAGGCAGCAGGGCTGGGGCAGTTTGCTCCCGTGGGAACGCTGCGTCCAGGCCAGGCCAAGGAAGCTAAACAGGGATCGTGCTGTCCCGCTCCGGCTCCCCGCTCTCTGGTCACACCACTGTCTCCTCCGAAGAGCGCTGCGGTTCCCGGGGCTGAGCCTGGGGGTTTTCCTGGGCTGCTGGGGGGCATCGCTCCTCATGTGGGAGCAGCAGGTTCTCAATTACAAGGTAATTCTTTCTGTCTGGGAGAGTGAACCAGCTGCTGCTGAAAGACAGGAGGTGGTAAAGGCCCACGGCAGGCTGGCATGGACACCACGGGGAGGTGTCCTCTCTGCACCTCGGGGCAAGGTCCGCATCGCAGCAGAGGGGCTCCTGGCCTTGGGATGGCCGGTGTGCAGCCATTGTCCGGACCCTGCCTCCACACGTGGTCCTGCTCTGGGCTGGCGGCTGTGTCTGGGTCATCCACCTCCTTGGGAGGGTGGCAGGGAGGTGGCTGGGAAGGGAGCGGACACTGTGGAGCTGCCCTGACCCAGAAGAGAGCCAGAGAAAGAAAGAGGCTTGCGAGGCCAGGGCTTGCAGGGCTTTGTCTTGGCTGCAGAGGAACAAAGGCGCTTGGGGAGCAGCTCCCCAGGGACTCTGCTCCCAGAGCCTGCAGCTTCCACAGCCTCCCTGCAAGCCCTCCTTCCTCCCACAGCGTGGGGCAGGGTGCAGGGGATGTTCCTGCTGGCACACACACCCCCTCCTGCCCTGCCTGCAGGGACCCAGACACGCACCGTCCGTCTGCATCCCTGCGCAGGGCCTCGCGTACCTGCACGCGCGCGCACCCTCCGGGCTCCACGCGTGCACGTCTGCGCGCTCAGCGCCGTCAGGCTGCCCGCCCCCGCCTCCGCTCGCCACCCAAGGCCATGGGTGCCCTTCCTCTGCCGCCCACCTCCGCACACCGGCTCCCAGCTGCGGCATCACGAGGCAGCAAAGCCCGCCACGGGGCGAATCCACGCCATCCCCGCGGCTGGGCACGGGAACAGCGGTGGCGATGCCGACGGGCACCGGCGCAGCAGCCCCTGGACCGGGGCCGGGGGAGCAGCCCGTCCTCCCTCGCCCGCCCAGGCGGGTTTCCCAGTGTCTCCAGAGTGGTTCTAGTGGGAACCGGAGTGTGAAGAGGGGGCACAGAAAGGGCTGAGCTGGAGGAGGAGAGTCCCAGCACAATAGAGCTGCTCCCCCCTGACCTTGCGTTCCCAGTTAAAGATCTGCAGCTCTCCCCTCCTCCCCACCACAAAGGGGCTCTTTTCAGTCCCTAATTCTGCATTTAGAAAACAAAAGCAGATGCATCTAGTTTAGGTTTGGAGAGGGGGAGGCAAGAGCAAATGCTGAAGAACAAAGAGCTTTCCCTGACAGATCCGACTGACAAAGACTTTGTCAGCTCCATCTCTCCCTGAAAAGGCCGGAGCACATCAGGGTGCGGGGCTCCTTGCAGGCAGCTGGCTGGCTTGTGGCTTCGAGCCAGCGCGAGAGGCAGAGCACACATGTGCGCGGGCGCTGCTCCCCACGGGACGTGCACGCAGGCGCTCGCAGCGGGACGTGCGCCGGCCCCGCCGCGGTGAGTGCCGAGCGTGCGCGAGCGTGCGCTCACGTTAACGGGCGCGCCGCGGGACGCAGCCTGGCCCTGGGGTTCAGGCGGGACGCCCGTCCCCGGACAGGAGCCAGCGCCGAGGGCAGGCTGTGCCCGTGCCGTCCTCCCCCCCGATCCCCAAGACACGACCACCGCCTCTCCTCCGCTCTCCCCTCCCGCCAGGCAGCAGGGCTCGCTCAGCGCTCTGCAGAGTCTTCCAGGTGCGTTGTCCGACCTTGGCAAACTGCTTCCCCTCAGCTGGAACGTCTGAGTCACAGAGAACGACTCGGCGTGCTGCCCCAAGGCCAGCGGCTCGCCGCTCGGCAGCCGGGCTGCAGGGACGGGTTTGCCTACGCTGCCTCAGGGAGAAGTCGGGCCCCTCTCGAGCAGCAGCAGCCGGCCAGGCCACCCTGCCACCGGCCGGCAGGACCCTGCCGGGAGCTCTCAAAACACCAGCTTTCCCAGGGAAACGTGACGCGAAAAATCAGCAACACCAGGGATAAAGCATCAGCTCCCAGGCATGATTTGGAAGCAAAGCGCTGCCTTTTACAGGAAGCCCCCTCTCTCGCCTCTCCACTCCAGCTCAATAAAGCGTTATTAGTGGCTCCGGCTGCAGCTACAGGCGCTGCCGGTGCTCAGCTGGACTGTGGCTGCCCAGCCAGGCCAGGTCGGCACCCGTGGCAGCGCCGCTCGGCTGCAGGCAGCCCCATGCCGGCCCACGCCGCGCCTGCCCGGGAGCGGCGTCTCTGGATGCTGCTGTGCTGGGGTAAAGCCCTGGCACAGGCAGAGCGCTGGCTGCGGGGCCGCAGGCTGGCTCCCCAGCACTCTCCTTGCCCGGAGGTTTCTCTGCTATCGACCCAAACTGGCTTTTTCCTTCCTTGTTGCATCTCAACAGCACCATAATATCCCCCATCTGCTGCTACTTGGCTGCTCTTCTGATGGTGATGAAGGGAAATGCATCCTTCAGAAGCCCCTGCCTGCCAAACCGCCCGAGCATCATCTCGCTCGGAGGAGAGACCCAGCTCCGGGGCCAGAGATGCTCAGGGCACCCACGGAGTCACACCAGGCTCTGCCCACAGACGCAGCGTTTGGGAGACTGAGCAGGAGCCATGTCGAGCAAGTTTAGCCCGGGGAGAGCAAGACACCAAAGCCATCCTGCCTTGCCTTCAAAGGGCCTGAGCCCAGCTTTTTTTTTTTTTTTTTTCCCTGCTTCCCTGACATTAATGCGGTATCTCGTTTTAAATCACAGCTGATGAGAGCTGTGATTTAATCACAGCTGCCCCTGCCCACAACATGCCCTCGCAGGGCAGACAGGGCTGAGGGTCCTGGCCAGCGGGGTCCACCACAGAGCCCCCCCGCCCAGGGCAGCTCCTCCCGTCCCCCACACCGAGCTGCTTCGCGGCAACTGCTCCCCGAGAAACCGGCGCTGGGAGCCGGGCAGGGTCCAGCCCCTCCAGCCAGGGCAGGGAGCTCTGCTACCCTGCAATTGTCAAATACCGAGGAGCTCATTAAGACATCACACGATATTTTATTGTCTGCAGACAACAATCGGGGCAGACGGTTGCACGGCTGTGTTTGCAGCCAGGCCAGCAGTCAGGCGGTCCTCAGACCGGTGGCCCTGCAGGACAGGCTCTGACTGCCACCGGGCTGCCTGGGGCAGGGGGAGTGGGGAGGTGGGGGCGAAGGATGCTCCGTGCTCTGCATCCCCTCGGGCACGCTGGGCACAGGGCTGCAGCCTTCCCCACGCTCTCCTGCCAGAGCCACCAGGCAAAGGACGGAACCATCTGAGAAACCTGTTGCCCAGGAGAGGGCTGCCGGCTCTGGTTCACCCAGCCCGGGGTCACCGTCAGGGGAAGAGCCCCGGGCAGCTCCGGCAGGCAGTTCAGCCCCGCAGCAAGTGACCGCGGCAGATAATCCATCGCAGAGGGCCTGCAGCCGTGTCTCGCCTTCAGCCCACAAGGGAGGCTCTTTAATTTGCTCGGAGGCCAGCAGCACGCCCTCGGAAGCACGGCATGGACCACCCGTCCGCGAGGACGATTATTCACTGCAGTGTATCTCCTGTACCAGGCGGGCTTGACTTCTGGCCCCCGATTGATTTGCAGGGGAAATTAATTACGTTTGTTTGACATTGCCCGTCTCGCGCCGAAGCTGAGCTGGCGTATGAATGTCACGCTGTTCCAGCTGGGCTCTCTCGCAGGGCTGTGATGTTTAATAAGCTGTCCCAGGGGACATCCGGCACTTCCCATTAGCTGCACTGGTGCTCTGCTCATCCCAAGGCTGCTCAGGCTCCGGGGAAGCACCCACACACCCAGGCAGGCTCAGAGACCTGGGCACGGAGCAGTTCAACCCCAGGTCCATCCCCTGAGCGGGGAAGGGACCGGGCTCTCCAGTGGGCAGTGGCTGCTGAGCTGCCCTGGTGACCTGAAATCAGGATATCCCGATGGCTGCCTGGGACAGCCACTATCTCGAGAGCCTGGGCAGGGACGGTGCACTGCCTGTCCCCTCAGCTCCCCACCCTGAAAAAGGCTCCTGATATCTTTGGATCAGGCCCAAAAGATCTCCAGGGGTAGATAAAGGTGCTGAAGTCAATCAGAGTAAATCAGCAACCTCCGCTGGCTGTTATCTTGCCTTAGCAGGAGGAGGAAGCTCCAAATAACAAATGCCTGTAATTTACAGCATTTACAGTGATACAGGCAAAGAGCAAAAGACAAATCACCTGGGCAGATCTCCTCCAGCCCACCGGGACGTGCTCCCTTATCGCACCCCTGCAGCAGCACCCGCAGAGCCCAGCCCGGGTGCCAGCCCCCAGGGGCTGCTGCAGCCCCTCTCCGTGCTGGGAACCGGGGACACGGGAACAGGTCCCTCGAGCCGGTGGGACCGGTGCAAGCTTCCAGGGGCAGCAAACAGCCTGGGCTGCCGCGGGGATCCGTTCGGCTGCGGGATTTGCCTCTCCAGCTCTTGCACTCCCATGCAGGCTGGGGCTGAGGATGGTGCTGGCTGCTTTTCCTCCCCAGGGCCGGACACATTTTGCCTCCTTGTTGCTGGAAAAATTCTGCCACTTGGATAATCTGATAATAGCGTTTTCTGCACACTGTCATTTAGAAGCCCAATGGCAGCTCCTTTCATCAGGAGAAAGGCTGTAATTATGTGTCATTACCCATGGGCTATGATTTTTCTCCCACTACCTAGAGCTGTTTTTTTTTTTTTCTTTCAAGCAATGCTTGGATATTTATAGTGAAAAAAGCCACAGCCGGGAACAAAACAACTGGGATGAGGACTTTCCCCCTGCAAGGCTATAAAATGAAAGCAATGCAAACCAACCTCTAACAGGTTCAGAGCCTGGAAGAAAGGACCCAAGCAGTTGGGTCCTTGTGTTGTTTCCCAGGCTCCGATTAGGGAGGGGATCCACTGGATCCTTCACTCGAGCTGCTTTCACACGTGCTGCTTCGTAAAGCTCAGCGTAAGGACGGGAGGCAGAGGGGCTGGCTGGGCGGGAGGAAGGCCAGAGTGGGATGGAGGGGGTGGTCGCTGCTGCACCGATGGAGGTGTCCACGGCACGGCCGTGCTGCCTCCCCATCCTCCTCCACCTCATCCAGGGCCTTGGATCCCCCAGATGTGGAAGCGAAGTGCTTGGTGTAGGGCTCTCCCCATTCCCAGACAAGGAAAGAAGGAAGTTTTTTGGGAGCCTTTGCACTCTGAAGGACGAGACACAGACACAGAGGGCAGGAGGAGCCCTGCACTGCCTGCAACGGCAGCAGGGCACGGCATGGGCTGCAGGCAGCAGCTCCTGCCCAGCTGATACGGGGCCAGGACCTCACCGCATCCGGGCAGCCTGGCACCCCGCCGGGCAGCAACCGGGCTGCCAGGGTCCACGGCCCCCTTCAGAGGAGCTTCCTGGACACATCTGAATATTTGGGTAGCTGATTTTCCCTGGGCTCCCAGCACCGGCTGCCGGTCCCCTTTAACGCGGGGAGTTTTCTCCCAGTTCGCAGGCTGCTTCCTGTCTAGACAGCCCTGGAGAAGCCGCTGTATTTATAGACCAGGGCAGAGAGCTGTGCCCGCTTGCTTTTCCAAACCCACATGAGCCTGATGCTGCTGGTGAGGCCGGACGAAGATGCCTCCCACACGCTGGAAACAGGAGGAGGAGGAAGGCAAAGCAAACCACAGACAGACCCTAAACTCTCTAACCCCCTGCAGATTGCGAACGGCTCCTCGCGCCTTCCCATCTGCGACCGCTGGGCTCCTCTTGCCCTTTCCCCGCTTCTGCAAACAGCCAAGCTTCTCCGTCCCTCCCTGGAGGGCATCGCCCCCAAAGCAGAGCCAGGCTTCCCATCGGACCAACGCACGCTCTGCCCAGAGCGCCTTCCCCAAGCGGCACCGGCGCGTGCCTGTCCTCCCCCACCACAGCCGCTCCTCCTCCAGGACCAGCCCCCATCGAGCCCCCCTACGCCACACACGGCCAGGGTCACACGCTCCCGCTGCTCCTGCAGCAGCCCTGCTGCTTCCCCCGCCGCAGCCTGGCCCCGCGCAGAAGCCTGCGGGTTGGAAACGCTCCTTTGGGGTCACAGGTGCTGGAAACCTCCATGGACACCCGAGGGCCGTGGCTGGGGCCAAAGGCACTCTTCTAGGGGTGTCTCCAGCAAGGAGAAACACCCTGTCCCTGCTCACTGGAGAGCATTAAGCTACAAGACGACCCTGGTGATTATATTTAGTTTTTTCCAGCTTATTTCTTTCACCACCTGCTTTCAAAAGCCTTCCTGCCTCGCTCACCCTGCCCTGAGCAGCCCCATCCCCTGCGACAGCCCATCCTCCCCATCACCTTCTCCAGGCTCCGAGACCTGCCCAGACCCACCACCCTCGCCGGCCCGAGGCACCGGGCAGGGCTGCAACACATGGCTCCACGCAGCCGAGGTTTGCTCCCGGCCGAGGGGGAGGAAGGTCCCCCAGGCAGCCCCAAGAGAGGTCCCTCTGGCCCCACCGCCCCCCCTGCAGCAGGGACCTGGCATCCCTCGGCCAGCAAGGGACAAGACCCGGCCGCCCCTGGATCCCAGCCGGGACTGGGAGGGCTCCCACGGTGGCTGCAGCAGCGACTTGCCATCGCTGGGTTTCCTGCGGGCAGGCAGTAACGCGGCCGGGGCTGCCAGATCACATTTCCCATCGCACAGGAATGTAAACTCGGGAGCAGGGTTAACCCCTCGGCAGAAGATGCACGCCTGCTCCCACGCCTGCTCCCACGCCCCCGAGGCACAGCCCCGGCCCCCCGTGCCTCACCTGCAGCACCCCCAGCGGTCCCCGGGTGGGCAGGGGAAGGGAATGGCATAGTGGCCCCTCCGGCTAGAGACAAAGCGGTCACCAGCCCTCCCCAGGGCCTTACCCTGGGCGGCAGCTTATAAGAGCACCTGCAGTGCTGGGGTGGGCAAGTGGTAGAGAGAGAGAGAGCAAGAGCGGCTCAGGTGCATAAAAGCTTCTTAAATTAGACTCTTATTGATTAATTCCTTTGAGCTTAATCTGCAGGGGTAGAAAACATCCTCTGGTATGCTCACCTGCCAATATTTGACTTCAGAATACTTACCCTTCTCTTTGCTGATGGGCTGTGATTTCCAAGAAGGCTTTAAATCCTCTTTTAACTGTTTGGTGCCAAAGGACACAGAGCACAGCCTGGCTCAGAAGGTGGCCCTGGCAGGGGCTTCTGGCTGGCTCGCGGGGAGCTGTTGCAGAGGGGTTTGGTGCTCAAAGGGTGGGAGCTCCTGCCCCCGCTGCTGAGCCCTGGGAAGGTGACGCTAAGGGGGACCCGGCCAGGTGGGCTGCGGAGATGCGATGTGTAAAGCCCCTTCGGCTTGCCCTGCCTCCGCGCTGGCAGTGGCAGGGGCTCCGTGCACGAGGGGTTAGAGGAACAGAAGCCGAACCGGGCTTCCAGGAAGCTTCCCCGTGATGGATTTATAGGCACGGTGCCCTTTTTACAGGAGTTCACGCTGAAAACAAGCTGCAGATGCTCTCCTTGGGGTCTCCAGCAACGAGCCCAGATTTACTGCTGCCGTCTCACAGCGAGCACTGGACGGCAGCTGCGCTGCGGGCCGGGGGGTCGGTGGCTGCACCCACCGCTCCCTGCGCTGCCGTTATTGGGGACGGCTTCGCAGAGCTGAGCTCCAGCTGATCGCGCTGCCCGGGGCAGCCCCCCGTGGTGGGGGGCTCGGTCTGTCCCCCTCGGCAGCCTTGTCCCCGCGCTGGGAGCGTGACCACCGCAGCCGCTGCTGCTGGGTCCAGGCACCACCACGGAGCACAAGGGTCTCTCTGTGCAGAGCCGAGCCCCGTGCCCGTGCCGGGGGGCAGAGGTTTTCCCTGTTGTTACTGAGAGACCTCAAGGTCAGGCGCTTGCAGGAAGAGCGTGCCGGGCGGCCGCAGGGTCGGATTTGGCACGTTGAGGGGGGCCCTTCGCCCAGGGGCGTCTGTCTGCTCCCGTCAGAGGACCTGGGTCTGCCAGGCAGCCTGCAAACATCACCAAGTCCTCGGGCTGCGCTTTCCCTTATTCACCAGGGAATTACCGCAGGGCTCCACGCCTAACGCGGCGCTGGGAAATCTCAGCTCAAGCGCTAAACTGAGACTTGCAGGACCCTGCTTCTGAGCAGCCCTTACCCCAGCAAACCGTCCCTCCGTCCGTGGCTCTGCCCAGCCTGAAGCACTCGTTCCCCCGCCCCGGCACGCTGCGGGGCTGGGACGGCCGAGCAGCCGTGGTGGCAAGGACCCACACGGAAACACCTGCCCGAATTCCCGGGGGAGCTCGGCGGCTCTGGGAGCCCGTGGCCGAGCCATCGGCTTGTGTAGCGGCGTGCACCGCATGCGGTGGAGGCGAGAGCGGGGCAAGCCCGGCGGGAGGGAGCCCTGCGCGGTCCTGCCCGGCCAGCCGGCACCTCCCTGGGTAGTTTGGGCAGCGGACGAAACGCAGGCTGCGTGCTGGGCTGCACGTAGGGGAGGCAAGCGATGCTCCAGCCTCTCAAAATGCAAACCGCCCTGGCTGCGGCAGCCTGAGTGACATGAGGGGTGACCCCGTTGCTGCGGGGTGTCAGCCCGGCTGCTGACCCGCTGCGGCCTCGTCTCCGGCAGCTCTGCGTGCTGGGCTGCGGCACCGCGGCCCTTCAGAAACAGTGACCCCGGCTATGCCCTGTTCAGTAACAAAGGCAAATTAATGCTGAATAATCATGCAAATCGCTAGCCCAGGAGCCTGGAGGGGTGCCCACGTGAGGGGCTCGCTCCGGTTGACTGAGTCGCTGGGCAAAACAGTCCCCACCCTCTAGCTGGGCGATTCCCAGCCCGGACAATCATCGCCCTGTTTGCGTAACGTAACAACCTGCGGATGCCAAGTGGCCCAAACCTTCCTGTGGACGCACCCTCGGGCCACGTGGCCACAGCTCTGCAGGACGCCGGGCCACCTTGGGTGACGGGGCACGTGGGGACAGCGGCTGCCAAGCCCGGTTCCCACGGCTGCCCGTCCTGCCCGGGGGCTTTGCTTCTCCGGAGTCACCCATTCCACTGCTCCCCTCCCGGCTCAGCCTCCTGGCCGTGGGGCTGCCCAGCCGCCGGTGTCCGGAGCTGCCCTGGCACAGCCACAGAGGGGCCGAAACGAGGACCAGACACTGGGAGTGACGGTGGCACCCGAACCCCATCCCCGCGTCCCCGTGTCCCCGCGCCCCCATGGCAGCCGGAGGTGCAGCTGCCGCGGCTGCAGCGTTGCCCCCACGCGCTGGGTCCTGCTGGAGCCGTGCGAGCTCTGCAGCCCTCCCTGCCCGCCTCCATCCCTCCTCGGCCGTGGGTGCTCACCCTGCGCCCACGCACGGGGCTTCGGGTGGCCCCGGGGACCGGGAGCTCCGCTGGTGCTGTGCGTGTGGACCTCGACGCTTGGAAGCTCTTCCCTGAAACGCCTGGGAACGGGCTTCCTCCCAAACTGGTACTTCCCGTGCTCCGGCCAGGCGGCGAGCAGCTGCAGCCCCAGGCAGGAGGAAACGCGGAGCCGCTGGCAACTCTCAGAAATTCCCCAGACCTGCTGTTTTGTCCGGCGGCAACCCACGCAGCACGGTGCAAGCAGACGCGGAGGAGAAGGCACTGAAAGGGTCCCTCGTGCGCGCCGAGTGCCGGGGCAGGGGTTGCGAAGTCCCCTGCCCGCCCCGTCGCAGCCCTGTCACCTCCATCGCTGTCCGGCAGGCTACGAAGCTGGATAAGGAAGGCAAGACCCCGAGACAGGTGCCGGGACCATCCTGCCTGCCCTGCCGGCGTGCGAAGCTGACAGCGGGCTGGGTAAACTAAGGAGATTAAGCGCTGGGATTGGAGCTGGTGTGAAAAATGACTCCCGTTTTGAATGGATAAAGCTGCTTTTCTCTCCTGTGCGCCAGGACCGCGGAAGCAGATTCAAAGTTTAATCCCTTCCGCCTGATCCTTCTCGTTAGACATAATGTAATTAACGGGTCGGCGAGGAGCTGCAAAGCCGTTTGTGCGCCAGGGTCACGCCGGAGAAGAACAGGGCACCAACTGCCGCTGGGGCAGGGCGGCCAGCGGAGGAATTCGGGGGGACTCGGCGCACACGGAGCCTTCGTGCGGAGGGCGCGGGCACGGGAGGCAGCGGCCACGGCTGCCGGAGCTGAACGAGGAGCCGCCCCTGTGTCATTAAGAGGAGGACGTGGGGCTGCCCCACAGAGCCCCCGCGTGCTGCGAGCCGGGGCAGGCAGCCGGGGCGGCCGCAGGAGCTGCGTGCATCCCCGCCTGCGCCCAGCCCGCCGCGGGCTGGACCACCAAACCCTCCTGGGGCTGGGCTGGGGGTCCCGGCACCGAGGGTGTCCCGGGGGGTCAGAGTGCCCTCTCTCCCCAACAAGGCGAGGGGGGAAAGGTCCGGGCTCGGCAGGGAGCCCCGGGCTGTCCCCATCGCACTGGCCCCTCCCCACCTGTCACCCGCCGGCTCCGCGGCCCCGCTGGAATAAAAGGGCCCATTTATTTGAGCGTGCTAAATAACTCGGCGCGGCCCCGCTGGCCTGGCTGAAGACACCCCTGGCTGTCCTCGGGAATGCTCCCGGGGTGCCAGCTCCAAAGGCAGCTGTGGTGGGCCTTAGATCTTTATGGCCAGTAAAGGGGTCCGTGGCTAATTTATGCCCCTCCTATAATTTACAGCCTCTTTACAGCTGCTGTAAAATGACCTATAAATCACGGGCAACATCATAGGCCAGAGACAAAGCCCCAGCATCGTCACCTGCCAGCTGGCCCCGAGCAGGGGGCGGTGGCTGTCTGGGGACGGAGAGGGGCTGAGCCCGTGGCAGGTACATCCACGCTGCGGCCGGGCGCTGGGAGCACTGGTCGGGGTTTATCAGCTGCAACCCGGCGAGCCTGGGGAGAGGGGGTGTCTGGAGGTGTTGCAACACGGACGGCCCAAGGTCTCGTCCGCCTGCGCCGTGCCGTCGCGCAGGGGCACGCGGTGCCTCCGGGTGCTGCAGCCGTATCCCACGCGGTGCTGGCGGTGGGCCCCCAGCCGGGGCTCCCGGAGCGGCCCAGGGTGCAGGGCAGTGGGTTTGATTCCTTGGCTGCAAAGTGCGGCCGTCTCTCCCCCCGTCTATGCAGCTCAGCGGCAGCGTGAAGTTCAGAGCAGGCAGCAGCGTGGGCTCGTGGCCAGTGCGATGCTCCTCGGTTTGCAGCCCCGAGAAGGAGCGCGGGTCCAGCCCCCGCAGCCCGGCGCTGACGCAGCACATGAAGCACCGCAGCCAAAAAGCAGCGCTCGTCCCACCCTGCCCTTTCCTACAGCCCTGCCGCGCAGGTCCCAGGCTGCGGCGCTCGTTAGCACCGCTCCTCGTTTGCCCAGACGCTCTGCTGGCTGGGGGCCCGCGGCTCCCTGTCCCCCCATCGCTGCCTCCGCCAGCCAGGGGAGCCCCTTTGGGACGGGGCCCCCGCCGAGCGCTCCCGGGCAGGGATGCAGATGCAGCATCGAGGGTCACTCGGGTCCTCGTGCGGTCCGGGATGGGACCGAAGGGAAACTCGGTGGCTTCGCGCGGAGGTGCTTGCGGAGGCTTTTGCTCCCGGCGCGCTGCAGAAAGGGCTGACTCAAACGACGGTGGGGAGGAAGCAAAAACCCCCAAAGCCACGGCATCCGAGCTGGCAGGAGGTGGTTTGCGCTCTGGCCTGAGCAAAGGCTCTGAACTCCGCTCTGCCTCTTCCCGCGGAGGCAGCAGCCCGTGTTGGCTTTGGCAGGGCTGGGGTTTCTGTTGCGCAAATCCCCGGGGAGGTCGGGGCTCAGCTGGCCGGGGTGTCGCGTTCCCGGCACAGTGGCTGCCTTTGTGCCCAGGTGTAAGGGCAGAGCAGGTGCTGCCGGGGCACCCCCGTCCCGGCATTCGGCATTTGCTAACGCGAAATGTTCCTGGGGCCAGTGCAGCGCAAGCCCCGTCTGCCCGTGACTTCGGGGTGCCGCGGCACCTGGGCAGCCGTGGCTCTTGGGGGATCCCGTAGGATGCAGTGGGGAGGGGAGCTGGGGCAGGGGCTTACCCGCAGCTCCGGGGCAGGTGCCGCACAGCCGGACTCGGCCGCTCCGCCCCGCGCAACCTCCGGTGTTTATTTAAACTTCCTCCAACCCCTACGTCCGCTCCTATTTTTGCCAGGCGATGGGTCCGTGACCCTGGAGCGCAGCCGCCGGGCTGGGTCTGTGTCCTCGGCTTGCACCTAAGCCCCGTTCCTAAAAACCGGGCTTGGCGCTGGTCCTCCTCCTTGCCCGGGCTGTAAATAGCGCTCCTGTCAGCTGTGTTTCTGTATATACATATGCATATATTTATACGCACCAATTACAAACTACAACCGCGTGCAGGAAAACACAGGTGGTATTTTTAGGTGACAAACGTCCTAAAGGGACGACGGCCCAAGTTTACATCTGGTGTCACAAGCCTGGAGGCACCTGGCTGCTGCCCGGGGGGGTTTGACCCCGGGTTGTATAAAGAAGCAGAGGATGGGGGCTGCCCCCCAGGCCTGGGGAGAGCGGGGACCAGCGGTGCGGGTGGCCGGCGGGACAATCCGAGTGCCCAGCGTGGGACCGGCCCCTCTCGCCCCTGCCCACCCCTCCTGTCAGGCCACGCAGGCACCGCGCGGCCGTCTGAGCTTCCAGGGCTTGATCAAGGCTCCTGCGGCAACGCGGTTACCCGGGGCGCTCGGGAGAAGAAGCGCTGCTACCGAGCTGCGGCGCGCGCTTTGCTGGCCGGGGAGTAGGAGTTACACCAGGAATAGCACCGCCGCCGAGGGGGACGAGGACCCCGAATGCACCCGCCCGCGCCGCAGGCAGCGTCCCCTGCGGCGCCCAGCGCCGTGCGGGCGACGGAGCGGGCTCGGGCTCGGCAGAGACGTCCTGCCCGGCGCGGGCGCCTGGCTCCTGGCTCCTGCCGGCCCGGCTGGCGCGTGCCTTGCTCCGAAGCCGGCAGAGGCTCTGGCAGCGATGCCGAAACCAGCAGCGGCGGGAAGAGGGGAGCGGTTTTGCTCTCAATTGCAAGACCACAGAAATATTAGGTGGGCAGGAGGGGACTGCCCGGGGACGCGTCCTGTTCTCCAGCTGCAGCAGACCGCGGCTGCATCCGGAGCACAGGGCGAGCCTGGGCGCCGCGACGCCCGCCGTGCCCTCGCACCGGCACAGCGGGAAGCGGTGGGGAGGAGCGGTCTGGGCCGGGGCTGATGGGATGAAGATGCTGGTAAGCATCTGGGGCTGGGCTACAGAGCACATTTCTGAAATGTTTTAGGTTATTCTGGTTAAAAAACAACAAACCAGAAAGTGAAATTTTATCTGCAAGAGAGAATATGAGGTTTCAGTAAAAAAAGCTGCGGATTTTCTGTGCTGCTTTGTTTTGACAAAAAAGCCAGCTCTGTCGGAAAACATCTCAGTGCCTTCTTGCTGCTGCCGTACCTGCAGCAGACTCCACGTCCCCCTGTGCTCAGCACGGCCAGCCCACCGGATCGGCCCCGGACCCTGCCGCGCCGGACCCTCGGCTCAGCCCAACCCGCGGCCCCGCTTCCCCCCAGCCCTGCCGCGCTGAGCTGCTGCGCCCGCGGCGCTGCTTCCCCCGGCACGGCACAACGATGACCTTTTGGTTACCGTGGCTTTGCACAAACACTCGCACGGGGAGGGACGGCGGCTCGGAAGGGGCCACCGATGGTTTTGGTGGCTCACGCAGCCCCCGGCCCTGCGTGACGCTTGGGGGGCTGCAGCCCCCCAGAGCAAGTGGTGTGAGGGCGTGGGTCCGTCCAGGAGGGCACTCGCTGCTGTTCCTCGCGCGCTGCAGCCTGGAAACGGCTTTCACAGCCCATCCGTTAGCGAGATTTATCGATGGCTGCGCACACACCGCCGCTGCTGCCGGGAGGGTCTCGGCAGAGCCGGGGCACGGGGTGGAGGCTGCTGCCTGCAGCCACGAGGTGAGGCCCCGTGCGGAGGCTGCAGGCTGAGGAAGAGCTGATTGATGGGCAGGATAATTTTTTCAGCATCTTAAGTTTCATTTCACTGGGTTAGCAGCGGCTCAGCCTCCCTTTCCCAGATGTTTCTCTGTAGGAACAACCTGCCACCCTTCAGCCGTGCCCCGCTCAACTAGGGCACAGATAACAGCCCCTCTTTGCCTGCGGAGCTTTTTCTTTTAAATCTGGGTGCTTTGCCTTTTCCCTCTTCAGGACAAAGGCTCCGGCAGTGCCAAGCCCGTCCCTGCAGATGCTGCTGCTGCTGCCTGGGCACCTGGGAAGCAGCCACTTGGCTCCGGACCCCGACAGTTCCAGGAGTGGGAAGCAGCCGGCCAAACCCATTCCTGGCACGGCTGCCCGGGCGGCAGCGCTGCCGCTGGGGGAGGCTGCGGGGGCTGGATGTGCCGCGCGGCTGCTACCGTGCTGCGTGGCACGGAGGAGGGCGATCCCCGCTCTGCCACCCTTCGCGTGGCGCGCCGTGGTGCCTCCACCGGGGTGTCCGGGCACGGCCAGACCCCCTGCGAGGAGCTGAGGGTTTAGAGATAAAACCCAGTTTGGCCCCTCCTGTGTCCCAGTCTTGTAGAGCTGGAAATCAGGCTGCACCGGGCAGAAATCCGGCACAAGGTGCAGGGCAGCTTCAGGCGTCCTGCCGCTGCCACCCCGCACGGGCGACTGCCGCCTCCGCCTCGGGGCGAGCTCCCGCAGGTGCCCGAGGCTGGAGCTCTCCTCCACGCAGTTTCGTGGGCAGGATGGGGCCCCTCTGCCTTGATTTACGCCTGGGAGGAAGAAGCGCGTGCAGGGCGTTCATTGCAGGGATGTGCTTTCAGAGCGAAGCTCCTAATTACAAGGGCTGCTCTGCACTGTAATTTAAGATGAACTCAACAGACACGTCTAATTTGTGGCCGGGGACAGATTTAACCTGCAGGACGGGTGCCAGGAACCTGCCAGCCTTGTCCCTCTGCCGTTTCTGGACACAGTGTCACTTGGCTGCAGAGAGGAGCTACCGCCCGGGCAAGCAGGGCTGGCGCGAGCGGCCGAGGCACCGGCACCAGCGAGCAGCAGCCGCCCCGGGGTGCAGCCGCTGCTCTGGGGTGTCCGGGTCCCCCAAATGCTGAGCAAGGCGGGTGCCAAAGGACAACCCAGCGGGCTCTGCCAGGGCCCCGCGGCAGGCAGGCTGCGGGCAGGGCTGGCTCAGCCTCTCCCCGGGATGCTCTGGGGTTACGTGGAGGCAACGCGAGCGTGAGCTGTGCCGGGGGAGGTCCTGCTGCCCTCCTTCCTCACCCCGGTCCGAAGTAGAAATGCGAAAGAGGGATATAAGGGGAAAATGATGTCACAAAAGTTGCTGGAGGGACGGAGGGAAAATCAACAGGCGTGTTATTGGAAGCGAAGCCACCCAGAGTTTTCCAAGCAGCTCTTGCCAACAGAGAGATCGCTGCAAAGTGGATACCACGCTGCAGCCCCGGCTCTCTGGGGTCTGCTTGCATATTTACTCTGTTGGGCTGCTCTTACCACTTGCTTTTGTTTGGCCTTTTCTGATGAATTATTTAGCAATTATGCTATCTGTCGCTCTGACACCTCCGGTACACGCAGAGTCTCTGGCAGATGGGCGCTGATGAGCTGACGTGTCCTGATCTCTGGGCTAGAAGGTCGCGGTTTCCAAAAGCAGAACCTGTTTTCCCTTCTCTGCTTTCTCTTTTACCAGCAGACAGCTGAAAACACTCTGTTTTCCCTGGAGCATGACCCACGGTTCTGGGAACGTCTGTATTTCCCCAGGTGAAACTTTCCTTGTTTTGCGCAGCGTTTCGTGCCCGCGGGCAGAGCTGCTCGGGTGCTTTGCGGAGCAGGGGACGTGCACGTCCCAGGGAAGGGCCGACACGGGTCCGCGGCACGCTCGGCAGGCGTGGGGCTGCCCACGCTGCCCCGGGACAGCTTTCATGCCCTGGGGAGACGGCAGGGCTGCCTGGGGCGGGCTGTCCCGCAGGACCCCGCAGCTCTGCGGCGCTGGCGGCAGCGCCGTCCCGGGCCGAGAGCCCCGGTTAGGATGGGATGCATCGAGCCAGACTCGCTGGACTGCTCCTAATGGGATCATCTCTCGCTAATGCACAGGGTGCTCCAAGACAGGCATCATCCCTCATATTTACCAACTCATTAAATAGGAAAGAGGAAATTAAGAGTGAAAAGCAGTTTGCAGGAGGAAGGAGCCCAAGGGAGGGGGGAGATGCTGCGCTTCTGTCTGCGGGAACCGCCGCAGAGGGAGCAGCAGCCGGTTCAGCAGCCCAGCAGTGACACAGGCCCGTGTGCTGTGTTTTCAGACTCTTGTAAGTGCAAACGAATGCATTATTTACAAGACACAAGTAAAGCAGCCTCTCACACTTCTCCTCCCTTCCCACCGCTGTGCGGGGGGGGTCCCGTGTTTCAGGCTGCGGGATCAGGGCAGGCTGCAGCGCTGCGCTGGAAGAGGCAGCTGTGGGGCAGCAAGAGCCTATTTCTTGGAAAGCCCAAAGGAAACAGCATAGAAAATTGGGAAAAAAATCCACCCCAGTGCACCCAGAAAGCTGTAGAGCCGCCAACACCTCCCCGGATGGGAGCCACCAGGCACTGTGCAAGCACAAAGGTCCGGCGGGGCCACCACGGCGTGCAGGCCAGAGAGAGCTTCACGGCAAAGTGGGAGCGACGGGAGAGGGTCTGTGCCGAGAGCCGCCAACAGCGCGCACGGCCCCTCCCGCCCCGGCCTTGCTCCCCAGGGAGATGCTCGCAGGGGCCCAGAGGTCCTTGCCGGCGCTGGGTCCCCTCTGACGGTGCTCGGCTGCACGTGAGCGTGCGCGTCGGCCGTTTCAGCCGGGGCCAGTGCTCCGGCTCGTGCAGGGCGTCTGCGCTCCGCAGCAGCACAGGGTGAGGGGCCCGCTCTGCAGCTCCTCTCTGCAGCGGGCGCAGGGCTGGCCGGGCAGCCGCACGCCGCGGTACGCTGCTCTGGGCGCGCAGGCGGCTGTGTCGGCAACGCCTGCCTATAAACCAACGTGATGGTGTTTAATTGCTTCCTTTTAACGGGTGCTAACGGTGCAAAGGTTAATATGCACCGTTAAACTCGCAGTTTTGCGCAGGCTTTTCTGTGCTGCCCGACGGATGCTGTCGGCCCGAGGAGCGCTCCTCGCCGGCGCGGGGCATGAGGCTGGGCACGTCCCCGCAGCCCCTCTGGTGCCGTTCAGCGTCCAGGGACCATCCTGGGAAGCCATCCAGGAGATGCAGGAGATGCAAACAGCTCTCCTCTGCATCAGGAATCTCACGCACTGGTGCCGAGGGCCTTGTGGGCAGCAGCAGGATCCCCGAGAGCCCTGCAGGCAGGGGCAGGATCCCCGAGAGCCCTCCAGGCAGGAGCCAGGAACTCGTTCTCGGGAGAAAATTCATCCGTGGGCGTATTCCCCTCCTAGGAGCAGGCGTGCGGCCGCGCAGTCCCCAGCCCGGGTCCGTCCTGCAGGCACTCAGCTCTCTGGCCCTCGTCCAGGGAAGCACTTAAGAGCATCTCTCTCTTTAAATACAGGAAATTCTTTGAAAATGCTTGAAGTCCGTGGATTCGCAGATTTGAAGACCAGAAGCAGCCACAAGGTCGGTGCGCCCGAGCCTGGCCGACGGGTGTCCTGCAGCCCCAGGATGTGCTCAGCACCCCCCATGTGCCCCAACACCCAGGGATGGCGACAGCACTGCTCCCCATCCCTCCTCCCCTCATCATCCTCGCTCTCACCAGCGTGCGCTGGTCGCCAGGCAAACCCCGAGTGCTCCTGGCTGCTGCCTCTCGCTGTGCCATCTTCTGCGCGCTTTGATTGAAGAGCTCTCCAGCGCCTGGCATTGTCTGCCCGCGAAGGTACTTAGTCACTGCAATCAAGTCGACACTTCGTCTCCGCTTGATGAGCTGAACAGACTGCGCTCTGCAAGTCTGCGAGCAGGGTGGTGCCTGGGCTAATCAGGCTGCGGGCAGCACCCCGCAGAGACACCCCACAGCACCCCGCGGAGATGCAGCACCCCGTGGAGATGCAGCACCCCATGGACATGCCCCACAGCACCCCGCGGAGATGCAGCACCCCGCGGAGATGCAGCACCCCATGGACATGCCCCACAGCACCCCGCGGAGATGCAGCACCCCGTGGAGATGCAGCACCCCATGGACATGCCCCACAGCACCCCGCGGAGATGCAGCACCCCGCGGAGATGCAGCACCCCATGGACATGCCCCACAGCACCCCACGGAGATGCAGCACCCCGCGGAGATGCCCCGGTGCTGGTGACGCTGCTCCCGCTCCCTCCGCCCGGCGGGGGGACGTCAGTTGGGTGCTGGAAGGGCCCTTGCCTGCACTGCACAAGCAGCTCCCTGGGACGGGCAGGGAGGGATTCCTCAGCCTCCTGCCTCGACTGAGACGCGGCTCTGAGCCTGCCCGCAGCCCCAGGACGCTGCAGAGCAGCCAGAGCTGCTTGTATAAGCAAATACCCCTGCAGATAACAGGGAGCAGTTGCTAAGCAGAGGACGGGCTCATTAAGGGTGCAATTACAGCACAAATATTGCTTGTACGTTAGAGCTGCTGCCTCAGCCCTGGGGCTGGAGATAGCTCTGAGGTCAGAAACCCGGGGGCCCCCAGAACCTCCTCCCCGGGAGCCGGCAGCCCCCCGCCTCCCCCAGCCCCGCCGGCGGGCGATCCGCCACGGCAAACCTCGGGAGCAGCAGGGAAGGGGCTGGGGGCAGCGGGCAGCTGCGGGTTTCTCCCAACCAGAATTACTAAAAAGCAGGAAAGGTTTAAACCCTCTCTCGGAACAAACGCAGGAGGCCTCCGGGTGCCACCGAGACACGTTGCCTATAAATCAGGGTGATTAGTGGGTTTATAAAGCCGGGGAGCATCGATCCAGGCTGGAGCGCTCAGCCACCACGCCGGGCAGCCGACCCATCGAGCAGGCGAGGAGCCGCGTGCTGCCCTAATGGACAGAGATGGATTTGCAGAAACGTCTCATTAGATTGTTGCTGGGGATGGGTTTTGCCCTTCCAGAATTGTTAAATCAGTCTCCCTGGCCTGGTGTCCCCGTCCCCGGGGTCCCGCGCTGCCCGGTCCTGGCCCCACAGGGCTCTCCCCAGCCGGTGCTGTGGCAGCTGATTTTGGGAATGCGATACAGAAATCAGCTGCTTCTCACCAAGAAATGGGAAATTTAGGACTTCTATACTTCTCTTCTAACTTTTTTAGACCAACATTTTCTGCTGGAGAAAGGCCAAGCTCCCCTCCCTCTCCTGCAGGACACAGATACCCAGGCACGCATGTTTACGTGTGTGCATTCTCGTATACATTTCAATGCATGCATCTCTAAATACGTTTCTTATTTTAAAAATCCATGTCTTTCTTCGAATGTTAAATAAGCTGCTGGCTGTGAATTGCAGCAATGGAACAGGCAACGGCAGCAGAGTGGGCATTACATCCTCTGCGAGGTTTGGGTTATACGGGTATGAAGTCGTACCCCTTTTCTGTAACACACTAAAGGGGTTTTCCACGACGATGGGGCAATTTTTAAAGACGAAACGAGAGGACAGATGGCTCTGTTGTGGAAGCTATTCAGCAGCGAAACGTGATATTTTCTGAATGAGGTGCCCGGCCTTTTCGACACATCCCAGGTAGGGGTGCAGCACGTCCGTGACGCCTTGGCCCCTCGGCTTCCTTCGTGCCAGGCGATGCCCGGTTGCCTCGCGCTGCCTGAGTGTTTTTCATGTACGAGCCATCACCCTGATGTCTATTCTGCCCACGTGCCAGGTTGCACGGACACGGTTCTTTCCCGCGTCCCCGCTGGAAGCCCTCAATGGGGCTATTGTGGGTCGGGAGCGCCGAGCAGGGACCTTGTGCACGGCTGAACCCTGTCAAAGCTCGGAGCGATGCTGGGACCCTTTGGTGAGCACCGAGCGCATTACCTCAGTAGCACTATTTCCTTTCCTGAGGCCTAATTAGGGTCTGAAATCAAAAGCATAACGACCCTATTTCCTCTCGCTCAATGGAGCTGTAAGAAGTAGGAAAGGAGCCTTCTAGTTAAACTGCCTGGGCGAGTGCTGCCAACAGAAAGGCTGCTGCACAGCCCGCTAGCGCATTTTTAAGCAAGATTTTTGTCTTGACTGTGTTGGGACACCTAAATAAGGAGCAGGTTTCCCAACAAAACCCAGGCTGCTGCTGTTCCGAGTTGGAAGGAAACGGGGAAATTCTCCGCAGCTCTCAATGGGAACGGCTGTGTGCTAATGGCGCGCTGGAAACCTGAGCCCATCTGACCAGGAATTTGCTGGCAATAGCATAAAACAAAGGCTCTGTGCTGGGAAGTCAAAATGCCGGCAGAATTATTTAGATGAATACTTCAGATTGTCTTCAAGAGAGACGCTCCGCAGCGACCGGCCCAGCGGCTCATGCAACGGGCCATGCAAATCGGGCTGATAAATATGTAGTAGGATGGAAGGGCGACAAAAGGTGTCTGTGCTCTGCCGGGAGGGCTGCGAACGCCGCACCGGCATATGGCCTGGCCCGCTGCGGGCTCGTCCCCGGCGGGCAGCTGCCGCCCGGCCGGGCTCTGCGGCCCCGGGGTGCTCGTCCGCAGCACCCCGACACGCAGCCTCTGCCCTGCCGGAGCTTCTCTGCTGCCCAGAGGGGAAAGAGCATCTTCCACATCCCCGGGCGCCGGGGCGGGACGTGAGCACCTGCAGGGCTGGTCCAGGCTCAGGTGCCCCTTCCCACCGGCATCCCCTGCCCTGCAGATGCCCCCGCTGCTGGAACATGTTGGATTTTGCTGCGGGAGGAGTGCCTGCCCTGCCTAGAAACCCCACCTCGGCTTCTCCCGCACAACAAAACGTCAAAAGCCAGCCAGGGGTGGAGGAAAAAATCAGGCAAACACTGACTGGATGCTGTGAGAGGGTGCAGAAGCTGGCTAAGAATAGAAATGCCTCCCCGGCCACCAGCCCCGACAGCGCGCGTGGGGAGGCCGGCTGCTGCCATCAGCAAGGGACTTCTGCACTTAACGGGTCCGCGGGGAGCAATCGCGCAGGCAGCGACGGAGCTATTAGGAGGAAATGCACTGCTGGCTGCGCCGAGCGATGCCAGGTTTCCTTCTTTATTCTTTCCAGTAATCTGTTAAAATAACTGGAATAAATCAATAGCTGCATGCTTGATCTCCCCCTCCTGCTGTAGAGGCTCCCGCAGCCCCGACGGCCGAGGGACAGCTTACCACAAATAAAAAGCCTCTCGGGAGCCGGTGGCAGGGGTGGCTTCCAGGGGCACGGAGAGCAAAGCAAGCTATGAGCCCGGGGCGGGCCAGCGAATTCGCCCCCAGCCGGGACAGGAACCCAAGCGCCCGAATTCCCACCTCCCCTTTTGCCCTCCAGGAAAGGCATCCTCCCGTGCCACCGCCTCTGCCGCTCGGCTCTGCGGCACGGCCGGCGCAGGGGACCCCGTCTGCTCCCGCTGAACATTTTTCATGCATGGAGCTGAAATTAATGCGCACCCACAATAATTCCTGATTTTTTCCATCTTGGAAAAGTCTTGTAAATCCTGATGTAACTTGGCAGAAAAAAGATCATGTTTTATTGTGCTACACCCCAAGCATCTTCCTGGGACGGGACCGTTTAGGACGGCCAGAGCGTCTGCTTAGCTCACGATGGCAGTCACAAATCCGCTGGTGTCGGCAGCCCCTTTTCTCTCATGCCCGTCCATGTTTTTCTTGCATTGTGGGAGGAACGGGAAGTTTCGAGGAGCCGAGGGTGGAACACACGTGGTTTTGTTTGAGCTCTGAGCAGCGAATGACTTCCCAGCCCCGTGGTACTTGATGTCCTGGGCTGGAGTACCCGAGAGCTCTGGGAGGACCTTGCAGTCAGTAACTTCTGAATTCTTTATAGACAGGATAAACGATGACTTAAAGATGTGCCAGCTGAACTCCTGGCTCCTCTCGGTGGCTCTTCGACTGATGAACGCGATCCAGACTCCAGCGTACCCCATGCCAGGGTGCGAAGCCCGTCAGGGGCCGTGCTGGAGGACGTGCCTCCCCTGCCCACGGCCCCGTTTGGGGGGGGTGCTGCCCCGGTTTCACAGCAGGCTGCTGCACGGGCTGGCTGCGGGGGAGCGCTGGGTTTGCTCTTGCCTTGGCTCCAAGGAGCGGGTTAGCAGCCGACGCTGGGTGTGATTTCCTCCTCTTTCCTGCTCTTTCCAGGCCCCAGCAGCGGCTCTTTCCCCCCTGCTCTCCACCCTGAAACCATCACTCACCCCGAGCCGTGTCTCCCCCGCAAAGCAACGCGCTCAGGCTGAAAAGAGCTCGGCGCTCGCGGCGGCTGCCCCACCGCCACCTACATCCATCACGCTCCGCACCGCGGGCACGGCTCTCAGCGCCCGCTGAGCTCACAAATTAATTATGCACCTTGCTGAGACCCATTTTTCTTTTCTATAAGCTCCCTTTCAGCCCCCTGCGGCTCTGGGGAGAGTTTTACAGGTGTCTGGGCTGCACTCCCCCTCCCCGGGCTCGGGAAGCATCCTCCGAGGTACCCCGTGGGCACTGGCAGCACGCTGCTTCCCAGCCCTTGCACGAGAGGGTGCCCAGTGTTGCGGAGATGGAGGAGGAAGCCGAGCAAAGCTTCTCCTTCCTCCCAGCCGCCCGCCATGAGGCCACGGGGAAGGGCTGCGGGGAAGGAGCCGCTGGGAAAGTGCTGCTGGTGCCCCCGCGCCTGGCAAGCCCCGTCCCTCGGAGGGTTCGTGGGCTTGCTGCAGCCTGTGTAATGCTGCCTGTCTCCCTATCTGTGTTATCATCTAGGTTGGGAAAGGGCTTTTGTTCCGTTTGCCCTGCCTCATTTCACCGTCTTTGTTTTTCTTGCAAAGCCGGAGTTCTTGATTTATGCTAAATTCAGCTGGCCGGGGAATAGCGTGTGTGTTTGCATAAGTTATCACCTCCCAGACTCTCACACCCAGAGGGCTGGGAGCTCAGGAAGGCTTCCAGCTCAAAGCAGCCCCTGTTCCTCCAGCACGCCAGAGAAAACACGTCTCCCTCACCGGAGAGTGACGGTGTTGGCAGGTTTTGCTGCTCGTAAATCAGAATTTCCCTAGCAATCGCCCATCTGGTATGTGGCCCCTATTCCCACGGGCTGGCGGTGGGTGGGGAGGTCTCGAGCCCCCCGGCCACGGTGAGAGTTGGTGCACAGGCGGCACCACGGCCCCGTCCCACTGGGGGGCTTCGGGGCTCTCTGGTGGTGCCGGTGCTTCCCAGCCAGGGAGCCGCGGGCCCCTCGCGAATCCCCCAGCAGACAGGGATTTGCTCACGATCCGGGGGAGAAGGCTCCGGCCGCTGCATGCATCCCGCCCGGCAGCGCAGCCTGGGCTCTCCCACCACCCTGGGCACCCGAAATTTCCTCCTCGCTCCCTCCCTCGCCCTTCTCTTGCTCAGACATTTGCTTAAAAACGCGTGGCACGAGAGCAGCTTCGAAATCAGCCCCGCTCCCTCCACCGCGCCAGTGTCATTTTCTCCGCCGTGCTTCCTCCCCATAATTTACGTCTGGATCACGGGTTTTGACACTCCGATCACTCGAGATAAGAATTCTCCAGCATTATTATGCAGATGAGCTTATGAAAGCCCCTAAGTGCTCCTTGCCTGTGCAGCGAGGGGGGCCTAAAACAAAGCGGTGTTTATTCCTCGGACGCGGGGGGAATGCTGAGCGGCAGCGGGGCTGAGCACGGTCTACCCACGGCAGAGCCAGGGGCTGCCGCCCTGCTGCCCCCGGCACCCCCGGCCCCGTGGAGCCTCAGGGTGCTGGAAGGGGCCCAAAGCGCCTTTTCCCCTACTCCCAGCTGCCTGCCCGGGGAAGGGGCGATTCAGCACCCCCTTTGAGTTTGGGAGCTCCTCTCAGATTAGTTTAAAGCGGCTGGGAGGGGGCTGAGTTACAGCGAATGCTGTCCCTCGCCGCAGTCCCACGCAAGGTGTCTGCAGGCAGGGAGGTGGGAGGCAAAACGAATTTACGGTCCGGAGAGGTCTGGGGGGAGATGGATGGGGCACGAGATGAACAAGACTGTTTTCTCCTCGCCGGTACACCTCTGTCTTTGGATTTACATGGAACACCTCGAGAGCTGATAAATAAAAGAGAAATATGCTTCCTGCTGGGCGCGGGTGATTGCGGCATACATCAGCGTCACGCCGCTGCTGGCGGGCGGAGCAGGGAGCGGCGCTGACAGATCCTGCCTGAAGACGGATGGGACGGCTGGGCACTTTATTCAGGAAAGATGGAAGAAGTGAAAGATGTGTTAAATGGCAATAACCCCTCGATGAAGTATTTCACTATGTCAGGCACCAGTAAATGATGGTGGTTGTATCCAGCCTTGATTATTTCACGTCTACTTGCAACCCTCCATTAAAAAATGTACACGCTCTCTAATTTAGCTCCCCTACCCATATATTACCTGTGTGGTCGATGTTCTACACAAATGCCTCAGATAATGAAATTATAAGCAGGAGGAAATCACATTTTAATAGGAATCCTATCGGGCAACATGCCATGCCAGAATCACATTAGCAGGGCAAATTTTGTGGGGGAGTTCATTGCTCATATTAGGCTGGAAAAAACCCAGCCGTGGGCTGAGGGGACCTGCCTTTCCTCAAGCCCGCAGCGGCGGCAGCAGCGACGTGCTCGGAGCAGGCTGGGGAAGCGGCTCCGGCCGCGGGCGGCACAGCATCCCTGCTGGGACGGACCCGCCGGCGCTGGGCTGGGCCGATGAAATTCCACTTTCGAGGGTTTTTGCTCTGTTGCAGTCTCCAGGTCATTTTCATGGAAAGTTCTGCTGCGACGCGCACATTCTCCTAGAGCCAACCTGGGTCTATTTTCCAATTTTCCATTGAAAAATTGGGCTGTTTTTCAAATAGAACAAGGCCCATTTCCAAGCGAATATGGGCTAGGCTTTGGCCTGTTTTCCAAGAAAAAAGGGATTTTTGCCTCAAAAACATGCCAAAAGATTGTTTTTTCAAGGCTTTTGATCTGCATAAAAATTGCAGTTTCATTGAAATTGGAGGAAGAAGGGAGTGAAAATCCTCACCCGAGGCTCTTTGAAAGAGGAGCTGCAGCATGGGGGGCTCATCCTCCCCAGCGGCACGGCCACCCTCCGCGCTGGCTCCGACCCACCGCTCCGGAGCAGGGGCACGGGGTGCCCTCGCCTGACCACGGAGCGCGGGAACGGAGGAGACGCAGTCCACTCCCTGAGCACGCCGAATTTTTCCCTTCCGTGCCCGCTTCTGGATCATGGTCAGGGAGGCAGAGCTCCAGCGCTTCCCTTCGTCTCTGAGCCTGTTCCCGCCCCGGCAGGGTTGCAGCGGGGGGTTTCAGGGCTGCCCGCCTCCGGCATCCACCTGTGATTGTCTCCGGGGGTGGGTGCGAGGTGGCACCGGGGCTCTCGCGGGATGAGCACTTGTGCTGCTCTGGCATCTCCGGGTCAGCCCAGCCGTGGAAAAGCGGGGCTGGAAGAGGGGCAGTGCTGCCGGGGTGGGCTCCCGTCCAACCGTGAGTCCTGCAATGAAGCACTTCATAAAGAGGCGGGAGCGGCCAGCGAGGGTCCTTGTCACCAGCCGTGGCACATTCAGCATGATGTGAAAGCTTAGCGCCCAGCCCTGTGCCCCGGTGCAGCTCTGCCGCATCGTGCCGCTGCTGCGAGCCAGCGCCAGGAGCTTCGGGGAGACGCTTCCTACCGTGATTTGCCTCCGGTGAAAACGATTACAGAGCACGAATGTCAGCTGCTTGGCTGAAAGCTGGGGCCTGTTTGGATTTTCATCCCGGCAGCTCAGCCCTCCCTTGTGACGCACGATGCTGCCTGGGCACCGGACGGGGCGTGGGAGGACCGGGAGCTCTGGACCACTGCTCTGGATCCTCCCGGAGAGCATCAGCTGCCGGGCAGGGAGCGGGGAGGAGGAGAGGTTTGGTCTCTGGTCCTCTCTCGCGCCCAGGTCAAGCAGCCTCAGTTCTGTCCTTGACCTTGCGCTCAGAGCAGAGCTGTTGGACGCTGCCGAGCACGCCCCTGCCCAGCGCACCCCCACCTCCCCGGCACCTTGCTCCTCTGCTGAGCCCGTGCCGCCGTTAGCATCAATAATTAGATCCATTTCTGCTCCAACAGGAACTTTCTCATGCGCAGCCCACGTAATCAAATCACCCTCGAGGTGCGGGAGACGTCACGGCCGTTGCCATGGCCCTGGGCAGGGATGGAGGCTGGGAGGGAGAGGGGCACGGGCAGGGAGAGGGGCACGGGCAGGGTGCTGCATCCCAGCAGTGCCGGCAACGGAGCCGTAACCGCAGTGGAGATTTTAGTGAAAAATCTTGAAAGAACGCATGGGGCAGAGCAGGAGGAAAGAGAGAGAACAGGATGACCCGCTACGTTTGCACAGAAAGCTTTTATTTTATAGGAGTTTTTATTGACTTTGAGCACAGTGGTGTCAGAGCTAAAGCCAGCGTTCCCGCCTTGTGTAATGCATCCATCTGTGCAGATCACAGCATCTCCTCCTCACGGGGCACCCCGGGCCGCCCGCAGGGCTGGTCCCTGTCACCCCGGCCAGCTCGTCCTTCCCCGGCCGGCATCCCCTTCCCAACGGGACTTCTCAAGGGGCTGCCCAAGGAACCACAGAAAAATAACTAGGGAGGAGCATCCTGCTGCAAAGTGTACGCCAGCCTCTGGCTAATGGGGATCCGGATGAATTTTATGGCAGATTATTCTGTAATTCCAGGATCACTTGACTTTTCTCCAAGGCGTCTGGCCGGGCCATGGGGCAGATGGGATACGGGCTCGCATGAGCCCCATCTTGCTCCTTATGGCCGCTCCAGGAGGCCGTCACGAGCCTCAGTGCTTGCCCGTGCTGGGGGCTGCTGGCAGGGCAGTCCTGGGGGTTCCGCAGTGCTGGCGCAGGGAATCCCGCTGGCAGCTGCCCCGGTTCGTCCCCCACACGGCAGCGGCTCGGCCCCGGGGGCTCTGGGACCACCAACCCTCTGCAGGAGAAACCCAAAGTTTTGTCAGGCCGCAAGGAGCGGTTGACAGCAGAAGTACTTGTCTGACAGCAAAAGCAAAGCTCGGCTGCGTTTCAACGTGCCATTAATAACGGGCTGCTGCAGAAAGCGCTTGGCAAGTGGCAGCCGTTCTGAATTACGATGAAAACTACTGATAATAACAACCACCTGACCACAATTGACTCCAGTCACTGAGCTTTCTTAGGGACCTCTGGCACGCTCATGCGTAGGGGCTCATCTTGGGCCCCTGGCTGCGGGGGTGTTTGGGCGGCAGCAGTGCCGGCACGCGGAGCTGGGGCCGTGCTGGCAGCTCGCGTGGCTGGAGAGCTGGGCTGGGTGCGGGTGAGCGTGCGGCAGGGCTGCCCCGGGGGCCGCGCTCGCCCGTGGCGGGGCTCAGCCCGCTGCGCGTAGCTGGTTTGTCACCGTGTGCTGTGGGGTGCCACCAAGGTGGGACGGGGACCCTCGGTCCCTGGCCACCAGCTCTCCCTGGCTCGTGCACCTCAGTGCAAGGCCACCCCAGGGCAGGGCCGGGTTTGTCCCCGGGCTCGCTGTGCGCGGCCACCTCTGTCCCTGCTGGGGTCTCTGCTCCCTGCCTGCGGCCGTGGGCTGTGAGGGGGAAAGCGGCAGCCTGCAGCCTGTGGGTATTTGTGTCTCTTGCAGCTCTGGAACAGATTTATAGTCAAAGGAAAGAATTTGGCAGTGGAGGGCTCTGTAATGAGGGCTAAGCGCTTTGCTGTTTCTTAACAAACTAAAGCAGTGCGGGGCTGGTGGGAGGGGGCTGCTGCCCCGGCCCTGGAGCCCGGCGGTGCTGGGGCACGGTGCAGGTGGGTGCTGCAGGTGGGTGCTGCAGGTGGGTGCTGCACAGGGGTTTGCACGCCGTCGCCAGCTCTCGGAAGGGTTTTGGGGGTGGCAGTGAGTTGGGGCTATGCTTCCCTCTGCTTGTTCTTGTTTCAGTATTGATACAGTCCCTCAGCAGGGTGGGTGAGCTCCCGCTGACCGGTCTTGCTGTGGGATGATCGGCCGTACCCCTGCGATGCCCCGTCTGCTTCCCCGTCCTGGGGAGCTGCCCCAGCCCAGCTCCTCTCCCCTTCGCTGCAGCTCCCCCAGCAAGGGAGAGCTGCTTCACAGCCTGCTGTCCCCGAGCCCCGTCCTTTGCAGCAGCCTTGGATCAGCGGGACGAGCAAGGCAAAGCTGCCCTGGGTCTGATCCCGGTGCTCCCCCCAGCAGCCTGCGAGTCTCCATTGATTTAATAAGAAGGATGTTTCTCTATTTGCTTTGTTTTCTCTAAGGAGTCCAAAACAAGCCAGAACAGCTCCCTTGGGGCCTGACGCTCCCCTACAATGCAGGAGTTAAAAGGGATTGAGGCCGTAGCTGAATTTAGTGGCTCCATTTTCCCAGTGAAGCATTTAAAGCGGGAATGACTTGCAGCAAAGTGAAGAGCTCTCTTGCTAATGGGAAACATCAACCGAGCTCCCTCCCTGCGCCATCGGCACTGCGAACAAGTTACATCAGAAGTGGAACTACTGACTTGTATCTGCCCGACCTTGCGTTTAATGTACTAACTGTTTTCAGGCAGGTTGGGAAGCC
This sequence comes from Mycteria americana, assembly GCF_035582795.1. Classification (NCBI taxonomy): domain Eukaryota; kingdom Metazoa; phylum Chordata; class Aves; order Ciconiiformes; family Ciconiidae; genus Mycteria; species Mycteria americana. The sequence goes on from NC_134387.1 coordinate 7,216,102, forward strand.
TGGATACGCTCCTTGCTGTAATTCACGTGCGTGACCTCCTCCGCGCGGCAGAGCCTGTCTGGCAGCGCAGGTGCCCGCGGCTGTTTGTTTTGCTCATGGACATTTGGAGGCGATGCCCGAACCCCCTGGTCTCTTTGCAAACTAGGAGAGCCCCGGCAAGGGGGTGCAGGAGGTCCGACAGACACGCCATGGCTGTCCTCAGCCTCCCCTGGTTTGCAGAGGGATCCAGCCCCACGGGGGAGGTGAGGAGGGGGATCGGGGCAGCGCTGATCAGACCCCCGGGCAGCCCTTGCGAGCCGTGACCCACCGCAGACTCCCGGGCTCTGCCCGGCAGCGCCGGGTTTCCCGTCCTGCCCTCCTGCTTGGCTCTGGGGAGCTGGCACTGGTCACCAACAGCGTTTGCTGCCAGGTCCCGAGCTCCCCCCTCTGTGAAGGGGCTTTATTGCAAATTTCACAGGTTTGAACGCTGTTTGATAGAAATCTTCCCCACCAGCGAGCCCCGAAGGTGAGAGAGGTACAATGAGCCCCGTGCTGCTCAGAGCGGCTTTTGGAAGATGTCCCCCTCTGAACCCCTCGGTAGGTGGGGACCGAAGGCTGCCGGGGACGCACGCGGGGACGCTCCCTGGCACCGCTGCCTCCGCACGAGGGATGCGGGGAGGGGAGAGGCCGAGGGGGGAGCGGTGCAGCCGAGCCCCGATGACGAAGGCCCCTCCGGCAGGGCAGACCTGCCCCGGTGCTGCCTGTATGTGGCCTTTACGGCCCGTGACCAATGGCTCCTCTTAGCCTGCGCCGGCACCGGCAGCCACGGGCTTTCATCCCGGGCAGGAATGCCAATTAAACTTTGACTTTCTTGGTGTCGCTTACCCAAGAGCTCAACTCTAACCCTTTGCCTTTCATATCAAAAATCGAGCCCTGCCACGCCTGTTAACATCTGCACAGATGTTTGGGGAGGGAGAGGAGAGGGGGAATCCGGCCCCGAAACGACCTCGCTGGTGCCGCTCCACCCCTCGCAGTCTCAGCGATGTTTGCTTCGCTGGAGAGCTGCGGGCAGGGTGCAGGCAAGCGCTGGATCCCCCAGCTCGCAGGCAGGAGGGGCAGCAGAGGCGTGGGCGTCGCTGCCGGCTGCCACGCACCGTCCCATCGGCGCTGGGGTGAAAGCGGGCTCTGCCAGGCGCTTGTGTTATTTTAATATGGCCCTGATGCACGGGCGGGAGCAGAGCCCCCCCTTAGCAGCACCGCAGGCTTTGCTGGGCGAGGTGGCGGCTCTCGGGGCGCATCGCTGCGTTTCCGTCGGGGAGGAGGAATTTCCAGGGACGTCTGTGTCCCTGCAGAGGTCCCGGCCGTGCCTCGTGCATCCCCTGGCTGACGGGTGCCAGGCGGCAGCAGGTCCCTGCGGCAGAGGGTCTGCCCTGGCGATTCTCCTGGAATTCCCGCATTCTTGCACCTCTCCTGCCTTTATCTCTTGAAATCTTAATGGACCAGATGTTGTGTGCACGACCATAAGGCAGAAACTCTCTGGCTGGATTTGCAGCCTGAGTTTAATTAGCCACCTGAGCCCCATTCTGCCTTTTGGCAGCAGACTTGCACTTTAATTAATCATCTCATTTTATTTACAGTGAGAACACTCACGCTGCCTCTGCCCTGCCTGCATCACAAGCCCTGTCTGCTTTCGTGGCCAGTGCGAGGCGAGTGCCCGGCACCGCTCCAGCTCCCGGCAGGAGGGGAGCCCGCGGGGCTGCCGGGGCTGGGGGGGTGCCCGGTGGTTCAGCAGCTCGGCTCGACCCGGGCGTTGCTGCCGTGGGACCCCCAGCCGGTTGCTCTCCTGCCCAGTTTGCCGTGTCGGGGCAGGAGCTCAGGGCTTTCCCTTTCTCTCCTTGAGTTTACTGCCCTGTGCAGAACAAGGATGGGGTATCGTGGCTAGAGAAGCCGCAAGCAGGATTAAAGGCTGCTGGCACGTGGACTACGCTCTTACCCCCATTTGGCAAGGACAGATGTCTCCACGACACCTTTCTAGCTCCCCTCCAAGCATTAGGCACTCTCTGAAGCAGGAGGTATTTGCCCAGAGCCTGACGAAGTTCGCTCGCCCCTGCCCTTCTCGTCTCCAGGATCGGCGTGCTCCCTGGACCTTGCTGATGCCTCCCACCAGGTCGGGCTCCTGCCCGTGTCCCTGCCGCCGCTCTGCAGGGAGACATCGGCGTGGTGTTGAGGGCGGGTATGTGCTTGCTCTGCCCGGGCACAGTGGTGTAGTACTGAGCTGGAGCCTCGCAGGGAAGGAGGCAGAGGGCTGCGTTTGCCAGCAAAATATCCTGAAGACACATCCAAACAGATCCAGGCTCCCCGAAGTCCAGGACCCACAGCTGGCTCCTGCAGGTAGCACCAGCAGTTTCTCTGTAGAATAAAAACCAGTAAAATCCTGTAGTAAATTGTTCTCTCATCACAGAGATTTAATAGTGGGGCCGTGGGTGGGTTCAGATGTGTCAGAGCAGCAATTGCGTGGGAAAGAGTCTTGTCGCCTTTTTTTTTTTTCTTAGGGAAGAGGAATACAGGTTCAGCTGGCCGAGCCCAGCGCTGGTGCTCCTCATTCACTGCTGCGACTTTCTGTTCTGGCCTGCTGGCCTCCACGAGCTGTCCCGGCACTTACGGCACAGGCGGGTGTGCTGGGGGGATGCCCAGGCAGGGGAGAGGGGCTGTGCTCGGAGGGTGCCGGCTCCCACCACCCCCTCGCCCTCCCCGGCGCAGCCGTGAGCATGGGCTCGCCTCTCCCCTGTGTGTTCTGCACCGTGGCCGTGCTGCCTGTGCATGAGGTGCTGAGGGGGGCTCTCCCCGCCCAAGAAATCCCCACGTAAGGGCGTGAAGAGCAAGTGTGGAGAGGGAAACGGCCATGCCCGGCATAAGCATAGCGTGTCTGTGCTGATGGCAAGGAGCAGCAGGCTTTGGTCATGCTCCAGGTCCCTGTCAGAGGACCTCAGGGTGCATCCCTGTGCCAGGAGCCGCAGCAGAGAGCGAGAGGAGTGCCAAAAATTGGGGACCTGTCTGTAGGAGCAGCAGAGCTGCTCCCGCCCGCCTGCCCCTTCCTTCTGCTTTTGGTTTCCTGCTGGAAATAGACTTTGTGGAAGTATTTGCAGCAGTCAGTGAGAAGGGAGGGACCTTGCAAGAGGTGGAAGGATCAGATACGGGCCTCCCTCCTGGAAAGGGACGGGGAAGAATGGCATTTGAGAGGTTTTGCACGGGCTCCCGTAGACACAGGCTTGGAAGACCTTTGTGGGGGAGAGGGGAGGAATTATATGGAATGATATTGGGGCTGAACAAAAAAAGGAAAGGATTGCATAAAGTTGATTATAAAAACATAACCTGTTCCATATGTGCCCAGCCGAAAATGCGCGCAGTGACTGGGGCAGGAGGTGGGTCTGGCACCGGCAGCCGTGCTATCGCTAACTGCTGAGCAAAGGCAGGCAGCTGCCTGCGAGAGGGGGCTCGCGCTGCTCCCCGCCACGCCGAGCCGCCGGCACCGGGCAGCGCAGTAAAAGCGGCGCGAAGGGCCCGCGCCAAGGGGACCTGGCTGCCCCCGCGCCTGGCCCCAGCCCCGGCATCTTCCAGCTGCAGAACTTTCCATGACAAAGAAGGGTTTTCAGGAGAAAAGCGGGGAGGAGAGGAGGAGGAGAAGGGGGAGGAAGGCTGGCTGCTGCGCTGGCAAGGGACTGGTGACCACGGCTTGCTTGGGTCACCCACGCTTGTGCCGTTGACTCCCAGTCCCCCTCTCTCCATGCCAGCAGAAATACCGGGGGGAGAGAAACAGCAGCGAGAGATGCTGAGCCCGAGGGGGGCTGCGTGAGCCCCAGCTGCAGCTTCCACATCACCTGCTGCCCCCACTAACAGCCCTTGGCATGCACGTGGCAATTATTTCAGCCATAAAAGTCTAAAATCAGTTCTTTTATTGACCTGGCCTGTAACCGGATCAGCGTGCAAACAGTAAAGGGCCTGTTCCTGCAGCCCTCGTACCCCCCAAGCCTTTCCAAGCTGCCCTCGCTCTCCCCGGGAGCCCCGGGGTCTTGCAGCAAGGCAACCCCTGGCTGCTGCCTGGGATGGGGCAGCACCGAGCGGCGTTTCCCGGCCCCTCCAGCACCTTGCCTGCAGCGGGGCAGGGATGCCTCAGTCCTTGGAGCAGAGCTGGCCGGGTCTAAGCACAGGGAATTGGTGCTGGCCGGGTTTGCAGGTGGCTTTCTGGGTTAGATCCTGTGCCAGGCCATCCAAAAATAGATCCTCTATTTTAATCCATTTGTTATTTCTTCATGGTTTCCACAAAGTGCTTGTTATTTCTAGGTACCATGTCCATTTATCTTCCCCTTCCAAACCCTCCCACCGCCAGACCCACAGCCCAAAGCGGCAGGATGGTCCGTCTCTGCCGCAGATGCTGCTGCGGGAGCCCCCGAGAGCCGGGCTGGGATCGCGGGTTGGGCCCCGCACCGGTCCAGAGCCTGCCCAGCGTGCGAAGTCCCAGCCAGTGGCAGAGCGACTGGGCAGCATGGCCAGATGCTGTTCAGAGGCTGCTGTGCCCCATTTAGGCATTTTAGTGAGGCCCTTTTCCTCCTCCTACATTAGCAGCCGGGTCTGGAGCATCATCTGTAGGCTCCAGAGTGCACGTCCTCTTGGCTAAGCAGGGCGGTTGCTGCTCTCGGGATCAAAGTAATGCCGCAAGACAAATCGTCCGGCAGAAGAGCAGCTGACTCCTGGGCAAACGCAGCGAGGCCTGGTGTCAGACCACCCTCCCCAAACACTTTTCCCTGTCCCCTAAAGCAAAGGTGCACGCACATTTGCAGAGACACACGGAGCCCCTCTGCCCCCAAGCCCGGGAACGTGCTGGCCGGTGACTGGCCCCGCTGCTCCGAGCACCTTGCCCGCTGCCCAGCAATGGCGGGTTTTATTTCCTATCAGATCTGGTGGGTTTTTCTTCCCCATTTCGGTGTCCCCCCCCCCCATAGGCCTTAATAGCCGAAAGTGCAGGGCAGAGAACAAGCGGCTCGTCTCCCTTTCTCCGCAGTCTCCTGACTCCGCACGAGGTGAGGAGCCAGCCCCTGCCTGACCTTGGGCTGCCCAGGGTGGTACCCAGGGGTGCTGCGGGAGATGGATGAGGTGAGAGGAGGATGAGGAGAAAGAGCTCGCTGCTGCCAGCAGAGCGGGTTGGGACGCTTATCCCCTCCCGCAGAAAGGCACGTGGCTGCCCGCTGCGGCTGCCCGCTGCTCCGGCGGAGGCAGGAGCGGAGGTGCCCATTAGTAATCCCCTTCCCCAGCAACCCGCTGCCAGCACGGGTTTACAGCTCTGCTCGAGGTTTTATTAGTGCCTGGTACAGACCCAAGCCTGCTGCCTTTGCCAAATTGTCAGGTTGCTCATAAACCAGAATGATTTAGAAATAACTAATGCTGAAACTATTCCGTATCATAAAGAAAGGAGCGCTCCTTCCCTGCCAGAAACGCTCGGTGGTGACTGCGCTCCCGAGGCCCGGTGAGCTACAGAAAGCACGGGACAGTTAATTAAACGGAAAGGCATCCCGTTCCCGGGCACCGGAGGGAACGGCGCGGAGGAGCCCACCGCGGCGCGGCGCAGGGCTTTGCTGGGTCGGCAGAGCGTTTAAAAGCAAACCCCGTGAGGGCGTGCGGCCGTGCTGGGCTCCCGGAGACGCCTGCCTGCAGCGGGGAGGGGGCCGGGTCTCCCCGGGGAGCCCCGTCCGGCATCCCTCCTGCTCCAGCACGGAGCTGGGGCTGCCTGCGGCCTGAGCTAGCTCCCCACCACGGCGCTCAGCCCCGTCCCTCTTCCCGATGAGACGCCGGTGCCGTGCGCTGCCCTTGCCGCGAGGGGCTCGGCGCCCGGCAGGATCCGGCTTATGGTGGGGGATGCCGGTGCTCTTCTCATCTGTTGGAGCTGGAGGGCGGGAGGAGGCTGCTGGGGCGAAGTATCGGGTTCTCCTCTCTGCGGTGCAGTATCTCCTTGAAGCGTGACAGCTGCAATTGCTTCCAGATGTGCGCCTCCTCGCCTCCAGCCGGCTGGGGTGGATGTGGTAAACTCCACGATGGAAACCAAAACCCGGACCAGATGTACCGTGTCAGCCTCGGTAACGCGCACATCTGGCCCCAATGCGCGGGCACCGCCGGAGCTAACGGCTGGCATCGCTTCTGTGCTGACGGCGTCGGCGTCCAGCGCGGCCGAGACGGGCTCGCGGCACCTCCCGCGGGAGCCCCGTCCCGTGGGTACCAGCTCGCTCAGCCCCCGGGGCTGGCGGGGAGCGTTTCGGGGGGCTGCGCAGCCTGCGAGCCGGTGCCCCGGCCTCGCCGACCGCTCCTTAACGCTATGGAGAGCAGGACCCCGAGCCGCTCGGCGGGGCAGAGCGCGGCCAGCCGGCGCAGCGCCGTCCTCCCCTGCCCAGCCCCGCTGCCGCACCAGGGACGTGGGGAAGGACTCGTGACGTCACCGGTGATGTCAGGAAGCACTGGGATCGGTGACATCATGGGATAAATCGGGAAGGAGGAGGGACCTCTGCCTGCACACGAGGCTCTTGGCAGGCAGCAGCGATTAGGGAAGAGCAGCGGGGAGCCCGAGGACAAGCTCAGTGCTGGTCCACGGGAAGATGCTCGGAGGTGGGGGTGCCGGGCTCCCCGGGGCTGCGGCTCTGCCCTGGCACCGCGCTGCCCGCCTGGGCTTTGCCTCCCCCCGAGGAACACCCGTTAGAGAAGGAGTCCGGCCGCGGTGCCGGGGGGCTTCCCCTGCAGCTCCCTCGGCCTCCTGCGCCTGCAGCCCCCACAAGCCCACCCTCTCCCACCAGTGCTGTGACAGCTCGGGTCCCCGCTTGTACCTTGGACCCTGCTTCTTGCCTCGCACCCAGCACTAATAATAATTATCCCCATGTACCTCCTTCACAGAGGACTTGAGAGAAGAAATTAATCTCAGTAACAGGCTTTGAAGAGAAGAAGTGCTGTCTAAGCACTGCGCTGTTATCCTTTTGATGGGGTTAGCTGCGTTGGAATACGAGCGAAGACATTTGGAGTAAATTAATAAAGAGTTTAATGACATCCAAAAGTTAGGGAGATGAAGCATTTGAAAGGAGTTTATAGCTTTATGGGGAGGGAATAGCAATGCAAAGGACATGTTTTCTTCATCAAGTCTGCTCGTTGGGCTCCAGCATGACTGAGTCTTTGTACCTTTTACCAGGGTGCATCCGTTCACCCCGGGTCAGCCCACGCTCCCGTGTGCTCCACGGCAGGAGTGCTGCCCGCAGCCGGGCAGGATGGAGCAGAAGAGCCCGGGGAGCCGCGATTTCACCCTCTGCACAACCCCGGGTGCTTTCTCGGTGACGATGGTCCCCAAATAAAAGCCTTTCTGACCCCAGCTGCTTGGGAAGCTCTGCGCAAACAACCCAGCCCACAGAAGGGAAAATATTTGGGGGACACGGCTGCAACATCCGACAGCTCCTGCCTGGGCGGCTGCGGCTGTGCCGGGGGAAGCAGGGCTTTGCTTCATGCAGGGATGCAGGACACCGTGCAGAGCGAGGTCCACAACCCCCTGCCACCGTGCTCGTCTTCTGACGCCCCAAAATGGGAGGATTTGTGCAAATGCACCCGGCGCACCCGGCTGGCGCTGGCACTGCCGATGCCGGCTTTCCCAGAGCCGTGGCGGGAAGGTCAGGGCAGCTGCACGGCAGTTATTAAAATCTCAGCATCCCTATAGGTGATGGAGAAGAATCATTAAAATGCAGCAGGTGCCTTGGACTGTTTTGCCCTGAAATCTAAGTGGTCTTAAAGCACTCCAGAGATAATGCATTTTCCTAGCGGTGTAGTTATGAGAGAGTCAAGATACGAGCACTTGGCCCAGCTCCCGGAGCGAGTGTCCGATGCCACGCACCCCATAGATGGTGGTTTTCGTGTTGTTTTTATATTTTCAGCCTGATTAATACCCTTGTGGTGGCTGGAGCGTGGAGACCGCTTTATGTTTTGCCAGCAGGCTTTAAAGCCAACGTAATTCACACAGCGGCTGGCGGGGCGGGGAGGCACTGACACGCAGCAAAGCATTTTTCACCCGCTTCCTCAGCACCTTCCCGATGAGTTAGCCCTGCCCGTCGGCTGGGATCGGCTGGCCAGGGTGTTTGCTGGGACGTGACGCTATCCCTGTACCGAATTGCATGGCACAGGCGATTTCACAGCCCTTCCAAGAAACGCCTTGTACTCCTCATCCCCGAGGTGCTCAAGCGGGGTCTGGGGCTGAGCCCGCAGACCTTGCGGATCTGCTCGGAGAAGCGATGGAGGGAGCGGGGAGCAGAGGCGGTGGGGGGTGAGGGGTGCCCAGGGCGCCCTCCCTCCGCTCAATACCTGCAGCTCCGCACAAGCACCCGGTGACAGTCTAACACCCCGGCAAGGAGCGGGGAGAAGGGCCCCCGGGGCGCGCACCCAGCTCCGGGCAGCCGGGGCTGCTCCAGAGGTGCTCCAGATGTCTGTCCAAGCACACGAACATTGGCCGGTCTTCTCTAGACCCCGGCACGGGGCAAAATCAACCTCAGAGCTAGGAACACATGTTTAGGGAGTGACCAGATTAGCTTTTGCGATGGTGCTAATTACTCTGAGTTAATTAGCAATCAGTTACCTCTAGGCTATAAAAGCCCTCAGTGAATGTAAAAACCCAGCTAGAAGGCTCTGAGAGCTGGGAGTGGTGCTTTGTGTGGTTTTTTCTTCTCTGCTTTGTCTTTCTCTCTGCTTGGTTGGGAAAGTGGGAAGGCGAGGAGGGACTATAAGGACTTAATGTGATCCCAGCTGCAATCAGACAAGTGAGCAGCAGAGAGAAATGTTGCTATGGTGTATTTAGGGATGCTGGCTGCAGGCAAGACAGACTATTGCTTCCTGGAGAGCACAGCCAGCTCCCAGCAGTGGAGTTAGAAGGAAGCAGCCCCAGGAGGAGAAATAGAGACGCGAGCGATCTGTGATGGCTCTGGTAGCTGCGGAGGAAAGGTTGTCTGCTCCCAGCTCAGCCTTTCGTGTAACTCGCTCGGGAGCAGAAGGAGCTGCGTGTCCTGCAGCGAGATGTGACTGCGGTAAAATGGAGGAACTGGGGGACTGAGCCAGTGCTGCCGGTGCTCTGGAACACGCCCGTGTCCGAGGCACGTGCCCCTGTGGACGTAAGGGGTGCGTTATGTATGGGCATCTCTGTAAGACACACACTGTGTGTGTATGCACATGCATCTTCCAAGGCATTGACGGAGGCAGCACGTGGCTTTCTCTGTGTCTTGTGCCAGCAAAGGACAATCTGCAGGTTGTTTAAGATGATTTCTTAGCAGGTAGTGAAGAAAAATGGATGTGCTTGTGCTCCACAGAGCGCTGGCTGGCAGGGGCAGGGTGCTCCCCTTGCAAGTCAGGGAGCTACAGCAAGATGTTTCCTTTGGTTTTGTGTAACTGTTGGCACCCTGACGTGGTGATTAATGCTGCTGGACCATGGCTGCCGGTGGCACATATGCGTGGAGACCACGTCACTTTTTCCAGTGGCCTCTGCCTAAATGCCTTCAGCCAAAGGAACTGGGATGCTTTCCAAAGTAACCAAGCTTTCGGCAGGCAGAGCACCGTGCCGTGCCTGGAGGCCCCGCAACGCCTGCTGCACGCTCTGCAGCCCTGCCTGGCTGCAGGGGAGCGCGGCGGGACCAGCCCCGGGACGTGGCCGGAGGAGACCCGGATGAAATGCCCCGTAGCCACGCGTGCACCCCGAGAGGAGCATCCCCTGTGCTGCCTCTGATGCTGGCTCTGCCCAGGTAAGAGAGGAGCGGGCACGGGGCGTCTCGAACGCTGTCTGGCACCAGCGAGCCCCCACGGCTGCCGGCAGCACGGTCCAGCTGCTCCCTTTGGTGTTGCATTTGTTTTCCTTGCTGCGATGACTCTGGCCAGACGTGGGTGATAGAGGGAGCGAGTGGGAGTGGAAAACGAGCCCAGGAGGAGACGGGGGAGCTGGGGTAGCAGAGTGGAAAGTCCCTCCCATGGCAGGGGACCACTCAACACGTGGACTGCGCTTTCCTCCCAGGGACGGGTGGGTTCCTGGAAGTGGGGTCCACCGTGGGCAGCAGCCGGCAGAGCAGTGACCCTCTGCTCAGGTGTGCACAGGGCCCCGTTTGGTGGTCGGGGGCCAGCCAACGTGCGAGGAGCAAGCCCGAGTCGCTCGGTGCAGCGGCAGGAAACGTTGGCTTGGGAAGCCAAAAAGCGCCTTGCATCCCACCCCTATGCCCCGGGTCCAGCGCCGCGGGTCTCCCCGCGTGGGCAGGTTCATGGGAGGCGTCGCGACCGCTGCTGCCCTGGGCTGCCCGCAGGCAGCTGCCAGCACCGCGCTCCACGGAGCCCGCGGTGCGACGCAGGTGGGGACGAGGCCGCTTTCGGGGGAGCCCTGAGCTACGTGGGGGAAAGATGCTCCTCCAAGACCTTGCAGGTTTCAGCTAAAGCGTGTTGGCATAGCAAAAGCATGTTAGCTAGATCTTTAAAAAACAAGTAGGAATACAAAAAAGGCACAGGTACATTTATATGAACATACAGATATATGCTTGCATATATATATACACATATGTATCTGTTAGAGAGTCCTATCACCTTTTTCACAGCGAGGACGCTGTCTTTGCTTGGGCTGGATCACTACCATGTTCCACATTACTCCCGCCCTGATTTTTTGCGGCACGTCCTCTCCCGCCTCCCCGGCCTGGCCCTCGCGCCGCTCTGAGCGGCTTCCTTGGGCTTTGCGAGCGCTTGGACCTGGCAGTCGGCCGCTGTGCCCTGAGCGCAGCTTCCCAGCACTGTGATGTGCCGGGGGCACGCTGCATCCCTGCCCGGGCAGCTCCTCCTTCGTCTTCGCATAGTGGCACGGGCCAAAACTTGGCTCTTGGTTTTGTAACTTCATGGCTCCGGCAGTCAGCCTGCCGGGGACGTTAGCGGTTCATCCTCACCCCCCGTGCATTCACTGGCTGTGCCAACTTGTGTTGAACGCAGCATCCCCTGGGCTCCACCGCACCGCTGGCAGGGACCCAGCTCTGGGACCCTGCGCTGCCGCCCAGGTGCCTCTTCCCTGGCCCGCTGGGTTTTGTTGGCTTAGTCCAGAAGGAGATCTGCTGCAGGACGCAGGCAGGGCCGGGCCAGACTCTGTTGGAGTCTTCCCTCAGGCTTCAGCCCTCTTTGGGGCAGCGGTTGCAGAACAGACGAAACTGTGCAGCCAAAACGCACCCTCCTGCCCTTTCCGTGGGGCTGACACATTGCGTTACAGATCTGCAGTTATTCCTTAATTCCAAGCTGTAACTATGCAATCAAGCTCTCCAGTGCAATAATTCCAAAACCTTTCTTGATTCCTGTATTAAATAAAGTACATTTACAGAGTATATGAATTCCAGATCCAGCCTGGGACTCCAGGGACGCATATTCCTCTCCTGGAACTTGTATATCCGGCCCGAGGATGAAAACCCCCAAAGCCCCGAGCATAACAAGCATTTCTTGTATTTTTTTCTGTCTCCGTCACATCGGGCATGTAGTATATGCTCGGGCTGATAAACAGCATCTGGTTAGAGTCAGGTAAGGACCTCTCCGGGGAGTAGGTTTGTGGTCAGCTGCCAACCTTTCTCTCCCTCCTTAATGTGCTTTTGCAGATGGATGGAGACTGCAGCCAGTCGAGGTTATGGTTTCGGATAGCGCTGGGGAAGGGGGAGAAGGTCGGGCTGGGTCCCTGGCCTATCGTGCGGCCCTGCTGCCAGGGCTGTCGCCTCATGCGAGGCACACGCGGCACTGGGCCCTCTCCTCTCCGTGCAGGGGGCTTCAAGGGAACTCCACCGGCCAAGCAGCTCTGCGGAGCGGGGGCCCGGCGAGGACGTGCGGACACCCCGAAGCCAATCTCCCCTCTTGCGGCTTCCGTCCAGGAGGAAAGCGCCTGCCGGTCCGCCCGGGGTGCGGTGCGAGAGGAGCAGAGGGAGGCACCGCGCAGCGTCCGTGCCCGAGGAGCGGAACGGCGCTGAGCAGCCGTGGCACTCGCCGTCGCTGCTGGTGCCGGCTCCCCGCGCTCCTCTCACCGGTGCTTTCGAGGAACGGTGTGCTGGTCCACTTGGTTGTTTTTTTTTTTTGTTGGAAACCTGGAAGTCCCGCTGGCCTGCACGTGCCTCGTGGGATGCTTCGGAGCCTGCTGCCAGGTTCTGGAGAACTGTCCGAATTTGTATTTCTTACAAGCCCTTTTTTCTGCAGGAAGAGAGGGAAATTCTTGTGTAAAAATGGAAACGCACCCCTTCTGCCAAGCTATTAATTCTGCTTCCTATGGAAACCAAGAGGTCCCTGCCTTTACTCCGTGTTTCTGCACTGAACTTCCAAGTTTATTTTTATGCCCAGATTTGGCAAAGCGTTTAAGCCTGGACGCAGCATTACGCACGAGCTGAAGTCCATCCCTGCATGAGGGTGTATCTGAAACACCTTACAGAACACGGACACGTGCTTCAGCAAACACCTCCCGCGCTGGGTTTGTTCCTTACTACAGAGACTTTCTTTTTTTGTCCTTGCCAAGTTATCATTTGCTTTAATTTTGCACAGTGAGCCTGGGAGCTGACTGGTGGTTTCAAGCCTCTAGAATAGCCAGGGAAACCAATTTAATTAGCTCAAGTGAGCCAAAGTTACTTAAGCGATTTGTAATAAGTTCCAGGCTCTCCCACACCAAAGGGGTTTCAGCCGAGGACAGAAACTTCCTGAGCCTGTTCTGCAGGGCGGCAGGGACGGGGCTTTTCATGCTGCATCCGATGAACACTTGTGTGGGGACGCGGAGCAGCCCTGGCTGGGGAATTCGGCGGGTGCTGTTACGGGTTTTGCATCCCTGATGACGGGGCTGCGATTTTGGGTACAGCGGGCGTCGCTCCCCCCCGTGACCCACGAGAGCCCTGTGCAAACACAGCAGTTTCTCATTTGTGCACACATTGCTTTCCTCTGCCGTCTGCCCTGCAGCGAGGGAAGGGCCGGGGAGATCGTGCTCACACCCCTCGTGTCTCCCAACACCCGCTATGGGCTGTATTCCGCAGCAGCGTCAGCTTTTGGCTGCGTGTATTTATGTTGTTAAAATCTGTGATCAAAACACTGTTTTCCCTCTTTCTCTGCTTGCTGGGAATTTCATGTGGGTACGTAAATCTGTACGTGCTTCTTGCTCTTGCAGGCAGGCTGACAGCGCGGATGTCCCGGCTCTGCTGGTGTCGGGGCTGCGGGATGCTGCTGTACCCCAATCCTCTTCCCTGCCTTGGAGATAGGAGCTGCCACGTCCCGGCAGCAGCTGATCCCTTGAGCCTTGGCGCAACCGGTGCCGCTTCAGTTCAGCCCAGCTAATCCAGCGAGGGCTTGCCAGGTAGGCTGGAGTGCTGTCCCAGATGGGCTGCGTTCACTCTGCGACATGGCTGCGATATCCGGCGCAGGCAAAACCGCCGTGAGACCAGATGCCGTTCCTGGGGCTTCGCTTCATCTCCCCGTCCCGCTCCTGGGGGAGCCGGCCGCGGGCTGCTCTTCACATGGCAGCCGAAGGGGTGAGCCAAATCCCATCCCCGGAGCTCTGTGCTGGGGGCTGCAGAGCTTTGAAATGCCTTCTGCCAGGGCAAGTGCCTGGCCGGCCGCAAGGAAGAGCCGGGACGTGTTTTCCCAGCCTTGGCGGCGGAGCTGAGACCATGGCAGCAGCACTGCAGGCAGCAGCACGGGGCAGGCGCCCGACGGGGTTGGCAGATCTTGGAGCAGCAGTGGGGAGAGCTCCCATCCGCAGGATCGGGATACTGGCATGAAGAGGATCCCAGCTGCTGGCAACGGGGCTCCCAGCACCTCCGCTTGGCTCCCCACCGGGGAGGATGGCGAGCACGCAGCCCCTCTTCCCTGACACGTGGTCCCTGGTAATTCACTCTCTGGTGAAGCATCCCCGACTGTTTGGCTGTGATGGGAAAAGCAGCCCGGCTGTGCCATCGTGACAAAGCTGCCCCGACCCCTGGGGCCAACCCCTCTTGGAAATGGGGGTGCTTCCTCAGCAGGCTGTGTTTTGGAGCTTCCCCACACATGCCGACTGCCTTTTCTTTGGGAAGAGGAGAGACGTGGGCCAAGGCACTGTCCTGGCTGTGCCCAGCTTCATCTCCAGCCCTCTGCAGAGGGGTCCTGCGGCTAACTGCGGTCCTGCGGCTAACTGCGGTCCTGCGGCTGCACGACGTCTTCACCCCTTCCTCAACACCGGCTTTAGGGACACATTTGGCCTCTCTGCAGAAACCGCCAACATGTCCAACTGCATCGGCATGTTCATCTCCTCTCGGAAGGATGGAGTGGGGCCAGACAGTGCCGTCGGCACCAGGCGGATGCCAGCGCCGCTCCCCGGAGCGCTGCACGGCCCGGGCATGCCGCCGCGACCGCATGCCGCTGCGACTGCCGGGAGAGCTGCTCCCGGCTGGTGCGGAGGGGCTGAAGCAGCGAGCGGTGTTCGGCAGCGGGGGCTGCCCTGGCCTGGCGGCCCCGGTGCCTGCTGGGCTGGCTGTGAGCTCCCGCTCTCGACTCCTGCGATCGCACTGAACCTGACTTGCCTTTCTGCTGCCGCGGAAGTAGCGGCTGGGCTTTGCGTGCTGAAGCCTTTCCACGGCCCTTGCGCGGCATCGCGGCTCTTGCGTGCGGGACAGCCCTGCCGGTCCCCGCGCCCTCCCTGGCCCCCCCGGTGCCGCGCTCTGCTCGGGTTCTCTGCCTGCCCGCCCAAAGGCCATGCTCTGGCAAGAGGCGTCGCTTTGCACGGAAGGCTGGAAGGGAGTGTAAATTAAACCCATGTAAAAATCGGCTTAATTATTGGGGAATAAAGATCCCATTATTCTCTCTGCCCTGAAGCAAGAAAAAGAAATTTCTCTCATTTCCTTCCTAAATTCAAATGAGAGGGGGAGAGATTTATAGGGAAAGGTGCCTGGCACGGGAGCAAGGGCAACAGCAGCCAGCCAGCGGCGCACGAGCCCGGCGGGGACTTGGGGCAGGCTGGCAGCACGGAGCTCAGCTCCGGCGCCCCGGCACGGCGATGCGCCTCGTCTGCACGCCTCGGGAGGAGGAAGGTGCTACCAGGACAAAATCCTTTGGCTCCAGGCGTTTCTGTGATTGCACCCTACCTGCGCGGACAGCTCGAGGATCTCATTGCGCTGGCGCCTGTCTAACAACTCGCATTACGTTTGCACCAGCCTGGAGCCTGTGCGGGGAGAGGTCCCACTTTGGCTCCCAAAACTGCAGCCCTGTGCAACGGGGAGAACGGCTATCCCGGCCAGCTGGGCGGCTCCGGAGCCCCCTGCACCCCGTCTTTGCGGCGATGCTGTTAATTAAGCGGTGCTTTTCCCACGGCAGTGGAAGCTCCCGGTCTAAGCAAGCCCAGCCTGTGCCCCTCGATAGCTGCTGGTGCCACCAACCCTGGGGAGAGGCACACACCTGGGGTGAAAATAACCATCCACTGGGCAAAACTGGTGCTTTGGGGAAAAAAAACCAGCTGAAACCGCATTTTTCTGGCAGCCCAACAGTTGGGTCTTAAACAAGACATTTTAAATTTACACTGCGAGCCAAAAAAAGTTGTAATTTGAATATACAGCATGGCACATTCCTCAGAAATTGATCATAAAGTTCTGTTAAAACACAGGCATGGCCTGAGTAAAATAAATATTTTTGCTTCCAGAGAAGTGAAAGGTCTGGCCAGCGACTCAATTTATAATATTTTTAGCAGGTGATTCATCGAAGAGGGAAAAAAATACCCAGGGCAGCTGAATCCAGCAATGGCTCTTTGTCTCAGCAGGGCCATCGCGTCCAGGCGTTCCGGTAGCTGGCTGCGGCGAAGCTCCCTGGCCGGGGCCGCTCCCCGCTCCCGGGGCCCTGCGTGCCCAGGGGCCCTTTCCTGGGGTCTCCGCAAGCCCCTCGGGACCGGTGGCCTTCAGCAAAGCCGGAGGACCTGTGGCTGCGGCCCCTCGGGAGAGCCAGCTGCTTCTGGCCGCTTTGGGGATGGGGCTGCTGTCGCCCGTGGCAAGCGCTGGGGCTGCGCGTCCGTCCTGCCGCGGCCGGGGGCCGCTGCGCAGCGTGGCCGGGGCTCCCCGGGCCGGGGGAGGCAGCTGGGGCCCGGCAATGGGTCCCCTCTCCCTGCCGGAGCGCGGAGCGGGGCAGCGGGGACAGAGCTCCCTTCCGAGGCGGTGTTTGCCCAGAGCAACCCCAGGAGCTGTGGGTTTGGACGAGGTTTCTTGACCGGGTTCCACTCACCACATTGCTGTGGCCTGGGGATGGAAAACAAACCCTTTGGCCTTTCCTATCTCCGGCTCCAACAGCAGATATTTTTCTTTTCCTCCCCGCAGGTATTGACTCTCTCCGGGAACGCGTGGGTGCTCTCTGCTTGTGCGCATCCTTGTGTAGTGAAGGTGAGCAGGGGCATAGGAATTGGAGGAAAGTACAGGCAAAAAGGAGTTTCTCCACAGCCCCCCTGCTGTATTCTTCATTTTCTGCACATGCAGGTCAGGCCATAAAGCCTACGGCGGGCTGCACGCCCTGCAGAATTGGTTGCTGTAGTACCGAAGCCAGCAGCTCTGAAGCAGACGAGCGAGGTGTGGGCACACCTACAGCCCGTGTCCCTGGCCGGGGGTGCCGGCCGATGCTGCGGCTGCACCCGGAGCCCACCCTGCTGCAGAGGTGAGACTGGGGCGATGCAGCCGTGCAGAGGCACGAGGTGCTGGACCACGGCCCCGCGGGGCACCCAAAGGGCGTTTCTGGAGCTGGTGGGCATCGAGTCGTGGCCGATGCCTTCGGACTTCTCCAGGGCTTGTGGCCAAATGAAAAGAGCGGTCTTTAAACTAGCTGCTTGTGATGCACGAGACACCTGCTCCCGGCTATAAAAATGGATTAGCTGCATTGCATCTGGAGCCCATCCAGGCAGCAGCGCCTTCTCCAGCATCCCATTTGGCACGCAGAACCCACCGCCTGAAAAGGCAATGAAGGGGAGTGAGGGGACAAGACGCAGAGTTAAAAGGAGGGTCTGGAAGCTGTGATCCTCTCTAGGCGGAGAATCACAGGGCTTTGAGCAGCCCCAGATGCAGCGCTGTCACCGAGGGCTGGATCCTGCTCCCCACCCGCCCCTCACCGTGCCTTCCCATTGTTCTTTGTACTCGAGCCTGGTCCCAGCGTGCTCCCAGCTGGCCGGGGTTTCAGCCTGGATACAAACTCCAGAGCAGCAGATACTAACTCATTGTATTCTGCGTGTTGGAAGGACTCCATGGTCCAACGCAAATTGAGTGGTGATATATTAAATAGGAAGAAAGCCCTCCTCCTTAACAGAGCGTCCAGGATGCGCAGTGCTGAAGGTGCTGCCTCTAGCCCTGCCCTGGGAGCCTGCGCCCGAGCCCCTGCCTCTGCGCTCCAGGGAGATCCGCCGGGACCTGCTTCTGCCGGTGTGATCCTGGGAGCCCTGGAGCCCGGGGGCTGAGGAGGACCCCCCGCCCCGCGGGCGCTCGGCCGGCTCCGTGCCAGAGCGGACAGCTGGGCGCAGCCCTGGCGGCAGCGGTGTCCTGCTCTCGCTGCTGCTGCACGACGGAGGAGCAAACGAGCAGCTCGCTGCTCTTCAGCAGCGGTCAGAAATATCCCCAAACAAGAGTTATATGCATTTCCTTCATTCACCTGGAAAATCTTATTCCCCTGCTGGACATCTGCCATAATGCAGTCCTGCCTGGATCGTGAACCACACGTGGAGTTTTATTATGCTCTGAATACCAATTATTTCAGGTAGTCATGCAGCAATCTCTGCCCCAAATGATGCAATAAGGGAATTGGAGCTAAGCTGAGACTATGTTTGGGCGATTGCTATAATCTGTTTTTATTGTAAGCTTTCTGGTCAGTGTGCCACTCGGTCCTCACTGCGCTGGTTCTGACTGACACGCTCTGCCATCCCTCCAGCTCATGCAAGGCCAAACGCTGGGGACCAGCTCTCGGAAAACAACTGGGAAAGTCAGGGCTGCAACTGGAGGCTCAGGTTTCTGACTGGTTGTCAAGGCTTGGGGAAGCTCCCGGAGTTGCAACATCATTCTGCAACCCAGCGTATCAAAGGTGGGACACTGAAACCTCCGAGGTTTGGAGCAACCTGCAGAATAGCTGAGGGGGGCAGAGAGCTGCAGAAAACCAGATTACTCTGAATGCAGACCCGGGAGGGAGCCCTGCAGCTCGCCGGGCAGCGAGGGCCACCCCTGCCCCACGGCAGCAGGTTTTTCTCCAGGACTCTCGCCTGGAGCTGAACACAAGGAGCGTCCCTGAAAAGGGCAGATAAACAAAGAGCGGACGGGAAATTAATGTGGCGCAAGGCTGAGCTCACGCTGACCGAGATGTGGCCAGGGTGATGCAACACGGGTCAATTAAGCTGCCACCACGCAGCCTCGCAGGGTGAATTAAGTGCCAATTTTCTGCACTGCTGAAGAGGTAAAGAATTAAAATGGTAACGAACAGGAAGTTTCAGCTGGAAAGAGCGAGCAAGTTGGGAGAGGGGAGTTTGAGGCTGGACTCGGGCCAGCGATGAGACAACCGGGCGAGCACCACTGCCCTCTGCCGAAGCGAGCTCCGGGGAGCTCCCGCAGCCGGGACCGCTTTCCTGCCCCAAACGCCGGGCCCGCAGGGCCCAGCCTGGCCGAGCACGGGCTCTGGTACAGGGGGGACACTACGGCCATCCCAGCATGATGAAGCAGCGAGACCTCTGCTCCTTGACCGAGGTACCCGCACTCTGCCCTTCCGGCTGGAGGGAGCGGCGGGTGGCGGGGAAGGGTGCTGGGCGGTCAGAGGGTGCACAGACGGGGAGCTCCTCAGAGAAGGCAGCAGTGATGGGGGCTCCTGGGCCGTCACCCACCACCCTGCTCGCCCAGACGCGTCCCCTCGCCATGCGTGGCACAGCGGTGTCCCTCCCGCTCGCTGTCCTCCTCCTGCTTTTTGCAGGCAGTGGGAATGCAGGGAGCTGGTTTTATTCCCTCTGCACGGCTGCTGCCGGTCCCGGGCTGTTTGGGAAGGTAATTCCGGCCAGGCGCTTCGGCAGCAGACTGCAGAATTTGTTTGCGGGGGGACGTCCCCTATCCGAGCAGAGTTTTCTCCTCCCTTTGGGAAGCAACACCCCTGCCTGACGCTGTCTGAGGATGAAATGGCTGCGGCACAGCCCGTTGCTCATTCCCGCTCCTTGCGCTCCCTCTGCAGGAGCGGACCACCGGCCTGCGGGGCCGGGGCCGGCGGGGGCCGCATCCAGCCCGCGGGTCTGCGGCCAAGGTCAGGCTGGCATTCTCGCAGGAACCCTTTGGGGTGAGGTCAGGGGGGTGTTTAATTGAATGGGCTTGAGCTAATTTCCGTACGTGCGTGGTGGACTGAGTCCTGTCCGACGTGTGACATTCGGGGACCAGACTGCAGTTTGGGCTTGGGCAAAGTGGGGGTTGCGATGCCCTCAGGGCTCCGGGAAGTGGGGGCAGGTGGGGTCTGCCCCGGAGGGGAGAGCAGGGGATGGCTGGAGAGGAGAGGCTGCGGGGACGCTGGCCAGAGCAGCCGCCTCGGCACCCCGGCTGCGAAAACCCTTTGCTGGGCTGGAGCCCCAGCCGAAGCCTTTGAAACCTCAAAGGAGAAAGTCTCCTCTGTTCCAACGCGCTTCCCCTGCTCTTCGGGTGACAGCCCTGCCTGTCCCACCGCTGCCCCGGGTCTGGCGTGCCAGGCGATGCCGCCTGCTGTTCAGCCTCTCTGGGGAGCTCCGTGGCTCCGTCCGTCCCTCTCCTCGTGTCTTGGCCTCGCGTGGGGCAGCCGGGGGAAAGCAGCCTCCCCGGGTGTCAATCCACAGGCTCGTCCGCCGCTCCCAGCCCTCCTTCCCCAGCATCGCAGGAGCTCCCGGCAGCTCCCCTTCTCCTCTCCCCGCAGCCCCGGGGCCGCAGCTCCCGCTCCCTCTGTAAGCGGAGAGGTTCCCTCCCCGCCAGAGGCCAGGCTGCCAAATTCCAGCCAAGAGCACATTTTTACGGCATGACACCAGTGGGGCCCCGGCAGGAGACGGCACGGGATCCAGGCGTTCGCCCGAGAGGCTCCGGTACCGGCGTGGCGGCGGCGCGCGTGGACGGCTCGCCCAGGGCCGTCTGCCCCGCCAGTTTCCTCTCCCTGCCCGTGGAAGTACTCGCCAAATATTGCAAAACATCCTCTCGCCTTTCCCCCAGGCTGCAGGGTGCACTGAGCCACCCCGCCGCCGCCTGGCCCTCCCCACGCTGCCCATCCCCTTCCTTCCTCCCGGCTCCTTTTCCAGGCAGCTGCTCACGCAAGCGGCTTTCGAAGGAGCCCCGGGACAGGTAGCAGAGAGTGACGGAGCCCGGGACAAGTCTGCGGCTGGAAAGGTAGGAAGGAGAAGGGAGCTGAGGGCCGGGACGCTCACCGAGCGCTTGCCTGCATCAGGCTGGAGGGAGGAGGAGAGCAGGGAGCGAGGGCTCCTCAAGCCCCCCCCGGGTGCAGAGCTGGTCTCCAGCTCCCACCAGCCCCCCTGCGATGGCAGACCTTGGAAGACACCTTTGAATGGCACAACCTCCTCCCCGCTTTGAGCTCGACCTCATGGTGCTTTCCCAAGGCAGAGCAGGGCACCGGCACCTGCCAGCTGTCCGGGGCCGCGTGGGCACGCCGGGCTCCCTGCCAGAGCCTTCGCGCCGGGCTGCGATGCTATCTGCCTCCGAGGTCCGTGTTGTGGCTCTGTTTGCGTTGCTAAGGAGGAGCTGCCAAAGCACGATGCGATGCCGTGCGCTGGCATGCGGCTCCGCTCTGCCTGCCCAGCCGGGCCGGGGGCTGCCCTCCCTCGGGACCCCTCGGGAAACTGAAAGGGGAGATGCCATCGGTGATCTGAGCAAGCCGCAGGTGGAGACGGGCTCGGGCACGGCGTCCTCGCTCCAAGGCGGTTTGCTGCTGCTCTGCCGGTGCGGGTGGGCGCGCGTTGGGGTGCCGGGGAGCCCACCGCAGAGCCGAGGTGCTCCGGGCGCTCCCCGCCGCCACCTCGCAGCCCAGCGGTGCTGGCTCTGGGCAGGTTTGGAGCCGGTGGCGTTTAGATGGGAGGCTCCAAGGAGGCATTTAAACACCATCCATGTGACAGACCCGGCTCTTAGTCACAGTCCCCGGAAACAACAGTGAACCTCTGCCCCAGGCAGCAGCGAGGGCTTGGTGTGCCTCTTTCCCAGGCACATGGAAATTTCCATGGAATTAGCGTACAGGTAATTATTACCATCTGCCTCCTTGCAGACACCAGGCACCCCGCCCGCCGGCCCCGGCACTCCTCGGGGTGCCGGATGGGCAGGGGGTGCAGGAGCCCCACCTGAGCCCAGCTCTGCCAGCGAAGCAGCGGGACGGCCCCGGAGCCCCGGCTGCTGCCCTCGGAGGGAGCAAGTCCCCGCAGCTGGGGCACATCTGGCTGCTCTGCAGCGCTGCCTGCTCTCTGCCTGCCTCTCTCCACAGCACGCCTGCTGTGCATCTGTCCCACAGCCTCCCTGGGCATTGCCAGCCCTTGCCCTCAGGGGAACGGCTTTCCGGGCAGAGGTTCGTGGCTGTGTGTGACTATTAAAGGTCTTGTGACACTTTGCACAGCTGGGAAGCGAAGCCGTCTCTCACGCAGCCGTGCTCACCTCCAGACTGTTGGAGTGGGGCCGTGCCGCGGCTGGGGGCTGGACTGGGGCTCCTGGGGGTCTTGAACAAGACCTGTCACCGCTCCGAGGCTGAGGTTGTGGTTGCAGACGGTGGCACTGACCCTCCCTGTTGTCCCGAGGGGCTGGGTAGGTTTTTGCCGATGTTTGTCAGGCTGAGGGAGCTCTAGGGAGGGTGGTGTGGGATGGCACCCTGTGCCGCTTGGTATTTGGCAACCGGTTTTCTCTCCTAGGGTGCTACGTAATCCTCGTTTAATTTTGGTGCCTTCCCCCTCCCGATTTTCCCTTGCAGCGTCTGACCGGAAAGCCTGCAGTTTCCCAGAGGTCTGCATGCGTTTATTGCTCGCAGGGAGGGGGCCCCTTGCCAAGGAGCGCTGGGGCCGCAGACGCAGCCGAAATAGCCGAGCTCCAGCCAGAGCCGAGCGCAGAGCAGCAGCGCCGGCACGTTACCTGCTGCGCGTCCCCCGGCTTGCTCAGCGTCCGACGCGGTGTCCGTCAGCCCTGCCCAGCGTTTGTGACACCCGTTTGCCGACGTGTGTGTGTTGCTGGAGCCTTGGCTCCCTCGCCCGGTGCCGGGGCAGCCTGCTGAGGAGAGAGCTGCTGGCGGGGCGGGGGGTGTTATGTTTGGGTTCACCCCTTTAGTTCAGATCCTTGCTCCGACAGGACGGATTTCTCAGGAAATACTGAATTCCTGCCTTTTGGCAGAGGTCCTTGGCTCAGCCAGGCTGCGTGAAAGCCTACTTCTGAGCTACATCACTGAAGGCCGGATGCAGGATCCCCGCTTTGCGGCGCGTGCAGGTGCCAGGCAGCCCCCCGGCCTGCTTCGGGAGCTCTGAGTTGAAGGGTGTCTATAAACCGCAGCCTTTCAGCAGCTGCAGGCACACCGGGATTTTTGCCTAGCCTGGGAAGGGCAGCATTTCTAAAGGCACCACTTGAAAATGGCTGCAGGGAATTCTTTTGAAAGCAAAGGCACAGAAACGAAAGGGCCGAGCCCTTGGGAAGGCTGCCCACGCCAAAGCCCAGCCCTTGGGCGTGCCGCCTCCGCACACGGGTGCCGCGCAGGGGACCGCAGCGCGCGGGTGTCGCACAGCCTTGCACGGAGGTCGCTCCTGCCCCATGTCACAGGCAGGGCCGTGCAGAGGCCAGGCTGTCCTCTGCCGCAAGGTGGAGGGGACGGGCAGTGACGCAAGACGCAGCACGTCACGTATGTGGTGCTTGGTCTTTTAAACACGGGCAGAACATCAGAGCAGCCAAAAGACCGCTCTGAGCTCTGCATCTTGGGCCTGGGAATGCAAAAAAATCATCTCATCGCCTCCTTCACCTGCCTGCCACAAGCTGAGTCGCGGCTCTGGGCTTCCGTGCTCCAGCCCGAGAGCCCCCACGCGCTCCCCTCCCCGCACGGCCAGGTTCCCCCCGCAGCGGTCGGCAGGGGAAAGCAGAGGGGCCAGAGCGGGACCCATGCTCCCCGGTGGAGCTGCCAGGCTGCGGGGGGAAGGATTTGGAGCAGACCTCTTCCCGGGCCACGCTCGGAGCCGTTTGCTGCTGGGTTTTCCTTCGCCCATGGGGCCGTGGTGCGGTGCCAGGAGGCTGCGGGCATCCCAGGGGAGGCATCACCAGCGGTGCAGGCAGCTGCCAGCACCTCCCGGAGGGCTTGGGCGTGCCCAGGCTGCGCGGCAGTGCACGGGTGCTGCTGCCTGCACCGCCGCCAGGGATTATGCAGCCGCGTGCAGCAGGCAGGGGCCCCACGCCGTGTCCCACATGGTTATCACCTGATTCGGCTGCAGTGACCGACCGCAGCAGCCTCCAGCCTGTCTCCCGGTACGCCAGCGGCAGAGGTAACGCTCCCTTCTATCATTTCGTGGGCTCCGGGGAACTCGGGGCGGTCGGGGCCGTCGGACGACTGCGGCTGTCGCGGGAGCCCCGTGCAAGCGGAGGGGGGTTTCCCCCTCGGGGCCCGCATTGGTGTGCGTGGCTGCGGGCACGCCAGGCACTTGCACAGGCAGAAGGGCAATCGAGCCAGTCAGGACATTTTATTTTTGTCCAAGGAAGGTTTTCGGTTTTGTTTTTTCTTATTTTTCAGAAGGTGAAAGCTTTCAAGGGTGTCAACACTTTTCTTGCCAAAAAATAATGCAACCCAAGCCAGAACACCCTGACCGACAAAAAAAAAAAAAAGATTAATATTTGAGTTTCAGTTTCTCAGAAGTAAAAAGCCCCAAATGGTGTTAGAAATTGATATGTTCTCTCAGGCACTTTAATTGAAATAAATCCAACCCGGAGGTTTCCTTAGCAGGGTCACCTCTGTGCTTTTAAACTGCTGTGTTAAATCTTTCCCCCGTGAAGGGGTCTGGCTGCTGTCTGACATCGGGCCTTGCTGTTTGTCTGGCTTTCCCTTCAAGGGATGATTTGAAGAGGGGCTGTTTCAAGGGGAGAGGCGGCATCGGCACGTTATCAGGGCTTCTTGACTAAGGTTGAGTGCCTCAGGTAAGGGGCTCAGACCCCATTTTCTTGTTGAACATGCGGTATGAGAGGGTGCGCTGGTGGCCGGGGTCTGCTGGGAGCCCTGTTAGGTGATGAAGTTCAGCCCCCGCAAGCAGTTCTGGGGTGCAGCATGAAGCACTCTGGTCTCAGGACTAGAGCAAATTTGCATCATTAAAATCTGCATAATGTCAAATTCACTGAGTGAAAGAAAGGAGGGAAGGAGACGGAGTAAGTCCAACAGAGCTGATGTGAATGTGCGGGGGATGCCGGTTCCTTGACGCCAGGCTGTGCGCTGACCTGTTAGTAATAATCTGGCAGCAAAGTTACGTCCCGGCAGCGGGACGCGGCCCCAGCATCCTCGCTGCCGAAGCCACAGCCTCAGCGTTGCACTCTGTGGAGTGGGGAGCGTAACTGGGAGGCCTGGTGAATAGACAGTCGGATGCCACGGTGATGGGCGCCTGGTGTAACCCAGAGGAGCCGTTGCTGATCGCTGGAGATTTCAGCCCTGAGGTCACGGCTGATTTTTGTCGGCCCAGAGCGTGGCCCAGGGTGGCAGAAGCCACTGAGAGCCGAGGGCAGATCACAAAAGCAGCGTGCGGGCTGCAACCACAAAACACCAGGTAAACCAGCACGTCTGTAGTGCTTAGCTTTGCGTAGTAGGGATAAGGTCAATAAACCAGGAGCCGACTATCACGACGTGCGTGTGTGGCTGCTGTTTTAACCTCAAAGGCACATCCAGATTGTCATTCATTGCGGCTAACGTGAAGGGAAGAGGGCAGCGCCGAGGTTTGGTGGATCGCTGCCCAGCAGCGCGTACCGAGGGGTGCGAGTCACGCGTTCCCGGAGCAAACAAGAGGGGATGGGGGACACGGCGTCGTGGAGGGCTCGGTAGGGTTAGGTTTACGGTTGGACTCGATGATCTTAACGGTCTTTTCCGACCCATACGGTTCTGTGATTCTGTGGCATGAGGGCCGTCTCCCAGCGGTGCCGTGCCAGCCACCTGCCCCACGCCGGCCCCCACCCGCGGCCCCCAGCTCCGCGCTGCCATTGCCGGGCCGCCGCACCGGCAGCTGCCCGCGTCCCGCCCGGGAGCGCGCTCCCGCCCGGCCCCGGGGGGCCCCGCTCCGCGCCGCGGTCCCGGCCCGGGCCGCGGCCCTGCAGCAGCGGGTCCCGCCCCGGCGCACCGGGCACCCAGCGGCCCCGGCCCGGCCCCGCGGAGGCGGAGACGCCGGCGGAGCGCGGCGGCGGCGCGGCCCGGCCCGGCCCATCCCGGCCCGGCCATGGGGACGGCCCAGAGCCAGAAGCCGCGGGAGCCCGGGGCCCCGCAGCGCCGGTGAGTGCGGGCGGGGGGTCGCGGGCCGCCCCGGGCGCCGGGTCGGCCCCGCAGCCCCGCTGCCCCCGCGCCGGCTCCGTCCCAACGCGCGGGGCCGGTGCGGGGCTCGCAGCGGCGGCGGGGGGCAGAATCGGAGCGTGCGGGGCTCGGGCCGGGGCAGGAGCTCCGCTCCGCCGTCGGCCGCGCTCAGCTCTCCGGCCGCCGTCCGAAGGCACCGTCCCCGTTCCCGCAGGCTGGATTTCCCAGGCTGCAGCCCGGATCCCGCTGCCGTTAACCGTGGGGGGAAGTTGGGGCGTCCCTGTCACCCCGGCGTTTCACAGCGTAAATCTCGGTGCCGGCAGCCAGAAGCGTGGTTCTCGGTGCTGGCGTTCGAAAAGCAGGTGGGGAGGTGGGAGCTGGCTGGGGGTTTGGTGGCTGGTGAAAGCCGGAATCGGGGCCGGGGGCTGCTTCTCCAGCGGCTGGGACGTGGTAGACAACAGGGAGAGCACGCTAGCTGTGATCAAAAGGAAAACTGGAAACATCTTGTCTGTAAATCAACCAAAACGCTTTCTGGAACACAGAAATACTTTCTGTAAGTGAGCCACCCTGCGATGCAGAGACAGCCGCACTCAGGAGCTTTGCTGCTGCTTTCAAAACCAACCCACGCTGGCCAGAGCTGCGCCGGGCTCCGGGGACGCTGGCGGGGCCATCGGGGCCTGGTGCCCGGCTGAGCGCCGCATTTGTCCTGGAGCCTTTGCCAGGTTTTACCAAGCGGGTGACCCCAAAGCCAGGCTGCTGCTCTTCTAAACGTTTACGGACATCCCTCCGTTTGCAGACACTGGGTTCGGACAGGGAAAACAAGTGCTTTCTCCCCCTTGTAGCTGCTCACCCCCGCCTTTATTTCCCTGCAGCGGTCTCCTAAACATCAAGTAGAGGTGTTCCCAGGGGGAGAAACCATCCTGTTGTTTGCTGTGTGTGTTGGAGCCGCTCCTTTCTGCCCCGCCGGACTCGGCTGCTTCTCCTTCCCACCCATTTGCTCCACCTTGAGCAAACTTTGTTTTGTTCCCCCCCCGCCCTTTACCATTTCCCTTGCCCCGCTCCCTGTGCCGGCTGCTGTCCTCGCTCCTCAGCTGCCCCCCCATCCCCGGGTTATGGGGCTGAGGTGCTGCCTGCATTTCCCGATCTCACCGAGTCCGAACTAAAATCAGGGAGCCAAGGCCTGACAAACACCTGATAAGAGCATTCCTGCCACATAGCACTGATATTTTTAGCAAACAGAGCGAAGGAGTTGATAAGGGAGTAAAGAAGCAGCAAGATGAAGGCAGATACTTGTGTTCATAAAGCATCAGTGTGAAAATCAGGCTGGAACTTGCCTCTCTTGAGCCTGTTTCTATTGAATTGCTTTGCATGAGCTCGCATCCATGCGAGTAGCCATCGGTGGGATTAAGCTGTGGTTGTTGTTTTTAAAATGCAGGAATAGCAGTGCATTCATTTTCGCATCGGTCCTTTTTCATGCAGTCACAAATGTTTGTATTTATTAATTCGGTGGCAGTATGGTGGGGAAAGACAGCTGGAGCCCGGGGGCTGGTTGGTGGCGTCTGGGGCTCGCGCGTGACAGTTGTGTCCTTTACTTCTATTTTTATAGAGCTATTTTGATGGAATGTGTAGCGATGGGAACTGTCACATCCCAGGGCTGTGAAGGGTGCCGGGGGAGCTGAGCTGCTCAGCAGCACTGTCCCACGCCGGGCATCGCTCTGGTGCTCCGGGGCACTGCCGCCCAGGCTCCCGCTGGGCCCTGGCAAGCAGATGGCAGCGGCAGAGCCCGAGCTGGGAGGAAATCGTGTTTTGTCTGCCTTGAATTCCAGGGCATTCGGTATCGTGCTTCGGTCCCGTGATCTGTATCTAGACTGCGGCTCCGCCAAGGTCAGGAGAAGCGAAAGGAGCGTGGGAGCTTTGCTGCAGTGGGTTTGCCCGCCCGCGCTCCTGCCTCATCGCTTGGCAGGGACCTCCTCGCCATGCCGGGAAAGGGCCCCAGAACACCAGCGGGGTTGGGCCGCCGCTCTCCGCCCGCAGTCGCGGCGATGCTAAGTGTTACGAGGCTGCGGTCGCTGCAAAACCCCACGCGTGAGGCTGCGCCCGCCCGTGGGCCCGTTCGCATGCAGGAGCGCTGGGGGAGGAGGTGTGGGGTGAGGAGCTCCGAGGCAGGAGAGGGCAGGGCGGTCCGGGAAGGAGCTCGGGGTCTCTGCCGTGCGCCCGCCTGGGCCGGCTGCGGTGATGCCAGAGGATCCCGAGGGCCGCGGCCCGGCCCCAGGCTCAGCCCGCGGGCTCTGCTCGGCCGCGTCCCCTGCGGCATGGCCCGGGGTCGCTCCCGCAGGCTCCCGCCCAGCTCCCGCGTCCACACCCGGGGAGCGGGGCCGAGGAGCCCCCGCCGCTCCCGGGGCCGCGGAGCGCCAGCCCCCCGCCGGCCGGGGACGCTCCGCGGCCCTCGGAAACCCACCCGGGAGTGCCCTCTAGCGAGAGCACCGCCGCCCGCGCCCTCCCGCCGGCTGCTCCGAGGTGCTGCCGCGCCCGGGCGATGCTCCGGGATGCTCCGGGATGCTCCGGGGTGCTGCCGCACCCGGGGGATGCTCCAGAATGCTCCGGGGTGCTCTGGGGCACTCCGGGATGCTACCGTGCCCGGGGGATGCTCCAGGATGCTCCGGGATGTTCCAGGATGCTGCCGTGCCTGGGGGATGCTCCAGAATGCTCCGGGGATGCTCTGGGATGCTCTGGGATGCTCCGGGATGCCTGGGGGATGCTCCGGGATGGTCCGGGATGCTGCCACGCCCAAGGGATGCTGCAGGATGCTGCAGGATGCTGTGGGATGCTGTGGGATGCTGCCGCACCCGGGGCTCGCCACCGCCGGCCCTGGCAGGGATGGACCCTGAGGCCCTCGGCCAGCGCTGCCGCTCTTCCCGTGGCCTTGGTTTTCTGCTTGCCCGTTGCTTGCCCTTTCCTAGGCCCGATTCCCTTTCTAATTTGGGCTGTTGGGGAAGAGAGAGGTTAAGCCTCTCCTCAGATGTGCTCTGCGGCCCGAGCAGGTGAGTCGCAGAGGGGAGGTACCAGCATTAATCTGTTCAGTGTCACTACAAAGGTCAGGAAATGTATTATGAAACCATCTCTCTCCCCAGCGTTTGCTGCATGTCGTCACTGGCACACATAAGCCTTCATGTGAACAGTTCTCTTAATCCCCAAAGTTTGCATTTTTCACAACGCAACAACAGAAAGTAATTTACCTTTTTACTATGCATGGGCCCACTTTAACCTGAGGAAAACATGATAAATAGAATAGGGTGGTGTAAAAGACAACGACAGAAAAATGTTGGAGTGGAGGCAGGAGTAGAGAAGGAAAATTAAAACCCACAAAAGGTCCGTTTCTGAGCTAGAAATGGAAGCCGCTGGCTTGCTGCGCCGTGCCCAGAAAAGCTCGGCAGCCAGAAATAGATGTTCTCCTGCCTAATGAAAGGGCCAAGAATGGAAACTCCAGGTGGACGCCTTCCTCTAACCCAGGGCACGGCAGCTTCAAACATGACAAACGTGGCTGTGTGATACCTGTTCCGCAGCGTGGATTTCCCGCATCCTTCCCAGGGATTGAGGTGTGGAAGCAGCGAGGAGAATCAGGCACGATGTGTTTCTGGGACATGAAGCCAGGCAGAGGCACTGCTGCCAGCCAGCCAGGAGGAAGTTCATTCCGCTGTAAAAGAAGGGAAAGTCCATCTGGGTGCAGAGCTGTTATCCCTGGATGCAGCTGGCTTCCTGCGAGGACCCGCGTAAGAAGTGTGAGCAAGGTTTTGCATCTTTTTGCAGCCTCTGTGGTGCCAGGGACCTTCCAGCTCCCAAATCTTTGGGGCTCCACCTGTTTGCTCTGAAGCGGAGCGCTGCTCTCTCCCCCTTCTCTGGAGAGCCGAAGCAGCGTGCGAGCTGCGGGCGGTTTCTAGGTCATTCAGTGCTGCCGCTGCTGGAGATGCTGCGCTGCTCTGCCTGCTCCCAGCTCTCCTTCCTGGAGCAACTAGGACGGCCCTTGGCCAGAGCCACCCGCACCGGTGATCCGCAGGGAAAGGGCTGCAGGAGCCCGGATGATCCCTTCTCGGGGTATCTGCTGCCCGCGTGCTTGCGGAGGTGCTGGAGGATGTTACTTACGTAACCCACAGCGTTTGTTTGAAAAGAGGCAAAGCCAGGAAAAATAGTGACCGAGCGAGGCCGGGTGCCCGTGATTAGAGCGTCCTGGGGCTGGGGACCACCATGCTGCCCCGTCGGCCTCTCCTCCTGCGCCCACAGATCGGCCCTTCTACGCACCCCACCCAGGAGAGGCTGGGCGCCTGGGCAGGGTGCTGCTAGGCTGTACATCGGTAGGCTGTATATCAATACGTAGGCTGTCCATCAATAGGCTGTACATCAATACGTAGGCTGTACATCAGTAGGCTGTACATCGATACATAGGCTGTACATCGATACATAGGCTATACATCGGTAGGCTGTACATCAATACATAGGCTGTACATCGGTAGGCTGTACATCAATACATAGGCTGTACATCAATACACAGGCTATACATCGGTAGGCTGTACATCAATACACAGGCTATACATCGGTAGGCTGTACATCAATACATAGGCTGTACATCAATACACAGGCTATACATCGGTAGGCTGTACATCAATACATAGGCTGTACATCGGTAGGCTGTACATCAATACATAGGCTGTACATCAATACACAGGCTATACATCGGTAGGCTGTACATCAATACATAGGCTGTACATCAATACACAGGCTATACATCGGTAGGCTGTACATCAATACATAGGCTGTACATCAATACACAGGCTATACATCGGTAGGCTGTACATCAATACATAGGCTGTACATCAATACACAGGCTATACATCGGTAGGCTGTACATCAATACTTAGGCTGTACATCGGTAGGCTGTACAGCAATACACAGGCTGTTCATCAGTAGACTGTACATTGATACACAGGCTGTATATCGATACACAGGCTGTACATCGATACACAGGCTGTTCATCAGTAGGCTGTACATCGGTACATAGGCTGTACACGGATACATAGGTTGTACATTGGTAGGCTGTACATGGATACATAGGCTGTTCATCAGTAGGCTGTACATCGGTACACAGGCTGTACATCGCTGCCTGTCCCTGAGCTGCTGCGTTTCTGCGGTGCTTAGCACAGCGAAGTCCTGGGCCGGGGCGGGGGGTGACGGCAGCGCGAAGGACAGCCCGTCCAGCCGCAGCGCGTGCAGGCTGCCGCTCACCGCGCGGGCGCAAGCTGCTGGCAGGGCTTTTTTTGAACAGGTCAGCATCCCCTCTGCCCTGCAGAAACGTGTCTGCTGACTGTGCCAAGCAGCGTTTGGCAGCCAGAGCCACCGGTGTGACTGACAAAGTCAGGTTATCTCCTCAGTGTTTGATTTGCAGCCGGCGTTGCTGCCAAGCTGGGTTGGGTGCCAAGCTGGAAAATGCCACTCGAGGCATTTTCTTAATTGCTCATCGTAAACAGCAAGTGGAAGCAGGCTCTGCTCTTGCACTGCTCTGGTATCTTCCTGCCCCAGGGCCCCGCAGGTCAGGAGCTTCGCAGCCCATGCTGGTGCTGCTGCGGTTCAGTCCTGCTGATGCCGTTCCTGCCTGCTGCTCTCCTTCCTCTGGGCGGGGGGTGGGAGGGAGGGGGCACGCAGTGCGTGTGTGTGGCCTTCACAATGGAAGGATGCTGCTGATTTCCTCCGCTCATGCGCCCCAGTTCCCCCGTCCAACAAGTGGGGGGGCTGCAGAAGTCAGGCTGTACGCTGCTCTTCGCCTGGTGCGGCTCCTTCCCCACCCACGCCCGCTGCTGCTCCTGCATCAGCCGCATTTCTGTTTTCTCTGTGCGGTCCCTGGCAGAACCCAGGCAGCCGTCAGCCGATCTGAAACGCGGCGATGCCATCACTCTGGCTGGTCGTCTGGGTCGGCAGGGATTCGGGCAGCGACTGGCGGGAAGGAGGAGAGGGAGGAGGAGTTCAGGCCACAGCGAGCGGTGCTGCAGAGCGGCTCACGCCGCGGCACACGCTGGAAATGTCCTTATGTAAAATTCATCTGCAGAAATCAGCTCTGTCACTTCGCATGGTGGGAAGTAGGCTGCTCGTGTCTGCTCACAGCAGATGTAGGCGACAGGATGTTGAGGTTCTGCTTTTGCTTCAGCCTCTTGGTTTTTGGCTAAGCTTTGATAAGTGTCACTTAGTCCCCTCTTGCTCGGTGTCCTCTACACAGCAGCAGGGAGGTTCGCAGGGCTCCTTGTCCCCCGGGCCCCGGCGGAGTGGAGGGCAGCGCTGTGCTGCAGCCGGGGCGTCACCTGGGGTCCAGACACGGGAGTTGTTTCTGCCGCCGACCTGTGCTGGGATCTGGCAGCTGTGGCTGAAGCAGAGATATCTTTGGGGAAGTTTGGAAGCACTGTGTGAGGGGGTAAGAGCTTTTCTTTGATAGAGGCCAGACAATAAAAGCGTGCAGCAATGACGCATATATTTAATAAGGACACCAACAGATGGAAGCTTGGAAGAAAGGATCCCTGTAGGGAGGTTATTTGAGATGCTCTGCAGTGAGGAATGAGCCCTTTGAAGCGTCTGATAGAGGCTGGTGGATGGAGGTAGCCAGGTGATAGAGGTAGCCAGACCAGATGGACCGGTCTGGTCTGACCCAGAGGCCTCTCTGCCCGTGCGAAGGCATTCCTCGCGCTCGGAGCTGGCTGATGATTCACAGAAAAGCATCGGGCTGTGGCCTCGGCCTGCCATGTGAACACTTCGTGTGGTTACTGAGGGCCAATCGCGCTTCTTCGCAATGGGCCGGGCTGGTTTTGCAGCAGGATGGTTGTCTGCCCTTTCCCAGGTCATCCCTGCCGCCAAGAATGGTGCAAGCTAGCCCGGGGCTCCGGGGAGCTGCGGGCTCTGTGGCAGCAACTGTCCAGAGCCGGTAATGCTGCTGCCTGTAACAGATCTGCTGCCCAAGCCCCGGACGTTCCTCTCGGTGCTTCGGACACTGCACGGCATCAGTAACGTTATGCTCCTCTCTCTAGCGAGCGTGTGGGAGGTAATGAATTTGGGAGCGGGAACCCTCGTTGGGGGGAAGACTCCCGAGGGAGGCCAGCATGGCAGTGTTTCTTTCTGCAGGGACTGTTGGCTGTTATTTTTAAACAACAATAGTTTAATAAATAAATAAACTTGCTGCCACGGCAGGATCTAGCATCAGCCGGGGCCGTTGAAGTCGGTATTTCCTTGGAAAATGGAAGGGGCAGGTGTTTCCCTCCCGCCGCGTCGGGCTCCCGGCACCGACCCGCCCGCCTGGCTCGGGCAGCCCCCGCCGCGGGAGGGAGCCGTCCCGGGGGGCCGCTCCCCGCCAGCGTGGGAGGAATCTGCCGTCCCGCCGGCTGGGGCAGGGCGCAGGTGCAGCCCCGTAAATGTGGGATAAATCGGGGGGGCGGATCTGGTTTCACAGCCCCTGCCCCCTTGCCTGGGGGGTCCCTTCGGCGGGGGGGGGGAGGCAGGGCACAGCGCTGCGTCCCGGGGGGGCGACGGTGGCTTCGGGCTGGCGCCTGGCAGGGCGCTGGGGGCGACCGGCACCAGCCCGGGGGGGGGGGCGGTGCCGCGGCCCCGCGTTGGGGCAGAAAGAGGTGGATTTGAGAGTTTGCGCGGGGAGGGAGGAGAGTGAGGGAGGGGCGCGGCGGCGGCGGCAGCCGGGGAGCGGCCGGCCGGGCGGGGAGGGGGCTCGGGGGGGCTGCCCCGCATCCCGCACCCCGTCCCGCACCCCTCCCGCCGGCGGGCGCGTCCAGCGGAGGGAGCGGGCGGGCGGCGGGGCCGGGGGGGGCTCCCGCGGGCCGGGCCCTCCCGGCCGGGCGGCGCCGGGGGGCGGCGGGGGCGGGCGCTCTCCCTGCCGGCGAGTAGCGCGGCCCGGGGGAGGCCCCTGGCGCTGGCGGCGGAGCGGCGGCGGGGGCGGCGCGGCCGCAGTGAGCCCGGCGGGGAGCGGAGCGGCGCGGAGCGGCGGGGAGCGGAGCGGGGAGCGGCGCTCCGGCGGGCCGATGGCGTTCAGCGCCTGGCAGATCCTCTCGCCGGTGCAGTGGGCCCGGTGGACCTGGTCGGCGGTGCGGGGCGGGGGCGGCCCCGAGGCGGAGGACGGCGGGGCGGAGGAGGACTCGCCGGCGGAGGGCACGGCCCTCGGCTTCAGGCAAGTGACCCGCGTCCCCTGCCCCTGCCCCGAGTCCGCCGTCCCGCGGACGCGTTGCCCCCGGGCGCGGCGTGCGGGGCTGCCAGCGCGTCCTGGCCGCGGGCGCTGCCCGTCCCGTCTCCCCCCCCCTCCCCCCCCGCCGCTGCCCGCTCGCTGCCCGCTCGCTGCCTGGCGTCCGCTTGGCTGCCGGGGGGGCCGCAGCCTGCGCCGCGCCGCGGGGAGGGGGCCGAGGCTGCGGCCGAGCCGGAGCCGCCGGGCCGAGCCGGAGCCGCCGGGCCGAGCCGGGCGCTGCTGCCCCGGCGAGATGCTGGCGGGCCCAAGGCGGGAGCACCGAGCCTCGCTCCCCAGACTCGCTCCGCAGCGGCGGGGGAAGGTGCCGAGGGGGCCGCCGTGTCCTTGGAGGTCCGTGGTGGATGCTCCGACAGCTTGGGAAAGAGCCGACAGAAGCAATCCCCGAGGCTCGGCCACGACGAGGGCTGGGGGGGCGCGGGGGGATGCCCGTGATGTTGTTTCACCTGCTCTCCCTTTTTGCCTTTGCTAGCGTGTCCAGCTGGACAGGAGAGAGCGGCCACTGCAAGATGCCCACGGCCGGCCGGCCCGGCCCCGGAGCCGGTCTGGCTGGATGTGTAGGCAGTGTGGAGGATTTCAGAGCTAGCCTTGAAAGCGGTAATTCCTCACTCTTTTCCCCCCCTCGGCAGCTCGGACTCCGAAGGTAATTTTGAGACCCCTGAAGCAGAAACGCCGACCCGCTCGCCACTAAAGGAGTTCTGCGAGCCGCCGCCGGGATCGCCGGAGCCTGAGGCCGGGACCCAAGGTAAAGAGCCAGCGTGCACCTTCTGCTTTTCGGCTCTCTGCTCCGGATGCGGAAAGGCAGGGTGGGGTCAAGGAGGAGAAGTTGCTTGTTTTGAATAATGCCTGCCACATTTTTTGTGGTTAATGGCCTGGATGGTTCAAATGCCAGTACTCGGGGCTGTGCGCTCTGCAAAGGGCTATTCTCTCGCTTGAGTGAAACGTTGATTTTATTGAATGGCTTTGGAGGGAGGGGGCTGCACTGCAGGCTCAGAAGAGTCAGTTTGCCCCCCTTGGCTCATGCCTACGCAGTGCAAAATTATCATTGTGCTGTTTTGCAACCACCGGTCGCACCCTCCTGCTGTCCCCGAGCCGGGGAGGGAGCGAGAGGCTGCAGGAGGCAGAGCTCTGCACGTTGGGTTGCGTGAGCTCCCGAGCCGGGCTGAGGCTGCACCCAGGGATGCAGAGGCTGCAGCCAGGATGGACTGATCAAGAGGAGTGAGGATGTTGTTGAATCATATGGTCAGTTAAACTGCCCTCTGCCACTTCCCAGCAGACTGCGCAG
This sequence comes from Mycteria americana, assembly GCF_035582795.1. NCBI lineage: Eukaryota > Metazoa > Chordata > Aves > Ciconiiformes > Ciconiidae > Mycteria > Mycteria americana. Next base: position 7,251,141 of record NC_134387.1, read on the forward strand.
CGCTGGGGGCTGCCTCTCGTCGCTGCCCGCCGCGGAGAGCGGGCTGCTGGCTGGTGGGAGCCGACCCACGTGCCCCGCATGCTGCTCGCCCTTGGCTCTTGCACAGGAGCTGATGTGGTGCCAGGTTTGTGTCCTCCCCCCGGCCGGTTGGTGGTGGAGGTTTGTTGCACGGGTCTCTCTTCCCTGGAGTTAGCGGCTAGGTGTCTTTGCTGCGTAGCTGCCGTTAAAGATGCAAAAACTTGACGCTGCTAAACCCCATATCTGGAGAAATTGTGAGGGATCTGCTGAAAACGCAGGGGGTTTCCATTGCCGGCGGGGTCCCGTGCTGTTGCTGGTTTGTCCTTGCGTCTCACGCCGGCTGCTGCTCCTCTGAGCACGGCTCCCCATTAACCCTTGGCCTTTTGGGGACCAGCTCCCCCCTGTCATCATACCCTTCTCTCCGGGGCGAATTGCGGTTGGTGTCTGTGACTGAGCTTGGTGTTTATGTTTGGTTTTGTGCTGCCAGGAGGAGGCTTTGAAGCTCCGGCACCTCTGCAACAACCGCTGGAGGTTATCGGGGCAGGGGCAAGGAGGAGACTTCCCCTTTCATCTGCTCTCTCAGCAGAGCAGGGTGACTGGGCAATGTCAGGACGTCTGTGAGCCCCCGGGGCTGTCTGCAGGAGGGCAGCCTCTCCGGGCCGCGGGGCAGCGCACGGGGGGCCGGGAGGTCCCGGACGGGGCATCCTGAGCATCCTCTGCCCTCTCTTGCCCAAATGCCTCTCGCTGCTGCAGGGCCCCTGGTATGGGACTTGCAATATTGTGCTTTTCTTGAAGGCTCGCAACCGCAGGCTGGCAGCTTACTGCTCAGCTGGGTTTCAGAGCGTGCCAGCTCGAACCAGACCCTGGGTCCTCTCCGTGCAGGAGCCCAAGTACTGCGTGACCTTGGCAGTAACAGGGTGCTGTGGCTCTCCATCTCCTGCGGTGTTGTTTCGCTGTTGGGATGGATCTGGGTGCCCATCCATCCCCGTGGAAGACGCAGGCTTGTTTGCCTTGATGGAGAGAGCGCTTGGTTCATGCTTCCGATAATCGCTAATGTCTGGGGAGGGGGAGAGGGGAGATTAAGGCTTTCCTAGCAGGTATGAGGATCTTTTCTGCCGAAGCTTCCGCTCAGAGAAGCGCGTTGCCTCAGACTCCAAGGAGTCACCGTCCCCAAGGTGCCCCTGTGTCCCTGCGTGCTGGCATGAGCAGTTCCTCGGGGCCAGCCCGGCACAGCAGCGAGGGAGCCGGCTGCTCCCGGCGCCCGCGCACAAAGGTCGCAGTGTTGCGAGGCCGAGGGGATGATCTCTGGCAAAAGCTGTTTTTCCGCGCTGGCTTGCGGAGAGTGGGATGTTGGAGGCAGCAGGGCCAAACCCGCTGTGTGGTGCAGCCAGCTCCATCCCTTCCCTGCCAGGGGCTTCGGGTGCATCTCCTCAGTGCCTGTGAAATGGTGGAGGGAAGGGATTACCCAGGCGTGGTTGTGAGTTTGCGGTGTGCAGAAGGCATTCTGGGATGTTAAATCACTGTACCTTAGGTAATCTGTACGTTAAGCCCTCATCTTCGCAATGCTGCTTTGCGCCCTTCCGTCTGGCTGCAGCTCAGGAGCAGCGGCGGTAATAAATGCTGCGATCAGGAGGCAATCCAGCGTAATGGCTGCTTGTCAGTACTGAAACTGCCGAGCTGTCGTGTGCGGCGAGAGCCGCTGCCCTGCAGTCGTTGGGGAATAGCCGCTGCCAATGCTTGCGTGCACCTGGGCCGGCGCCGGGGGGACGGCTGCACGAGCCCAGACCTGCGGCCAGGCCCACGGACGGGCACGGCCTCTCCCGGGCTCGGGGGGACCGGCAGGAACAGACACTCGTCTGTCTTACAGCCGCAGTCTCACCCTTACTTGGGAATAGATAGGGTTAGGAAACTCGTAAGACAGAAGCTGTGACGCCGGGGGCTGGCTGCTCCCCGCACAGCTGAGAGGTGGCCTGGATGCTTTAAACCCTGTTCTCGGGGACAAAAATTCAGCTGGTCCCATTGCCCCGGGGAGCGGGGGCTTTATGCCCAGGTTAGGCTTTATGCCCATTCAGGATCCCCCAGACAGTTTTCCTCTTGCTGCCTCGGACGGTGGAGGCTGTAATTCTGTCCCATTCTTGCTGAAGTTATCGTCAGTCATCTGCCAGAAGAAGATATTCTGTGCAAGGAAATGAGCAGAAGCAACAAATATGGAACCGTCAGTGATGGGAGCAGGCTCATTGGCTTTTACTGCTGTTACCCTGATGCAGGGCACGTGTTTTCCGGTGCGTTAGTGGCAGCATCGTTTGCCGGTATGCTAATTCTTAACAGAATAGATTTAAAAATAGATCAACGTCTGTTAAACAAAAGCGGAAAGCCAAAAGAGGAAAGAAGTCGTTAGCTACGTAAGCCTAAGCTGAATGTACCGGCCAGATATCCTGTGCTCAGCCTGTGTGTGAGTGAGCTGGGAAGGGGAGAAATGCGTGACTCACGCTGTGCACAAAGCGTGAGCCAAATCAAAGGCTGCAGATAGTGGAGGGGTTGTTCTCGCCGGCGTTTGGCATTCAGGGCTGTGCCGAGGATCATTGCTGCTTCACTTGGTTGCTGTATGTGGGATGAAAAGGGCGCGGAGCCTTTGCGTCGCAGCACTGCTGCTGCCAAGTTTTTCTGATTCATTTAAGGGAGCGAGGGATGGCATGTAGGAAAGCTGTTTAGTTAGCTGGTGTTTGTGTTTAATTTCGGCCTAAGGAAGACAGGCGTAACGACTATAATGCACACGCACAAAGTGCCTATTACGGTGGTGCCAGACTGTCCTGTCTGTACATTTTTCTATAGAGAGTATAAAATCTCCATTTTCACTTTGTAATATCCCCTCCACGTACGCTGGCCGGACCAGAAGCAGGTTTGCACTCTGTGCACAGCCGGTACAGCTGCTGTTTTCAGGGATCCAGAGTGCCTTTATTGGATCTGTGTTTGGGATGGGTCCTGGAGTCACTGAGCACGCCTTGCTGCTGGCAGTATCCGCTTTTGTGCTGGGACTGCAGTGTGCCCACCTGCAGGGCACAGCGCCGGAGGTGAAACGGGAGAGCTCGGGGTCACCTTTTGGAGACGCTGCTGAAAGGCACCTGCTGGGACGCCTGCGAGAGGAGCTGGTCCGAGGGGGAGAGCCGTGCGCGGTGGGTCAGCCTGCACGGCAGCCTGGCTGCCAGGCTGCCTTCTCCCGGGCTCCCGTGGGGCGGTCAGCACAGTTTCGGCCCAAAAGGAGGGTTAGGGCAGCGAGACGGCTGGCCAGGCAGCCGGGCTGGGGAGGCACTGGCTGTTTCTGCAGGCTGGTTTCCCTGGCAGGAGACGTGAGCAGAGGGAGCGCGCGCTGAGCCGGCGCGGTGGCTCTCCAACGTGACTGCACGGGGGTGGCGGGGAGCTGCGCTCGCTTCGGGATGTAAATGCCTGCAGAGGCTGTGGAGGAACAGGGAGAGCCATGCGCGGCTCGCCGGGGTTGGGAAGGGCTCCCTGGGGAACAGGCAGTGCTGCACCGAGGTTATCACGATGCTCGTACCCAGCAGAGCCGGGAAGCTGGGGGGACCGGAGCGCAGACCTCGGCTCTTCCCAAGCGCCCTTCGGGTCACTGGTTTCTGCATCCTGTGTAATTGTTCCCGCAGGAACGCGCGCTCCGGTCGTTTGGCAGCTGATGGGAGGCTGCGTTGGAGGCAGAGGAAATGCGCGGGGGGGGGAGGAACCGCAGCTGCGTGGCTGGGGCCGGAGGGGCTTGGGGCCAGGCTGTGCCCCCCAGCCCTTGCTGGGCAGAGGACCCGTGTGGGGTGGCTTTGCCTGGGATGCCATCACCTTTGGGACTGCTTTACGGGGGGGGGGGGGGTTGTCCCGCTCTGGTCAGCGGGCAGGAGGGGCAGGGGCTGGCTCTCCATCCCTGCGAGAAGCAGCTGAAGCGCTGGATGGTGCCCTGGGAGCAGCCGTGGCGCTGGCAGGTGCCTGTGGCGAGGGCTCTGCCCCGCAAACCATCGCGCTCTTCACCCCGGCAGCGCTCTCCGGAGAATTAATTGACATTGTAGCTTTGCCTGCCTTTGTCCTCTGTATGGAGCGATCTTGGTGCCAACGTGAGCCTGTTCTGGGGCGGCCGCAGCCCCCGAGGCTGTGGTCCCCCGGGGAGGTGAATAGCTCAGCTCAAGCAGGGCTTGAAAATGGGGCCTCTGGGGCATTGCGTGAGCCTTCGGGGAGGGCAGGGATGGGGTTCTTGCGGCAGAGGTGGGCAGGCTCCTTGCCACCCCTTCAGCTCTCGTCCCTTCCTCTCGGTTCCCTTGGGCTGTTGCTCGGACGCAGTGCTGAGCGTGGCTGTTAACACTCGCACAGGGGATTAATACCTGCCTCGTAGCCAGAGAAGGGGGGGAAAAAACCCCAGATCTTGCAGGAGGGACGGTCCTACTTCAGAAGATGGCCAAAATCGCTGGCAAGCTCCTTCACCCGCACCTTCTGTCTCCCAGTGTATTCCAGTTCCTCAGCCTCTCCGACTGGCTGAGCGGGCAGGCTGTGCTGCAGGCCGGGGGGAGCGGAGCAGCTGAGCTGTCTCGGGTGCAGAAAATGAGTGAATCACACAATTGTAAGACCTGGGCGGGTGGTTCTCGTAATTTTTGTGAAGAAATGGTTGTTCTGAGCGACGGTCCCATGCGCCATCCCTTCTTCTCTCCCCACCCTGCAGACATCCACGGCAAGGAGGAGAGGTGGTTTGCGTGCTGCCTGCTTGTTATTCAAGAAGTAATTACTCATTGCTTGGGTTAAAAACCAGGATGGGCTCATGTCTGTGAGAACGGCGGCTGCAAAACCTTCCGGTGGGAATGTAAAATGCATTTAAAAGGTGCCTTTTGCCCTGACTTTGAAGTCTGTTCTTCTATTCAGGGCTGTCTCAGTGAGGTTTAAAACATCTGAGCAACACAGCAAGTGTAATAAAGTTTTCTTAGGGGTCTGTTAAGGAGGTTTTCCTGGTTCCTAGTGATGGAAAGGCCTGGCAGGCGCTGCCTCAGAGTGTTTTCTGGCTGCACTCCAAGTACGTTTCCACTGCATTTGTGTTTACTGATGCGTTTTCTGGGGCAGCAAGGCAACGTCTGTTTGGAGGGAGCTTTTCTGCAGTCGGAAGGAGCTTTTTTGCAGTCTCAGGGAGCACACAGCCCCTCATGATTCATTTCCATGGCTTTTAGCATCCTGGAGATCAATTATGCAAACCACGAGCCATCAGTTGAGTCAGGGTTGTTGGCTCGGTGTCCTGGATTAGCCCGGGGACCAGATATTTGCCTGATTCACTTTTTTTTTTCTGCCAGCCTGTGACTCGCTTGGTCACCAGCAAACGTGAGCTGGTTGCAAATGCCCCGCGATAGGAACAGCCTTTCTGGGGAGACGCGCTCGGGGCTGCGGGTGCGTGTGGGGCTGCAGGAGCTTGTCGTTGGCATCCCCCGGCCAAACCTCCTCCCTGCAAAACGAGGGCACGCTCGACGTGACTCCCCTCTGCGCTGTCACCTGTGTGCCAGGGCAGGGTTGCAGCAGCGCAGAGGGACAGGCAGGTTTCCCCGGCGCAAGCTCTGCATCTCCCGTGCTGCTGTTCCAGCCAGGTTTTCAAACCAGTTCAGTCCTTGGGTGAGCACTGGTTTTGTTCTGCCCTCGGAGGACCTGGCTGGGCTGCGTCTACCCAGAAAGGCGCCAGCGAGAGCTGCGGGTCCTGCGCGCTCCCCGATGGGTGCTGAGCACCCCGGCATCCCGTTCTGCCTTATCCCAGGAGCCTGTGCAATTGTCCCTGGTTGAGATGCGGGAGAAGAGGTGCAGATGAGCCGAGCGGAGGTGACGCCGGCTGTTCTCTTGTGCCGTCTCACGCCTGTGCCGAGGTCCCGGCTCTGGGTGCTTGGTGGGTGTAGCTTTCAGGATGCCTCGGTAGATAAGGAGCTTCCCCATCCCCTGACAGCAAAGAGAAGATTAAATAGTAAAAGGATTTAGGGGAAGGGATTGGAGTAATAGTGATTAAGTCATGGATCAGGATTTGTGATTTAAGGAACTCTGACAGCAGCGTGGTGAGCCTGGTATAAATGCACAGGCAGGGTTTCTGCAGACAGAGGTGCAGGCAGGACGGAAACGGCGGGCAGGCGCGGTGCTGAGCAGAGCAGCTCCCAGCGCCTGCGCCCCGCTCCCAGCAGGCCCTTTCCTGCGGGCTCGCCGCTCTTTGGGGGTCTCATTGCTCTGCTGTGCCCCCCTTCCCCCCGCCCCATCACCAAATGCACGCAGGGTTTTTGCTCTCCTGGCACTTTGGCTCCTCGCATTTATGCATTGCAGTGACAGTTTGTGAGCGCCGACCGCGTGCGGCTGCTGTACCTGGAGCTCGTGGTTTACAGGGGACTCTCCCGATGGCCGCGTGTCTTTGGCGGTGGCGGAGCCGTGCCCTGGTGCGGACAAGGACTGTCCGTACCGCGTGGCAGCCCCGCGCTGGGCGCCCGTCGGGACTGCTGAGGCTCTTGCAGGAGAGCGAGGGCTGGGGTGCCGGGGGAGAGCAGAAATGCTGTCAAACCCGCTCCCGCACCTTGGGATGCGGCGGCCAAATTCTGGGGAGCAGTTTGCGTCGGGCAGCTTCCCTCTGCCCGCTGCACATCCAGCTCCGCAGCCCTGGCACCGGCCACCTGCGGGGGGCTGACCCCCAAATCCCCTCTGCAGCCTGTTACGTGCTTATTCATTAAGCACAGCGTCCCGTTCCCGTTCGCCCCAGGACCTGCCTAGTCACGTTTTGTGGTGTTTTCTCATGTTGTACTTCCCTGAATTCCTCTCGGTAGTTTTTACTCTCCGCCCAGGTGAGCGGTGACTCCCTGTCCCTGCCATTCCCACTCGGATGCGAGTGTTCCTGCCCTGGGAGCAGCCGCCCCGCGGTCGGTCCCGGCCGGTGTCTGGCCCTCGGGAGCCTCGCTGGGCTTTGCAAAACCCCTCTGGTGCTGCCGCTACCCCGGGTGGGAGCAAGCGGTGGGGAGAGGAAAGGCATAAATGGAGATGCTGGTAGGTCTGGCACAGACAACGCCTCCCCGCAGGGGCTCGCCCTTGGCGTACAACTTAGGTACATTTTCTCCGCTGTGTTCACAGGCTTCAAATTTTACAGACAGTGCTTGAAGCCGGGGTTACGCAGTCGTTCTGGCAGGTGGGCAGGCTGAGCTTTGGGTCAGTGGGTGCCCCATAAAATCTGAGCCTGCAGCAGCTGTGGGGAGGGGAGAGGAACCCCTCTGGAAGGGGGTGCACGGCAGGCGGGGCTTTAACCGGCTCCTTTTATCTTTTCAGAACCAAGTGGCCATGGTGACCTGCTGGTAGGGGAAGCCCGCCAGGACAGCTCGCCTGGGAAGCACCCCAAAGATGAGGCTCAACTGGAGATCGGAGCCACTAAAGCCAACTCGGATACTAAAGGGGAATCCAACCCCGAAGACTCGTCCCTGACGCAGCCGCCGGCTGAAACCCAGCCCCCGGCTGCGCTGGGAAGCGGGGCTGACGCTGGCTGCGCCGCTGTGCCCGCTGCAGAGCTGGCCCCCGTGCCCCATGCGGGCAGAGCCGCCCGGGAGCGGGTCATGTCGGGAGAGGACGCGGCAGACGCCAGCACGGGGCTGGTGGAGCCGAAGGCTGACGCCCTGGCCCAGGAGCGCTCGCCCAGCCGGGGCCAGCTCGGGAAAGGGAGAACACCTTTGCTGGGGAGTAAAACGGAAGAAACCACAGAGGAGACCCCAGTGCCCCAAGCATCCTACCAGTTCGACCCCGAGCAGTACGACGAGAGTGTAAACCCCCCGGCAGCCCCACACGGCCTCCCCCATCCCGGCGGCAGCCCCGGTGAGCTGGGGGGGGACCCGGCCCTGGAGCCCAAAGAGCAGGTCCCGAAACCCGAGGTTGATTGTACAGAGGGGGGAGAGAGCACGGAGGCCAGGAGAGCTGCGCCCAGGAAAGGCAGCAGGATCCCGGCCAGCAAGCTGACGCCGAAGAGACACCGAGAGCCCCCCAAGAAACCAGCTGAGGATGCGGAGAGGGGTCCCACAGAGCCGCCGCCTCCCTGGGGCTCCCCCCGGCTGGGTCCTGTGCCCTGGGACAGCCCGGGTCTCAACCCCTTTGGTGGCAGCTCAGCGCTGCAAAACTCGCCGACTCTCCCCAAGGGCTCTTACCAGTTTGATCCCAATAATTTTGACTCCGTGGACCCTTTTAAGCCCACCAAGACCCTCGCCAGCACCGCCGCCGACTCCTGCCCCACTGCTGATAACAGCCTCAACCAGCTCCTCGAGTCTCAGACGCTGGAGGTGCAGGACGATCTCGTGAAAGGCAGAGACTCCCCAAAGAAGCCCAAGTCGCGCCTGATAACGTGAGTGCCGGCGCGCGCGGAGCGGGCGGCCGGCTGGGGGCTGGCAGCTCCCTCCGTTCCCCCGCGTGCGGGCAGAGAGCGGCGGTGGCGGCGGTGATGGTGCTCCTGCCCCCGAGCCTTCTGAGCGAGCCCCAGGTGCCAGCGTGCACCTCGGGTTCTGCTGCCGCCCCGGTTTTATCCGCCCCTTGTCCCGGCAGAGGGGCAGCTCCCCTCTCCCTGCCGGCACTGCGGTCGCTCAGGAGCGGATGGGAGGAGAGGGACGGGTGTCGCGGTGCAGTGCCGGTGCCCCGGGTCCCAGACAAAGCGGGGAGGGCTGGGTCGGGACCCGCTTCGCAGGATCACCTCTTTGGAAATCCCCTCGGGGCTCCAGCTCGTGGGGTCGAGGTGCTGTAGGGTTGTGGAGTCAGAGCAAACGGAGGCTTGAGCCTGCAGGGTTTGCCAAGCGCGCTCGAGGGTTTGTAGGTCTTCTGGAGCTTGCGAATGCAGCTCTGGTTAATCAGATGCTGCTGGGACGTTTTGTGAGCTGCCACTGAATTTCCTGTTTTATAACGGGGAAGAGAATAGAGGTTAAACAGGCAGATTGTTTGTTGCTTTTATCACATCTGCACAGGCGGTAGGGAGCTTGCTGTCCCTTGCTGAACTATTTAAGTGCATATTTAGTTCCTGAACTGTGCTATTTAAAACCCCCATGTAAATGGTGACGCTTCGTAGTGCCTCCTGGGAATGCAGACAGCCTTAGCCTCCTCCTCTGGGAGCAGGTTTAATGGCTAAACCTTGCTCTTTTCTTGGTATTTCACCTGTTGTATCACAAATGTCCTCCAGCCTGTGTCTGGGCAGTGCTGAAGTCTCAGCCTGACGTTTAAGATAGCTGCTGCTGAGCCGGGCCTGGCTGTGCCTGCCCTCCCTCCGCAGGGTCTCTGAGCAGGCAAGGGAAGCAGAGCGGATATTGCACGAGGGAATAATTGCCTGGCCCATTTTGGGTCCTTCCACTGTAATTTGTGATGGCGCTTAACACAGGTAATTGGAACCAGTTGAAAGCAAAAGCAAGAAATAAGCTTAAAAGGGGAAGTTTTAGGAGCACAGAGTTTGTGGCTGATTTGGCAGTAAAACCAAAACAAGCTGTCACTCTGCTAATGGATTCTCCAGTGGGAACACTAGAGAGTGGGTTTTTACAGAGAGAGCAGGTAAAACTCAGCAGGCAAAAATAAGGGTATGTTGGGTGGTTTTCTCTTAGAAATACTTTGCAGAGAGTTGATATGGATTTTTTTAAGAGTTGGCGTTCCCGAGCGTGACCGCGGGCGAGCAGGAGCTGGCAGTGAGGAGAAGCACCGGGAATTTTCAGGCTCCCTCTCCATCACCTCGGAGCAGCCCGTGCTGCGCCGGGCACTCGCCTCCCCCAGCAGCGGGATTTGTGGTTGAATTTCATCCTGCTGCTGCGAATAGCAAATGCAGAATCAGAGCACCTTTCATCTGGGTGTTCCTTGCAAAAGACAGAGCTGGGCAACTCACTGTGCTTCTCCAGATGAGAGTTAATATCCCGGTCTTTTCACACGCTCTTCTTCTCTCCATCTGTCTGTCTCTCTCCCTGTCCATGCTTTGGTGCATCAGGACTACTGAACAAGTGAAATTTCTCTGTTTTCTGTTGTAAGTACTCTCTTCTGTATTTCTTTCTTCTTTTCCTTTGCTGGTTTCTGTCCTCTCTCTCTGGGTGTGTGCTGGCCCCACTCGTCTCCACGGCATGCAGGCTCCTTCTTGCCCTTTGACTCCTGCTCTCCGCTGTCTGATCTGTGTCCCGCACCCCACAGGCCGGGTCCCGGGGCAGCTTGGCCTGGTGGGTGCCCGGGGGCGAGGGAGGAGCGGAGAGCGGCACCGGAGGCGTGCGCCTGTGCTTGCTCTCGCAGCGTGAGCGTGCCGGCTCGCAACGCCCTTTAGCCACGTACAAGCCCTCGAAACCAGTGCGTCGGCTATCGGAGGGGGAGCAGGTTTCTGTGCGGTCCCGGTCCCTGCAAAGATGGGCAGAATTTAGCCCTGAAGATGAGGGTATCTTTTACCCCCCTCCCATGCAAAACCACCGGGAAGGCAGCTGCTGTAGAGGGGTGGGGGGAAAGCATCAGCTGGGAGGCGAGGGAGTCGGGGGGCTATCTCCTCTGGCTCCGGGACGTGTCGGTCTCAGGGGAGCTTTGCCATCGCAGCCGGCTCCAAACCGGGCTCTCTTTAGATCTTTGGTGGCTGCCAGAGCTGATTTGCTTGCGGCTCTACCCTGAAGCATCCCTCCTGTGCCCAAAGCCGGGGCGGTGGAGCTGGTCTGTGAGCTCCTGGGATGGGTTAGAAAGCACGGCTCGAGTAAAGCAGCCTTCATTCGCTGCCTGGCGACCTGTGCTGCCGCAGCGGGGCCGTGCTGTACCCCCGGCACGAGCCGCGCTGCGGTGGGACACCGGTGAAATGCCGAGCGCCCTGTGCTGTGCCCGGGGTTTGCTGCTGCCCTGCGCTTCCATCCCGCGGGCAGGGCACGCAGAGGGACTGGGGTTACCCCCAGTTGGTCTTCCGGCGATGCTCGGTGTCTCTTGCAGCTTGTCAGCCCCCCCCGGACCCTCTGGGCTCGTCTGGGCTCTGCTCTCACGCGAGGGGAGTCCGAGGAAGGAGCGTGCTGGGCTTAGTTCCTGATCTTATGTCATCCGTCCCAATGCCCTTCTTGTCCGCTTAGTGCTGCCTGCCATACGCACGAACAGAATTAGAGCTGGGCTCAAGCACTGACATCTGCGTCTCGGCCGAGAACTGATCTGCCTTTTTACAGCGCGATGTCGAACAGTGGATGTCTGTCTCGTAATGCGGGACCTGCAGCCCGGCGGGTCTGCCCACGCGCCAGGCAGGCACGCAGGCAGCGCTGCCCGCGTTTGGGTTTATCCAGCTGTAAACGCTGGTAACCCCTGCGTGGGCGGCTGCGCGCGTCCGGGCCTCGGGGGCTGTGGGGCAGAGCTGGGGCCGTCTGCCTGGGCGGTCTTCTCCCCGTTTTCCCCATCCCCTTAAATTACCGAGCTGTTATCTTGGTGTTGGTGTGGGAGATCAAACCAGCTACCAGACGGTGTGACAACGCCGGCCCCAGGAGATGGTGCAGAGCAGAGAGGTGGATAAGGACACGGCGAGCTGCAGTTTAGCTGCTCACATTAGGGCGTGATGGAGAAAAACAGCCAAGAGCTATTTTTTCAGTCTGACCCAGGTGTGCACGTTAGCGTGCAAATAAAATTTCCGTGTGCCGTGCCACGTTGCTCGTTGTGCTCTGCTGGCGCACGTGCGTGATGGGACGGGGAGGCTGGAGCGAAGCGGGGGGGCGATTCTTTAGACCTCGGTACGGCTCGCTGCAGTCCTGCTCGAGCCCAATCCTGCCCGTGTCCTTGTGGGGCGGGGAGTGCTGAGTCTGGAGGTGGAGATCTCTCCCCACATATCCGAAGTGGGCTGTCACACTCCAGCTTAGCGAGCGTCTGTCTTCTGGGGGTTCGGGCATGGCAGCGAGCCGGGGGAGATTGCTAAACGTGGAGCGGTGAGATGCAGGAGGAGAGCTCGTGCTCTCCTTCGCGTGCCAGAGGCGAGTGCCGGGAAGCATGTCATCTCATCGCTGACTCCCTCGGCCCCGCGGGCTTCGGTGACGTGGACCCAGCGCTGCTGGGGCTGGTCCGCAACTGTCCCTCCACTGCCTCGAGCCGATTCAAGATGCTGACGCCCGGTGTGTCAGGATGCGGCCGTGCCTGCAGTCCTGTGCAGCCAGGCTCCGGGATGGTGCGTTTTGAGGGACACAGGACAAAGTCCCAGGGAGAGCTGCCTCGCTGGAGGGCATCCAGCCACGGGACGCCTGCAAGAGCAGCCTGAGCTCAACCTTCTCCCATCTGCAGAGCCCTTCTCCTTGGGGCAGTGTTTGCATCTGGCGGAGGGAGCGTTCGAGGCACAGCGGATTGCCCTGGAGCTCTCCCACAAGCAAAGCGGAGCTCTCCAACCAGCAGCCCTCCGCCCCGGCCGTGCGGGTCTGACTCATGTGGGAGACACGCGGATGCTGCGGAGATGTCCCGGACAAACCTCCAGCTGCAGGGACAGGGCGTGAGACGGCCTGGAAATGGTTCCTTTCTGCAGAAAATCAACGTGCGCTCAGACCTCGGGATGCTGTCACGCTGGATGCACAGGGCGAGGGTGCAGCAAGGGAAATCTTTCTTTGCCGGCTCCTTGGTGTTTGCCTCTCTGGCCGTCAGTACCTCGGGGTCCTTTCTCTGATCCTTCCCTTCAACAGGAATAAACACCTCAAGGACAAACCCAATTGCTCTGTAGTCGTGTGTTTTGTTCGCTTGTTCCTTCTGTTCGTTCCAGAACTTGCTCTGCCTCGATATTTCACTGGTGAGTGGGGCTGCTGGCACGCGGCGGGGTGCAATGCTAGCGCTGGGGCTGCCTCCCCTTGCTTGGGCTGTCTCGCACGCGCCCCCGCCCCCTCCCCATGCAGCCCACGCGAGCCCGTGCCTCAGCCCTCCGCTTCTCTCTCCCCTGCAGGAGCGGCTGCAAGGTGAAGCCGTACGAGACGCAGTCCCTGGTCCTGGACGTTTGCGCTCAGGTACGTGGGATCCGACCCCGGGAGCTGCTGGCTGGGTGCAGGGCGCTCGGGTGGCCCGGACGGCGGCCTGGGGGGAGCTGGGCTGGTGAGCTTTGGGCTGGCGTGTGCCTGCAGCAATGCCTGACCAAAGGGCCGGCTCCCTGAAAGCAGCAGCTCCCGGCCGTGAGGAGAACATCTTCCCCGTGGCAGTTCCTGGGGCGAAGGGAGGGAGGAGAGCTGTGCTTGGTGAGCCTGTCCCGTGGGGGGTTCCTGGCCAGTAAACGCGCTCTGTTTTCCACGTGGTTCGTTAGGGACCGTGTGCGTGCCGTATCTTAGCCCTGTCCCCAGCGTGGGCCAGAGCAAAGCACCGAGCTCTGCGGTCGCGTTAATGGATTTTGCGTGTTAATCGCTTCTGTCCCCGGCACCATGTGTTTCCTTCTGCCAAAACCTGCTGAGGAGCTGGTGGGGAGCAGCTTGTTGGTGGATGCTAAGCCTCCCGTGCTTTCCACGGACTGTCCAGCAACCTGGCTGCCTGATCCCCACGGATTAGCTCAGTCCTGCTTAACCGCATGCCTTGATCCTGCAGGATGAAGGAGCGTTGATCTCAGAAATCCCAGATATTGCAAATCGGGATGGACATGCCACTGATGAGGAGAAGCTGGCCTCCACCACCTCCGCACAGAAACCGGCCGGGCTGGAGAAGAAGGGCGAGCCAGAAGATGACCTGGAGTACTTTGAGTGCTCGAACGTTCCCGTGCCGGTGGCGAAGCACGGCGTGGAGGCAGGTAAGGAGCGTCCCCACTGCCTCTGGCTCTGGAGATGTGCCGTGCCTGCACCCAGGCAATCTGCAGCCGCTGGCAATGAACTGGTGCTGTTGAGGCAATGCAGCTTCATCACAGTTTGTTTACGCTGCCAGGGCTAAAGGCTGCCGCAAGTTATAACGAAACCTCCGATTATTTATCTGCACTATTCCCGTTATGGAAAAATCATGGCACAGGCTGTCTTTAGACTCTCTCGGTACGGAGCGCTCTCCCCACGGCCCCCGTGGCACTGCGGTAGGGCATGGCTCGGGCTGGCGAGGCTCCCTGCCCGCAGCACACGCTGCCCCGCAGCCGTGCTGCGAGTGCCCTCCTGAAAGCAGTGTTCACCGGGGAGCTGAGCCGAGGGCTGAGCCGAGCCGTCGCGTGCCGTTCAGCCGGGGTGCTCCCAGCGCACGCCCTGCCTCCCCGGTTGCAGGGTGCCCTGCTCAAAGCCTGTGCCCGGAGCAGAGCTGCCGGGACTCGGTGGCTCAGCACAAGGGCTGTGGTTGATGGAGATCTCCTGTCGCTACAGAAGACCTCTGCTAATGCTCCCAGTGGCATTTTGCTGTCAGTCTCCTATGTAATTAGCCTCTCTGACCAATCCATTAGAAAAAATAATTAAAAGCCAGGCAACGTGACAATTAATCAATAGCAAAGTTATAGGTGCAAGCAGGAGAAATCACCGCACGGAAGGTTTGCAGCTCTCCCCTGGGCCGGTACCCAGTAATCATTTCTCCTGAATGCTGTGCAGAGCTGCAGGCTCTCGGGAGAGAACGGGCCTTTGTCTCTAAAGGGAGGAAGAATTTGATAGTCAGCGGAGAGGCTGGGAGGTTTTATTTATTGCTGCCTGTCTCGGAGGGCCAGGCAGGGGTGCTCGGGCTCGGTGGTGCCGGCTGCGGGGGACGGTGCCGTGAGCTGTGCAAGCAGCCGCTGACCAGGGCACAGGGATAAATGGGGGGAAACACTAGGAAATCTGCAGTCACAGGCGTTACGTTGCCTCCTTCCTTTCCTAGCTGGGCTCTAGCAAGACTTTTTTTCTCTGCCCGGTTAACACATGAATAGCCAGTCATGTCTGCAGTTGCTTGAGCGAGGTTCATAAATTACCTCCCACGCTACGTGAGATGGCAGGGGGTCCCGCAGACGGGAGGAGACGGCTTTTATCTTCTCTCCGCTGCTGTTAAGAATAGCAGGGGCCATGTGCAGCTCCTTTGGAGGGTGTTGGGCCCAGTTGGCGTGGGCTGAGGCTTGCGCTATTCGGAGCGGCCCGAGCAGCTGGGCTTCATCCCAGGGATACATCCTGCCCGCGCCGGCCAGCGAAGTGCAGAACGACCCCTGCCTCTTCGTTCCTCCTCCTCGGCCCCTCGCCGTCCCGGGGAAGGGCTGGCGCGGGTGGCAGCTGTGGGGACACGGGCACGGGGCTGAACTGCCACCAGAGGGGAGTGTTGGTTTCGACTCCAGGGAGTGCAGGAGGCGAGGCGGGCAGGGATGCGGGATGCGTCCTCCCGGCAAGGGCAAGAGCTGGGGGCAAAGAAGCCTTTTGGGAGGGGAAGCTCAGGGGATGTAGAGACTCGGGGCACCCCTCTGCGTCCCAGCAAATCTGCACGTGCCGCCAGGGTCTTGTCTCCAGGTAGCTAACAGGTCGTGTTTCCTCGTCTTTAGGTTTTGAAAAGGAGATCTCCAAGCAGGTGGAAAAGGATGGGCCTGGCATCTTCCCCGTGAGTGCCTCTTGCTTCCTCCTCCCTCGCCCGCAGGGAGGCTCGGGGCAGCTGTGCCAGCGTGGCACCGGCGCGGCCGTGCCGGCGGCGGCACGCGGCTCGGCGGGGCGGTGGGGCTGCGGAAGGGCTCATCCTCCTGCGCCGCAGCTGCTGCCTGCCCCGCCGTGCAGAGGGGTGGGGGGAAGCTGCAGCAAACGTTGCTGCTAATCCCAGAAGTGCTACCAAAACCTCTCTGAAAGGAGTTTCTCTGGGAGATAAAATTCTTGAAAAGCCCACGCAGGGTCTTGATAAAAATAGCGGTGATTTCCCGGCAGGCCAGGAGGAGCCTGGCAGAGGACGGCTCCCTCCCGGGTGGGCGCTGCTGCTCGTGGGTGGGAGGGAGAGATGCTGGGGATGGAGCAGGGCTGGTGAGGAGCCAGGGCTGCGGCCGTGGGAAGGCAACGAGAGCAAACGCTGCGTTTGGAAGCGGCTGAATGACAGTGAAAGGGCAGAGGAGATCACGGGAAGGGCTGAGCCGCAGGACAGGGGCTGCGCCTCACGTGGAGGCGACCAGGGCTGGCCCTGACGGCCGGTTGGTGCCTGTGCCTTCTACGAGGGATCCTCACATGCTGCTTTCAGGAAGGCAGCTGACAGCAGAGACGGGGATTAATGAAAACAGCCCCGGCTCTGCAGCCACCAGTGACCCTGGCACCCCGGCAGTGGCACATCTGCACGGGGACACCCTCGATGTGCCCCAAGGAGCCATCGGAGTGGCCCCGAGACCCCTCCGCTGCAGGGGGGACCCCGTGCCAGCTTAGCCGCCCCTGGCCAAAGCTGTTCGAGGTGGCAAGCAGATGACAATGAGATTAGCAACATCAGCAAAATTAGCTTCTCTGAGACAGATTTAACTATGCTAAGCCCCACAAGGACATTAGGCAAAGTGAACCTTTCTGTTTGGCGCTGGGGAGAGCGTGGGCAGACTCTGCTCCTGCAGACGAGCCGGGGTCATCCCAAAACCACGGTGCGGGAGGATTTGCTGTGGGGCAGGCAGTGGGCAGAGGTACTTGCAGGTGTTCAGGTGCACGCCTGCTTTTGGGAGATGCTGTGGGAGGCTGCTGCCAAAACCACACAGGGCTGAACCTCCCCAGCGTCAGGCTGCCCGGAGCCAAACCTGCGACGGGGGTGGCTCCTGCCACCGGCCATCGCTTGCCCGCTATGGGCAGCAGAGCTGTGAGAGCCTGTGAAGGACTCGGTCGTGCTTGAACCTGGGCAGCGGTCAAAGCGCAGGGGAGGAGGAGGGGAGAGAAGTGCTTCAGTGCTCTCGTTTCCAAAACACAGCAAGAGCAGGCTGCCTCCTCTGAAGCACTTCTCTATTTATGGCCTGGCAGCCGGTTCCCAAGGAGATGGCTGCACAGGGCTGTCACTTGGGCTGGGATGATAAAAGGAGGAACAGGCGGCGGTGTAAGCCTCTGTTTGAAGGAATGCTTTTCTGGAGGCCTTTCAGATTGCAGGACCCCCCTGATGGAAGGGATGGGGCCGGCATCCAGGCAGGACTCGGCGCCTGGGTCACGGGGCTGAGCTTCCCCCCCGGTTTGGTTCCCTGCAGCTGCAGCACTGGTGGAAAGGAGCTGGGCTCTGGGGGGAGAAAGGAGTGAGCGATGGGGGTACCACCACCTCGTCCCTCATAGGAGCACCCGTAATGGAAACAGGAGGGTGCCGGGAGCCCTGCGTTAGCGTCTCCGATTTCGGAGCTCTCCCGGACAGCTGGGGCACTGTGGGGTGGGGGGGGGCTCTCCTTCAGGCAGGGGAGCGGGAGCGGCCTCAGAGCTGGGTCAGCGGGACCCTGCTCTGCAGGGAGGTGAAGCCTGCTCCCCCCTCCAGCTCCCTTGTGCGTTCGGGGCGATCAGCAAGGCCCAGCAAACGTCCCTGCAGCTGCTGGCAGCAATTTGGATGTGTCGGCTGCAGTGACATCTCCACCTGACCGGGAGGTGACAGAGACAGGCGACCCGGACCCTCGCAGACGCCCCGCGTGTGGCTTACAGTCAGCAAAGACCCTCCAGGCTGGCGACGGTTTAAAACCAGCCCTGGGGAGCGCGAAGGGATGTCGGGTGTGAGCACGTCTCTGCTCAGAGCTGGGTCTCCTTCCAAAATGGGCCCCTACTCTGTCTCCCTTTGGGATGCCAAGCCCCGGGGCAGCCCGCGGGTGTCCTACAGCCCAGCCCCAGCTCCCGGCAAGGGACTGGGCAGAAAGTGCTCTAAAATCCCCATATGGGCTCTGCCGGGTGTCTCTGATACCGGGCTCTGAGCTGGCAGCGCGTGCAGGTAGGGAGGTTCAGTGCCTGAACAGAGGCTGATAAAATGGGGAGAACACCCCAAGCAGGGGAGGCGGGGTGGAAAGAAAACCCACGCAGCGTCCCAGCTGGGTAACTCCCCCCAGGGCAATGCCGGGCTGTGCTCCATGGACAAGTCCCCCGCAGGCGTCACCAGCGTGAGCAGGAGCGAGAGTCCCCTGGACGGCATCTGCCTCAGTGAATCCGAGAAGACGGCCGTGCTCACGCTCATCAGAGAGGAGGTAACGGCTGGGGACCCTGTCCCCCCAGGGCACACCCCGGCGTGGCGGCCGCCCCGGGGCTGCCCCTCGCCGGACCCCGTCCTGGCCGCTGCTGCGGGGGGAAGCGGGGGGCAGCTCTGCTCTGCCGGGGGGGGTCTGGTCCCCTGCACATCACAGGCGCGGGACAGCAAGGGAAGCCACCCAGAGCGCGTCCCGAGGTCCTGTGTCTGCTGCAACCTAGATAATCACAAAGGAGATCGAAGCAAACGAGTGGAAGAAGAAATACGAAGAGAGCCGCCAGGAAGTCTTAGAGATGAGGTAAAAGCCTTCTCCTTGCGCGCTCGCCTGCCTGCTCCCCTGCACGGTGCGTCCTGCGCTCTGGGTGTTCCCCGTCGGGGGCTGGGTTAGCGGGGCCCTAATGGGATGATACGGCTCAGCTTCGTCAGGGTGGGACACGTTAGGAGCCGTGTACTCTTTGTGCTCGTGCTGTGTTGAGCCTGCCTGTTTCTTTGTTGCAGGAATAAAATCCCATTAGCTGTGCCGGCCCGAGCGGCAGCGGCCGGAGGGAGGTCTTAGCGTAGAGCGGCGACGATGGGCGTTGGAGCACCAACGGCTGGGGCTCTGCGGGCAGGCTGCTGCTTGGGCTGCCTCTGTGGCCTGGGGAAGGGGCGGCCCCGGGGCAGTTTGCTGCCAGCAGAGCTGTAGGTGTGTGTCTGCAAAACCTGCTGCCTCTTACCTGCTTTTTTTCTCCCTTCCTTCTAGGAAAATCGTGGCTGAGTATGAGAAGACCATTGCCCAGATGATAGGTAAGGCGCTGTCGCCTGGCCAGGCATGCGGGGCAGGGAGCTGGGTGCCGCAGTTGTCCCCGCTCGGTCACTGTGTCCCCGCTGTTTATTCTCCGTCACAGAAGATGAGCAGAGGACAAACATGACGTCTCAGAAGAACCTGCAGCAGCTCACGATGGAAAAGGACCAGGCTCTGGCAGACCTAAACTCAGTGGAGAGGTCCCTGTCGGATCTTTTCAGGAGATATGAAAACCTGAAGGGCGTCCTAGAAGGCTTTAAGAAGGTCCTTACCTTGGTTTCCTCTTTCTCCCTGCAGCCCTGGTCCCTGGGCGCAGAGTTCCCGTGCAGCATTGTCCCCACCTTGTCCCACGCAGCGTCGGCCCCACTTTGTCGTGTGCTGCAGCACCGTGGCTCTCCCGTCCCACACAGTGCTGCTTCAAATGCCCCGGCCCGTGCTCAGAGGGCTGCTCGCTTGCTTTCCTCTGCCCGCTTTCTGATAAACGAGCAAAGAGTCTTCCAAGTGCCAGGGAAGCCATCGTGGGGGGCCCGGTTCTCCGGCTCTTCTCCGCGCTCCTGCCCGGCGCTCTCCTGCTGAGCTGCCGGCAGCGGAGCGTCGTGCCCTGGCAGAGCTGCAGCCAAGGGAGGAGCAGGCGCCAGGGCAGCGTGCCCCGAGAAAGCCTCTCTCCAGCTACGCACCGCTTTTTCCATGCTGCCGAGCTGGATAAAGGGCTCCAGCATAAGGGAGAAGCTGATTCTCTTTAAAGCCTTTTTCTTTTACACACAGAACAGGATCTGTCATCCCACCAGACCGACATCTCTGTGCTCAGTCCCAATGCAGATGGATGTACTTTTTTTTTTTTTTCTTTTTTTCCAGAATGAAGAAGCTCTGAAGAAGTGTGCTCAAGATTATTTAACCCGGGTCAAGCAAGAAGAGCAGCGGTATCAGGCCCTGAAAGTCCACGCAGAAGAAAAATTAGACAAGTAAGGTCATACACGAGATTGCTGGGCATGCTGAGGAGCTTTCGGGGTGCTTAAAGCCCTTGTAGGGCAGCGTCTCCATTTGGCTTTCCTGAGGTTGGAAGGCAGGAGCTTATTGATGTGAAAAGCTGTCTTTTACAACAGGCTCAAGTGACTTAAAATGGCTGTAAGTAAGCCAGCACAAATCCCTGAATGGATTCTCTGATCTCTGCTTAGTTTTTTTTTAATGGAGAAACTGAGGCTCACGGTGTATTTACAGTCACTTAACAAGTTGCCACGTTTCAGAGGGCTCATGTTTGTGGTGTCCGAAGGAGTCGCGCAGCTACCGAGGCTCAGCTGATGAGCAGTAGCTCACCAACACATGGTAACCCTGAGTGAAGTGGGTGAGAAACTGGTTTAGCTTCGCTCTGAGAAAGGAGAGTTTCCATACAGGAGTTTGGAGGAGCTGAATTAATCCCACTTCATGCAGGTTTTCCGTATGGGAAAACCACCTCTGATGCATCCAGGCAAGCAGGAGCTGGGCTCTGCCGACGCCGCGGGGTCTAACGTTGTGCCGGGGGGCTCCTGCCCGCACCCAAAGACGTGACCACCGTCCCCTTCTCTCCAAACCCCACCGCAGAGCCAACGAGGAGATCGCCCAGGTGCGCACGAAGGCCAAAGCGGAGAGCGCGGCGCTGCACGCCGGGCTGCGCAAGGAGCAGATGAAGGTGGAGTCCCTGGAGAGAGCCCTCCAGCAGAAGGTAACGCACCCGCCCCGCCTCCTCTCTGTGAGCCACGCTGGCTTTGCTCTGGATTTCCAGGGCACCCTTTCGCCGCCCCGAGCATCCTGGGTGCGGCCGTGTCCTCTCGCAAGGAAGGAGATGCAAGCTCTGCCCAGGCGTAGGCGTGGCTGCGTGCGGTGGCCTGGCTGCCGGCGCGGGGCTGGCGTGCCTTTGGCCGTCGCGGAGCACGGCAGAGCTTGCTCACGTGTGCCCGCTGGCAGACGCGCGGGCTGAGCGGAGCGTGGTGGGCTGCAGCTGGGCAGCCGGGGGTCTCTGGGCAGCACCGGGGTCTGCTGGGGATGAGGAGGGGTGAGCCCAGGGGTCCCTGCAGCACCTGGGTGCTGCATGGAGGAGCTTTCCCAGGGGCAGGCGTAGGAGCTGGCTGCCCCTTCCTGCGCTGGCTCGGCGGCAGATGGGCCCGGGCATTATCCCCCATCTGTGCCGCCGCGGGGGTCTTCAAGGTCTGCTTTTCTTCCAGAACCAGGAGATCGAGGAGCTGACCAAGATCTGCGACGAGCTGATAGCGAAGCTGGGAAAGACAGACTGAGTCTCACTGCCCCTCGTCCAGCGCTCTGCACTTGGCCGCTTTTCTTGTAATGTCGAGCACCTTGCCTTATTACCCAGGAAAACCCCCCAGCAGAGAAGCACACGCGTCCAGCTGCCTGCTCCACTTGGCTGCCGGACCCCGCGGCCCCCCGTGCAGAGCCAGTCCCCACACCGTCCCTGTCTCTGTTTCCCAAGGGCTCTGGGGCTGGGTTCCCCGCGATCAGGCTGGGCGTGCGTGTCCCTCCTGGGGTCGGCAGCCAGCGGCCGCTGCGCCGTCCATCTGCACGGATGCCACCTCTCAGCTGGGAGGTGACACCCCGGGCTCTGTGCCCCTCGGCCGGGGGGGTCCAGTTGTGCCCCTCGTGCTCTGTCACTTACTGTCCTCACGTCTCCGTTGCACGGGTCCAGCCGCGTGGCAGGTCCTGCCCCGGGACGTGGGTGATGCCGGGGTTGGAGCTGCTGGCCCTTGCACTGGGGAAGGGGACCTGGCACACGGGTGCATGGGTGGGGAGGCAGCGAAGGGGCTCGGGGACCCCAGCACCCACCACCGGTGGTCTGAGGCCACCGGCGTGGATCCCCTGGCTGAAGCAGCCTCCCGGTAGATTGATTGGTTTTGGGAGAGGTGGTGGTGTTCAAGGGGCTGGTCCCGGTCTCTGGTACATGGGCGATACAGAGCACAGCTCATCCTTGTCCCTGGCTGTGCCAGCCTCGGAGGAAGGGAGCTGACGTCTCTGCGTTCGTGCACTTTATTAGCATTTCTGAGCACTCGGGCTCTCTGCTGACTTCTTCCAGTCGGGCACGGTCCTGCTGCACGTCTCGTTCCCCCGGGAGCACGGATACGGCCACTTAACCAGTAGTAACTTCAGTCCTCTCAAAGGAGAGCCCGGCCAAGGGGAGTGCAGGAGGCTTCTGTGGCCAAGAGGTGTTTGAGAAACGGGGGAGGTGCTGGTTCAGGAGAGCTGGGGCTTGTCCGTCCGTCCTCCCCGTGGCCGCCCTGCCCGCAGCCCGAGCGTCTCCTGAGGCTTGTTAACGTGGGGTTTCTAGTCCGCTTTAAAATGCACAAAGCCAAGCCCCTTGCCGTTGGCTCCCCACGCCGTAGTGCGGTTAGTTCCCCACTTTGGATGTTGCAGGAGGAGGGAAGCAAACCTGAACTACTTCGTGATTCTGCTGACTTAAGGCTCTTTTCCCCAGTCAGTACAGAAAGGCAAGGAGGAGTGCGGTACTGCCCTGGGTCTTGTGCTGCTGTCAAAAATGCCCTTACAGCACTGAATATTAAGAGAACCAAACAAAAGCCAGCCTTTACGGGCAAAGGCAGATCCAGACAGCAGTAAAATACACTTTGAAATCTGTCTGGATGCAGCCCAAAATCTGACTTTCCATGCAGGCAGGCTGCCTGCTCTGTTTCAGAGGTGTTTACTTTTCTGGACACGCCAAGCTCCAGCAGAATTGCTGAGGTTGCCTTTGCACTGTGCTGGGAACCGGGGGGCTTTGGGGTGATATAAAATGTTTAAATCCGTGTGTAGATCCCGTGCCTGCCCTCCTGGTAACGCCGTTGCACGAGCCAGCCTTGCCCGGAGAGTTTTGCCGCCGTGCAGGGCCGCGCTTTCCTGGCTGCACTGCCCGGGGTGCAGCGCTCGGCGGCTGCAGCAGCAACCGGTGGGGTGCCCGTGCCGCGGGCGGGGGTGTGCCGCGGGCGGGGGTGTGCCGTGGGTGCTGCCCCCAGGGTCAGTGCAGAACCCTCCCGTCCTGCAGAAAGCAGATCGATGGGGTCGGGCAATAGCTGCAGTGGTGGAGGATTCTCTACTATCGCCTTGAAGGGATAGTCGTAAAGCACCACATAAGGGAAATATTTGCTGTTTGGACTGTTTCCTACCCAGCCTAAGACGTTCACAAACCTTTTTGCTGCTACCTTTTTGTAAAAGAATCGAGCTGTTTTCCTTCTATTTTCTAATTCCCTGTGTTAAGCGTGGAGTGCAAACATCTGTTTAAATCGGAGCCATACACCTGATATATATTCTATTAGTAATATTATATATAGAGAGAATTTATTATACGCTTCAGCAGACAAAGATGCCAGCAGCCTGCCCTAGCACGCAGAGTCCGGGCCTCTTCACCGTGCTCCCAGTTAGACCAGCGAAGGGGCTGCTGGCTGTGCCGCGGGGAAGCCAGCGGCTGATGCCCCTCGGGGCTGTGCACCTGCGGCTGTAAGCTGAACGTTCACCCCTTTGCACAGCTGACAAAGAAAAAAAAATTTTTTTTTTTTTTTCTTTTCTCTTTTGTCCTCCCCACGTGTCCCTCTAACGGGCTGGTAGAAAAGCCCCTGTCAGATGATCTACGAGGACTGTTTCTGTTTGGACACTCAAAATGCCGGCCCCAGCCCGCTGGACCATGACTCCCCTTCCCTCCATTTCATCAGCATTTGGGTTTTGCAGATTAGCACCGCGCTCCTCCTCTCCTCGTACGTGTCCCGCTCCAGAACAGCTTTCCTGCCTGGAGGAGAGCGGCCCTGTCCAGGCTGCGGGTAGCTGGGCTTCGGCAGGGGGGCGGTGGCCCCCGGAAGGTGCCGCGGCTTTGGGCCTTCTGAGGGTCTGTGCAGGTAAACTGAAACCCTCGAGACCCAGGGCTTTCTTAGGGAGTTGGGTTTTTCTCTTTGCAACTGTTCAGAAGCGGAAGGGAGCAGGCCACCGGAGCAGCGTTGCGTGAGCTGTCGGAGCTCGTAAGAAGTCGATCTGGGGCTAGTTTCTGGTCTGGCACGCAGGTTCGCTGTCGTGCTCGTAGCGGTGCCCGAGGTCCCGGCACGAGGCTGATGGAAACAACGCGCAGGCGGCAGCTCCCAGGTAGGGACCGCAGGTCGCGGGCAGCCCTCGGCCTTGTGCTCTGCCCCGGGGACGCGCTGCCCGGGCTGCTGCCTCTGCGGGAGGTATACGTGCCCCGGGTTGTCTCTCTGAATGTTTACTTCCCACGTTGCCTGAAGGGATGAAGTTTGATTTCTGTGTTTGCTGTGGCCAGTGGGGATGATAAACTGTGCCTGGGCCAGGTTCGCTCATTCAAGGGGTCAGCTCCGAGGAGCAGAGCAACGGGCTCGGGGCGTTGGGCTCGCTGGGAGCCTGCCCTGAGCGTGTTTGAGTTTGGTCGCTCTTCAGGGGTGTTGTTCTGGCCCCAGAGGTGGCAGAGAATTGCAGAAGTTTTGATTTCGCGGCTCTCGGCACTGACCCAGAACCCCAGCCTGCGTAGAGCACGGCCGATGCTGCCGTCTTCCCTCTCCGGCAAAGAGGAGCCGCCTGGAAGGCCGGGCTGCCCGCAGAGCGGCTCCAGGGCGATATCCTCCCCGCTCCGGCAGCATCCTCCCCGCTCCGCTGCCTGCCATCTCCCGGGCCCACTTTCGCCGTCTCTCCCACCCAGTGCTGTTGCGTTCCTGTGCCTGTCAGCATGCACTTCCAGTCTGGGCAAAGAAGATTCCTAAGGAATGATTGATTAACTATAATATGGTTATAGTTACATAATATATAAATAGATATATAATGGTTATAGTTATATATAATAGAAGGCCTGTGTTTGTAACTGTAAACGGGCAGGACTGTTGCATCTCGCGTGCCGCTCTCCGGCGTGCAGAGCCGGCAGCAGCGCTGCGGCCGGGGCTGGCTCGGCCCCGGAGCTCCCGCTCGGCGAGGCTGCAGGGGCGCGGTGCCGGCGCTTGCTGCCGGTGGCGTGGGGCAGGAGGGGCGCGCAGCGACTCCCTCGTGCGTCTCGTAAAGACGAGGGCGTTCGACGCCGCCCCGCTGTCCCAGCCGAGACGCGTAACCAGCGCAGGGAAGCTCTGCAGATAGCCGTGCGTCGGGGTCGCAGCCTGGTTGTCTTTGTCGTCTTTTTCTTGCGGTAGAATTTAAATATCCCTTTCTGAGAGCGGCGGGTGCCTGCCCGTAAGCCGCTAGTGTTGCTGTTTGCAAGTGTGCATTTGCCAGCAGATCTCTGTCTACAACGAAGTGCCAACGAGTAACCACCCCGACTGCAAATCGCTTCCACCGGTCCCTCCAGCGTGCAGCCCCCAGAGGCAGGAACTTTCTCTGCATTGACTACTACCCCCATCGCTTTGTACCACGTATGTAACTGCCATCACCATCAATTTTATATGTACAATAATTTCCCTTTTATATGTCAGGTAAATATTTGTAAGAGTTATACTCACACAAATGAGATTATAATAATGATTACTAATATATTTTTTTTCCATGTTTCATTGCCTGAATAAAAATTGTGTTTATCACTCTTGAAAGCTTTCTTGGTGTTTGTAAGGTCAGTGAAGGGTTTTTGGAGAAGCTGGCTTTATCTTCCAGGAAGGGCCATGTTCTGCCACGGTTTTATTAACGTGGTTGATAACGCAGTCGGTTTTGAATAAGCGTGGTTATCCTCTGTTCCTGAAATCTGCGTTCATAAACTATGAGGTTCAGACCCGAGACAACTTTGGTGCCCCATTGACTCCTACCACGCTGCAGCGATGCACCCGGCAGGTTCCGCTGAACCGTGCTGCGGCCGCCGGTGAGCTCAGCCAGGAGGAAGAGCCGAGGGCAGCAGGGAGGCGTTGGGCGGTGGGGCTTGGCTTAATCCCCGCACGGGCCCTGATACCTTTTGTGCCCTTGGGTAAATCCCTCTGTTAGGATGGAGACCGCCCTGCCCAGCTGAGGGCTGGGGAGTAGGTGAACGCGGGGCCGGCTCCGCTGGGCTCCCAGCCCCGTGCGGGTTGTCAGTCGTCGTCTTGCACTTCTCTTATGGGTGGGTTGGAAACTTTGGAGGCTTTTTCCCCAACTTACTGCTGCGAACGGCAAGAAAGAGGTTATTCTCTGGATGGAGCAGATGGGCTTGGACAAGATCTTTGAAAGCCAACCAAGGTAACGTGTCCGGAGATGGAGAGGGATCTCAAAGCGTGCACCGGTGGGATGCGGAGCAGAGCCCAGCCTGGTGAGCGTGTGCAGGTCTGGCCACCTCCACCGGCACCGGGCCGGTGCTCTGCCCCGCTCCCGTGCCCCGGACTGGCCCGTGCCCTTGGCGAGCCGTGTCCCGTCCTCCCCTGCTAAGATGGCATTAGCCAGGGGCTGCAGTAAGTGTGTTATCCCCAGCCCAGTGATCCAATCACCCAAGCAGATTAGCTGTAAGACCTTAAGACAAAACAGAGGCTACGCGCCCCGCGCTGCACACTGCTGAAAATGTCCGCCCTGAAGACCCTCCTGGCCCTGGCCATCATCACATCCCTGGCCGGAGAAAGTAAGTGTCCCGGAGCTCAAGGCAGTGCTAGGCGGGGTAAATCGCTGTAGCTGCTCTTCTGCTTGCTGGCTGCCCCCATCCCTGGCACCCTGCCCCTCGCCCTCTCCTCGGCCGCTTGCACAAAGCACGGGCGTGCGGTGCCCAGCAGGGACTGCAGAGCCTCCCGCTCTCCATCTCTGATGGAGCCAAGGAGGTACCTGAGCTAAAGAAAAGCAGCTTCTCAGCGCTGGAGTGGTGTTTCCCAGCTAAAACTTGGTTCCTCAAAGGCAGAACCACAAAAAGCCATCTTAAAAGGCGGGAAGGTGGTCGTGCTGCTCAGAGCAATGCCATGAAGCGAGCTCAGGTCGGGACGGTTTCAGGATCTTTGCACCAGGAGAAGATGACCCACAACTGTGTTTGTAGCTCAGGGTAAATGAAAGGTTGTACCGTGCTGCAAGGACCCACGAAGGAGAAGCACGAGACAAGCAAGCCCGCTGTGGAAGCTGGGGTTGTGTGGGTTAATGGCAGGCGTTTACTGGCGTTCGGCCCCAAGAAAGCCCAGGTTCCCCCAGACAGGGGTTTTCTTCTTTCCCACGAGATGAGGGTGGGAGCTCTGGCCTCCTGCAAGAGCCACCCCGCTGACCAGGAGCTGGGCCCCGCTCGCCACGAGAGGGCTCTGCTCAGCCAGCAAAGCAAATACAAATTTTAGTCCCAACATCAGTGGTAATTTAACCATCACCATCAAAATCCAGTATTCATCATTTCAGGCGGGAGCAGGATCTTCAGGTTTAGTTGGTGCTTTTATTTGGGGGGGGGGAGGTGCTTTGTCTGCAGATATCTAAAACAGTGCTGTTATTTAAAGTCTCTTACTGTCATAAAACGATCATAACGCTTTCACATTTGCTCAGCTGGTTCCTAAACTGAGCTGGGACTTCTGGCAATTGTGCATTTTCCTCTCCTAAAGGGTCAAACAGCTCTCACACCTGTTATCAGCTCTGACGCAGAGTGCCGGCGGAGGCGAGGGGCTGGGTATTATCTGACGTGCCTGTGGCCTCCTTTGAGGACGATTTGGAGATGATTCGTCCTCCCTGACACGCGCGCCTGCCCGGCACTGTGCTGCCTGTCGCTGCACTTCTTCCCCGGGCAGCGCCTTTGGGGTGCGCTTTCTGTGCCAAACGTCGCGTGGGGGAGCTGCTGCGGTCTAAAGACGCACAAATGCACAAAACAGTTTAGATGAATCCTCCCTTCCCCCGAAAATGCTCGTTAAAATGAAATTTGGCCCAAGAAGACAAAGATTTAGGGTTTGGGGTTTTTTTAGTATAATTTCTACCTATTTTTACTGTAAAGGAGATTACAGGAATCTCCGTTGCAGGAAGTTTTTGCAGAGCGAGGACCCGGGAGAGCTAGCCTGCCCGGTTTAGCTCTCATCGTTTTGTGTCACACTTGGAAGAGTTTCGCGTGCATTGTGCGGACAGGAGAGACCCCCATCCCGAAGCCTGCTGCGTGCCGTGGCCTTGCCGATTCCCGGCCGGCAGAGCTGCTCGGCTCTGACCGGTGCTAACCCTCGCCCCTGCCTCCCTGCCCTGTGCTGGGGGTCACCAGTGGCCGTGGAGACCCACAGACTGCAGACAGCACAGGGGCTCCGGCCCGGCGTCGCCGCCGCTCTCACTCCTCCTCCTCCCCATCTCCGCGCAGGTAAAGCGCTGAAATGCCACAAATGCGTTGCGTCCAACGAGAACGACTGCAACAAGCAGGGCTCCCACAGCTGCCCCCAGTACGCCGACGCCTGCTCCACAATCACTGCGCCGAGTAAGTCCCTTGGCTGGGGGGACTGGGGGTGCTGGGGGGGACCAGAGGGGCTGGGGGGGGACCAGAGGACGAGGAGAAGCAGAGGACCTGGTGGGGCAGACCAGGAGCTGGCTTCCCCTTGTCCCTGTGAAGCAGGGATGAGCTACCTGGTTTTTTCCAAGTTTTTAGTCCTCGGAAACAGGCTTTTGGTCTGCGATAACTCCCAGCCCGTTCCTGGCATAAGGAAAGTCCTCCTTTGTGGCATGGTGCTCCCTTCCTTCAGAAATGCTTCACCACCCTCAGTGCAACCGAGCGGCTGCAGGGCAGCAGCACGGCTGGCAAGACAGACAGAGATGGTTCCCAAAAACAACCTCCCCTCCCCTCCCGCCTCGGGTTCACTCCATAGCCTGGCTATACGTATTTTCACACGTGTGGCTATAAATACGTGGCCACTGTCACAGCGGGGTTGTGCGACGTGCTCCGCAGTGACTTGGAGCGCTGTGACCATGGGGACATCCCTTGGCCACCGGATTGCTGCTCGGCTCTGCCGGCAGTCCCATGTGCAGGAGGGAGACCCTTTTATTCCACATCTGTGATGCAACGTGCGGGGACACCGCTCTGCTTTCCCCTTTCTCCCCCAGCTTAGCAGGGGAGGAGCGAAGCCCCCCGCGCCCGGGAGTGCCTAACCGCCGCGTGCGTGTGCCTTTCCTTGCAGACAGCGTCATTAAGTCTTGCTCCTACAAGTCCTTCTGCGACCAGGCGCGGCACGGCAGCTCCGGGGGGGCCACCCTGCAATGCTGCTTCAGCAACGACTGCAACGGGCCGTCACGGGGCTCCAGGAACGGCGGGGCGGCCACGCCGCGGCACTGCCCCAGCCTGCTGGCCGCCGTGCTGGCGGGGAAGCTGCTGCTGAGCTGGCTGTGAGGGTCCCGGGCGAGGGGCGGCCGGCCCGGCGTAGCTGCTTGCTCCAGTAGCCTAGGGACGCGCGCAGGTCGGTGGCCGGCGGGTTTGCTCTCTGCTTACAGCGCGGGAGAGGCCGAGCCACCATCAGTCCAATAAACGCTGCAGTTGAAAACCGTCTTCCCGGCCGCTGCTTCTCATTTTCAGGAAAACCATAACCTCTGGAGAATGGCCCGAACCAAACTGATTTGGCTTCCTGGTGCTCCCTATGGGGCTGGGAGCTCGTCTGAGCGCAGCCACCCTGGGAGGCTTTGCCAGGCAGAGCGCGGGGGGCCTGGGGCAGAGCCCCCCTCCCAGCACCCCGCCCCGACAGAGATGCTTTTGGGCTGCTTTGTGCTAACTTGAGATTCACAGCTGTGGGGAGCGGTTTCTTTCCTCCTGTGGCTGCAAAGATATGGGCCTGGATGGACAATAAATATATTTGGTGTGAAATATTGGCCAAGCCTGTTCGGTGCAGCTCTTTGCACCGCTCGGCGGGAGGAAACCATCCATCGGGACCCCCTCTCCTCTGCAGCGAGCCCCAGACACACTGCACGGTGGGGTGGGTTTGTTCCCGGACGAGCAGCGCTGGGCGTCTGCAGTCGCAGAGAGACCAAACTTTCGGGTGACTAATTCCTCCCCTGGCTGTCGCTGCCGCCTCCGGGAGATCTTGCTTTTCCTCTTTCCACCAGGCTTTCCCTTTGAACCCCTAATGACGGGGTGTGTCCCGCAGGTGCCCCTTGTCACTACCTGCTAAAGGGCGATTTTATGTAGAAGTCCTCCTGCAGCCCAGAGACCCCCTGGGGCTCCTCTAATGCGGGCACAGGGGCCGGGCCCAGGAGATTTTGCAGTCTAAGGAGAAGAAAAGCAGTGCCTGGCTGAGGTAAGGAGGAGACGAAGCGTGTGGGGTGGCTGGGGAGGACGCAGGACACGGGGGACTCCTGCTGAGCTGCCCCGTGGGAAATTCAGCCGTATGTTGGGATAAGAACAAAGCTCCCGAGGCTTGCGGAGAGCGGCCGGTGCTCTGGTGGCACCGCGGGATCCAGGGCCAGGCAGCAGGCACGCAAACGGCTTTCCTGGTTATTTTCAGTATATAACGCTTACGAATGTGAAAGCGTCTGCACCCAGCCAAAGCAAATGCCGGTGCTCCGCTTGCCGCGGTGGCCGATAGCATCTGGGGGAAAGTCCGAGGAGCGATCGGTCGGGCGCGGGGAGGCTCCTCTCCCCCCGGCAGCTCAGCACTCGCCGGCCAGCAGCAGTTTGGGGCTCTCCTGTGCACGGGGGCTCCCCGGGGCAGCGAGGTCCCGGGTGAACCCTGCCGGTCCCGTGGTTTGCAGAGGGGAGCGTTGACGTGCGGCTTGCTCTGTGGTCTGGGGCGGCCGGTGTTCACACAGCTTAAAGCTCTGCTAGAAACCCCCCCAGGAGTGCTCGGTGCTGCCTTGTTTTGTAAGGGAGAATGGTAAAAGCGAACGAACAAGAATGAGGAGGAAAGAAAGGGGAACGATGAAGGGAGGAGAGAGAAGGATGGCTGGGAGCGTGGAGAGGAGAGTGGGAATTTGACTGCAAGAAATGTAGTGCAGGGCAAGCCAGCAAACTGCTGACTGAAAGCCCAGCCACGGCTCCTCCAGCAAAGCAAACTGCTGGGAGTTTCCCTTAGTCATAACGCAAGAAAAAAAGGGAACAGGTACTGAAACCAAAAAGAGCAAGTTTGAACAGAAGAAAAGAAATAATTCAGCATGCTCGGATCCAGCTGTGGAACTCCCTGCTGCAGGACGCTACTGAAACAGAGACCTCTGTGAGTGCTGGAGGATGAGGGCCAGAAGTCCCGGAGAACATAGACATCAAGTCTTGTGACCCCAACCAAGAGGGATGCTTGGCTGCTGCCACTAAGGGGGAGATGCCCAGAAAGCAGATTATTCTGTCTGCTGTGGGCCCTGCTCCTTCCCCTGGGTACACGAAGGACGTTTTCCTGCGGGGACCCTGGATGCTGGTGGCACCTCCAAAGGCAGAGATGTGCCCTGCCCTGGGAATCCCTTCATGCCCCTATGACTGCTAGTGGGGTGTCTCTGTGAGTTCAAGGGGCTGCTCGCACCCCCGGACAGGCTGCAGCAGCAAAATATATTGAAAAAAATACCGGAGGAGAACCGAAAGGCTCTCTGAATAAAGGAAGAGCAGCAGTGTGACTAGCTGCCATGTGACTGTGCCCGTAGAAAACAGAGCTGCTTCAGATCCAGGCCCTGGTGCAAGTCACAAGGTCTGCAAGAGATGCCCCAGTATAAAAATACTCTATGGAACAGTTTAGTCTTTGCAAAGCAGGCGGGGATGGGGAGGGGGAAAAAGACAGCGGTTGGCAGGGCGAGGCTGGGGAGCTCCAGCGAGAAACGCCGGAGGCAGGCGGTGCAGCGGGCAGTGGGAAGGAGGGGACACGCGTGGGATGGACGAGGGTTGCGGGTGGGCGTGGGTGAGGCTGTGCTGAAATCCCGGCGCTGAAGCTCTGCATCTTGCCTCTGCTGTGCCGTATCTGCATCTCGGCGTGCGAGTGCTGCTCCCTGCGTGTGGTAACGCCGAGCCCGTTCAGCACGGGCGCCAACGCCGGTTTGAGTAGGCCAGCGCTGCAGCAGGCTGGTGGGTATCCGCCGCCGGGACTTCCAGAGCTTGCCTGGACGTGGGCCTGTCCTTACCCAGCGGAGCAGCCAGCCCTGCTTTGAGGCAGGAAGGCTGCTTTTCCAACCTCCTTGTTTTCTCTTTGGGTTTTTTTGGGTTTTGTTTGTTTGTTTGTTTTTTGTTTTTATTCTAAGTATAACCCAGTTGCTGTGGCCTGCATTTCCATAACTGGTGGTTTTTCATGCTTCAGGTTTTGGTTCCCTTTTAGCACCTTCAAAAGCTCTACAGCGAGTGCTTGGCGCTTTCAGACTCTGGCTCCATCGGTGTTTGCCGCTGGCGAGGATGGGCTCTAAGGTCTGGGGCCGCCTGTGTGCGTGAGGAGACGGGCAGTGCAAGGAATAATGCACCAGCTGCAGTGAGGAATGATCCTTCCCTTAAAAGGTACATGAGGGGCAATGCCAAAATCCTGCTCTGTCGTGCACAGCCAAATGGGCATCCAGGCTAGAGTCACCCTGGGCGTATCGGCTTGCAATTATACACGGTCCCGTCGGGGCTCCCCGGGAGCGTTGGCAGGAGGAGACGCTGAGGGAGCTCATCGCTGCTTTTCTCCTGATGTAATTATTAAACGATGCATTTTGGGCTGCAGCTTCTGGCAGGGCGCGTGGCTGGACTGTCCCCCAACAGGGAAACCGTGGAGGGATGAGAGCGGGGAGGGAAGCCGCTCATCCGACACGTGGCTGCGGTCGGCTGGCAACAGCGAGGGGAGCAGCCGCGACTGCGAAGCGGGACGGTGCATTTATTTAATGGTGCTGAATGCTGTGCTTTCAACGAGGACAGACGGGGTGAACAGCCCTGTCAGGGTCCAACAGGAAATTCCTGGAAAAAAATAACCTCTTGTGCAAAATGCTGGGAAAGCACCACTTGCGTGGTGCCTGTGAGAGCGAGGCTCCCCGTGCACCCTCCGCGGTGCCGGCAGCACCAGGATCGGTTTCACCCGCGCTGGGAGAAAGTGCTGCGGGGCCAGATGCAGCTCCAGAGAGAAAGCAGGGACTTTCCGAGGGTGCAGCCGCAGGGAGCCCACACTGTCCTGGGTGACGTGGGGTGGGGAGGGGGGGAGAGCGAGTGTTTCCTACTCCCCACATCCAGCCTGAGCTTTGGCAGCAGCTGTCCCAAGCGATGCTCCTGCAGGAACTGCGACCCAAACTGGGCAGCTCATCTCCAGCAAACACTGAGAGCGGGTCCTGCCCAGGCCCTCGCCTGCCGCGCTCCAGCGTGTTGCATCTCGAGGGGCTGGAGGCTGCTCTCTGCTGTGACAGACTGTGGTTTCGGCTGCTCCCGGGGCGGTGACACGGGCCCGGAGCAGAGTCACACAGAAATGAACACACATGGTTTCAGTAACAGCATTTGGGCAATCTTCTGCAACATGGAAGGGGGAAAAAAAACTTTGTTCTAAAAATGACCCAGGCCATAGGAAATGCTCGGGGTTGAGGCAATGTGTTTACTTGACAACACTGTACAGCAAGCGCTGAACAGCGTGCAATTGCTCTGGGAAAAAAAAATAATCTTCAAATGCATAGCACTGGATCCTCAAAACTAGAGTCTTGCCTTAAAATGAAAAAAGGAAAGACCCCCCGATACACCAGCAGCGAGGGGCACGGAGCTGGAGGTTGGGGTCATTTGCGTTGCCTGGAAAGGAGCAAAGTTGGTGATGGTCTCTAGACGGGGAGTCTGCAGAGCTGATGCCCAAGGGGGGTGGGAGCACCACTGACTTTCCGTGGCTAAATCGGCCCGAGCCAGGCAGGGACCTTTTGGGTGTGGGTGATGGGCTCAGCCGATTGACTAACAAATGACTGATCGATGCAACCGTGAGGTTTTCTGGGTGACCAGGCAGAGCCTGCAAGCCCGGTACGTGAGTGATTGCCCTTGGCTTTAAAATGAGGAGCAGCTTCTCTCCGGGCACCGTGCGGGAGGTTCAGGAAGGTGGCAAGGACCCTGAGACTATCACAAAGGGGAAGAGTGACTCGCACTGCTTTCAATGGTCTGCCCACTCAAAACATCAATTATTAACTCCAGGCTTGATTTTTGCAACGTCCTCAGGTGAGGAGGAACCAGAGGGCTGTATGAGCCCAGGTCTGCAGCACATGAACGACCGCTTACAGGTTTCCCTGCTGGCTCACCAGGGACCTCACCCGCTGCGAGGGCGCCTGCAGAGTTTTGGGGAGCGGCGCGCCATGGTTTGGGCACCCAACGTAACCGCTGTGTTCCACAGCGGGGTTCACCCCTCTCACCCTGCGAGGGTGGAGCGCCAGCCCCGCCGGCTGCTTGTTCTTTCCCAGCAGCGCTGCTGTTAGTGCCCCGCTGTTTTTGCAGGGTCCGGACTGGAGCTCATCCTTCCTGGGCCTGCCTCCCTCCCTGCCTGCAGCGCCGGCTCTGAACTCTGCAAGGCGGTGTGCGTGCACAAGCAGAGATCCGGGTGCATCCTCAGGCTGGTGGGAAAACGTGTATGCACGCGCAAACCGCCACGCAGGGGGAAAAGCTCGCAGGCGTAGCTGGGTTGGCAGGACCTGGATCTGAACTACGAACAAAACCGGTGGTGATGGGTCTGAGCCCGACGCAGAAGCTGGGGCAATTCACCTTCCGAGGCGCGCACCGCTCTCGTCTGCTCGCCTGTGTCTGCTCAGACGCTGCTGTATTTGACGCTACACGCCATAATAAGGCCATGGGAGCGGGGAAAGGTTTTGTAAAGCAGTAACGGTGCGCCACGTGCTTTGGAAGCCCTGGGACTTTGTGTCAATGTGAGGGCTAACTGCAGAGCAGGACCACTGAAGCGTGCCTGCCCTTAGAAACTTCTCTTGCATGAGAATCCACTTGCTATTTTGAGCATCCCGGCTAGCAGCGCGGGCGCTGCTCCCCAGGCTGCAGTCGCGACTCTTGCCGCGGGCAGGGTCTCGGGCAGGGTCCCCGGTCTCGGGGGAGGCAGTTTCACGGGGCGGGGATGCAGCCGTCTCCACGGGCCCCGGCGGGCCGAGGGGCAGCTCGCAGGACGGGCCTGGGAAACTCTTTGCCGAAGCGTCCCGGCGACCGAGCAGGAGCCGTTCGGAGGACGGTGATTTACCGAGCGGTTTTCTGTCGGGTGTGGGGGGCTTTTCCCAGGAAGGACCCGGGCCCGGGCCCGGGCGGGGGCTCTCGCCAGAGCCCTCCCACCCCGCGGCGAGGGGGCAAAGCCCAGGGCGGGGGCCGGGGCCGGGCCGGCCCCAGCTCCGCTCCGCAGCGGGGCCCCCCGCGGCGGCTGCCCGGGGGCGCGGACCGAGCCGGGCCCGGTGCCGCCGCAGGTGCGCGGGGGGACGGACGCCCACGGCCCCGCGGAGCCGCCCGGCAGCCCGGCGCCCCGCACTCACATCCGGGGCCGGGTTTGCTAATGGAGACGTAATTAACCCGGAAAAAAGCGGCGGCGGAGCCAGGGGCACACCCCCTCCGCCGCCCGGCCCCGCCGCCCGGCCCTCCTCCGCCGCTCGGCGTGCGCGCAGCGCCGCAGCCCCCAGCCCGCTCCGCCGGCCATGCGCGGGGCGCGCAGCCCAGGGACGCCGCGGGGTGAGTGCCGGGCGCGGGGCCACGCGTGTCCGCGGAGCCGCCCGTGGGCAGCGCTCCCCCTCGGGCGCCTCTCCGAGGGCCCCGCGGGGCGGGACGGGGACCCCCCTCGCCGCCCCGTCCCCGTCCTCCCGCCGCCCCCGCCCGCGGGGGCTGCCCCGCAGGACTCCCCCCTCCACCCCCCACCCCCCCCCCCCCGAGAAGGGGCCGCCGCGGGCGGAGGGGTCGGTGCCCGCCGGCGCCGGGAGCGGGCTGGGGGGGCGGCGGGCGGCGGCCCCGGGGGTCCGGCCCCGAGGCGGAGCAGCCGTGGCGGGGCTGGCCCGTGGGTGCGGGGATGTGGCAGAAGCTCCTGCCCCGGCGGCTGGAAGCGTCCGGGGGGGAAGAGGCCTCCCGGGCGCGGCGGGGTGCGGGCGCTGCCGCGCGTTACCGCCTGCAGCCGGGGCAGCGCGGACGGAGCGAGCTGGAGGGAGCGGGGCTGCGCCGGGCGGGACGGCCCGCGGTGCTGGGAGCGGGGTCCCTGGGGGAGAGCTGGGGGTGCCGGGTAGCAAACGTGCGGGGATGGTCTGGGGTCCGCAGCCGTTCAGAGCGCGTTCCCCCGGCTGCTTTTTCTGTGGTGAGACGAAGAAACGTATCCTGGCTGCTCCCAGCCTGCCTGTCAACAGGTTAATTATTCCATTAAGGCAAATGTCTGGAATTAGCAGGAGTTAGTTGCCGGGCTGTGCCTACACCGTCTGTCTCGGGTGTCAGCCGCCGGATAGACGTCGGCAGGGCGAAGCCTGGAAACTCCTTTGCAAGGCCAGGTAAAAGGAAGTAGTGCTGCAACCACCGCGGCTCGCAGCCATCGCCCCGCGCCGCCGGGGCTGCCTCGGGGCTGCGCGGGGGCAGCGGGCATCGCAGCTTGGAGCCCTCGTGGGACGGGGTGGTCGCCCCGCACCCCAAACGGCACCAGGGCAGCTCGGGCGGACGGGCGTGGGAGAGGAGGAGGAGGAGGATGATGCCGCGAGTGCCTGCAGGTGCAATGGGCCGTGCTGTGGAGCGAGGCGCTGAGGAGATGCCTTCGGCCGGCGCTGCTGCGATGCTCTGAGCGTCGGGTCTCCTGCGGCCTTGGCTTTTTCTGCTGTGGGTTTCCATGGGTCGCGCTGCGGTGGCTGTAGCTGTGCAGTGAGTGCTGGGAGCGGGACAGAGCAGGGCACGGGCAGCCGTGGTGGTGCAGTGAAGCGCTGGCGTCCTGGGGCTGCTTCCTGGAAAGTCTGGCTGTGCGGCTGCACACGCGGCCTTTGAGCCAGCAGCCACCGCAGAGAGGGGCTTGGGTGCTGCTCGGACGGTGCCCTGCACCTTCTGCGTCCTCCCGGGAAGCGCTTACCTGTACCTCGGGAGGCAGGAGAGAGGGTATTTTTGCTGCAAACCTTCTGTAGCCTAATTGCTCTTGTTGTCTCATTAACTGAGCCAGAAAAGCATTGTCCTTCTTGGTGGGATATCACAACTCTGAAAACGCTGGGAAGTCAGTTGCTTCAGCGGTGGGGAAGAGTCCTGGAAGCCTCCGATGGGCTTCCCTACAAAATGGCATGAATTCATAAAGGGGATCTGCTAGTGAGATCTGAGGGCCTGATCCGGTGCGATGCTCGGGAAGTTCAAGTCGTTGTTGGGTGGCAGATTAGCCTTCATGAATCGGGCGTGGGCATCATCCGTAAATTGCGGCTTCCTGGGCCCCGTGCCAGTTGATGTCCATAATGTTTCCATAAAGGATGTCCGCCGAAGTGCCTCCTCGCTGCGAGGCCTCCAGGGACTCATCCGCACTTTTGAATGGCGCTGATGTTCTGTGAGGTCCTTCTTGCCTTCAGTCCCTCCTCTTCCCCCCTCAGATTTCGTCTTCTGTCCTTCCTACACAAAGACAAGTTTGGGTCTCGCATGGAAATATTTATGACTTTGAGTTTACGAAGTGCCGTATAAACAAACAGTAATTGTTAGTGCAAACCCAGTGTTTGCTGGCCCTCCTGGAGTTCCTGAGCAGGGGAACCAAATACCCATGCGCTGGTGGAGCTGGAGATGCTACTTTTATCCTTTTCCTATGGAAAAGTACAGTTCTCAGTGGCTGCAAGGAGACAGACAGTTCGTGTCCTGCAGGCAGTGGGATGTGAGGGGACAGGGAGCCTGGCTGGCCGGGAGGAGCACGGTCTGGAGGGCAGAGTTTGGAGCAGTTGCTACCTCCTCTGCCAAAGACTTTTGCATATCCAAGTGCAATCCGAGGTCAGCTCGCACAGAAGAGTTGAGCTGGTTTGTGGGATTTCAGCCGAGCCTGTGTATTAATTAAGGATGGCAGGGGGGAATGTGGGGAGTCCCGGGAGGTGTTCTGTGGGTCTGGCGCCACAGCCCCGAAGGGCTGGGGACTT
This sequence comes from Mycteria americana, assembly GCF_035582795.1. Taxonomy (NCBI): domain Eukaryota; kingdom Metazoa; phylum Chordata; class Aves; order Ciconiiformes; family Ciconiidae; genus Mycteria; species Mycteria americana. The sequence continues at coordinate 7,288,756 of NC_134387.1, forward strand.
GTCCCTGGGCTGCCCGTGGCACACCTCGGCTCTTTCTCTTCCCTCTCGTAAGCAGAAATCTCTGGACTTTTATCAGCAGCAGGAGAAAGAGGTAATTTATGAGGCCTGGTCTGAATGTGTTGGTATGGTTGAAGGCACTTGCGAATCTGCTTTCTGCGTGCTTCCCCCCGCCCACAAAAATAACCCCACAAAAAAGGAGTAAAATGTGAAGTGCCCACATAACCCTTGCATCAGGGCACACGTGTTGTTTTAAAACAATCTCTTCTACTGAAGCAGTATGGTTTCCCTCTTAGCAAAGCCCTGATACCCATCTCTGAAATGCTGGTGATAAACTCTGAGATCCTAACAGGTTGGCTTGTTTTCTGCCACCTCTACCTTTGCAGCTGCACCACAACTCTTGCACAACACTTGCCTCTCAGGGCCCCTACTGCAGCAATTCAGCTCAAAAATAGTATTTCCTCCTTTTCTGCATGAGATCTTTTATTTGTGCAGCCTGCCTTCTGGCACCTGCGCGAGTCACCCCTCTTCTACCGGACAAACCACACCAGGTTCAGCTCGCATCCTTTCGGTAACCGCTGCCTCCATCCCTGCCCGTCCACCCTAAGCCATAGTGAGGGGGTGCCCGGGCGGAGGGATGCGCCCTGCCCGCCCGTGGCTCTCGGTGCTGCTTTCGCTCCCCGCGCAGGGCTGGAAGCGATGGTGCAGAGACCCGGTCTGCCGGGGCAGCCCCATTGCAGGGGTGCCAAGGGGCTCCCCTCGCTGTGGCTCTGCAGCCAGCTCTGCTGTGCAAGGTGGGTGGGAGCCGCTGCCAAATTAAAGCGGTGGCAACGTGCACCCACTCCCGCTGACTCAAAGCGCCTGCTGCTCCTGTGGGGTGACAGCGCGATGCTCGGGCTCCCCCGCGTCTTGCGCCCACGGGGGACACAGGCAAAGCCCATTTACGGGCGCCGCGGCTGCCATGCTCTCCAGTCTGGCTGCTCAGGGCCATCGTGCCCGTGTTGTGGCAGGCTCGGCCCGACGTTTCTCCCTGCTTCTGCAGCGGGGGTTTGTGCGGTGGCTACCCGGGAGGTCGGTGTTGCAGCCCAGCTCTGCTCCCCTGCAGCTGCTGTGGCCAAGGTGAGCTCGGAGGTGACCTCCTGGCTCGCCCCGGCTGGGCGGCAGCGCCGGGGAGGGTCGGTGCCTGCGGCAGACCTGGTGACATGGCTTGGCCCCACGGCGATGGGTCATTGTTTTCCCTGCTGACTCGGCATCCTGGCTGCACAGATTTTCTGCTGGAGTTGCAGATTGTTTTCCATTTCCTGGGAGTGTGCTCGGGCTCTCTCTAGCACGCAGTCTGCTTCGGGATTATTTTTTGTTACGGTTCCCAGGGACCTGGTGTCTCACATCAAATCCTTTGTGGTTACTTTGTCCTCTCTCGGTGGGCTGAGCTGTGGCACGGGGCTGCCCCACGCTGCTGAGCTCTCCGGAAGGCAGCTCGGTGGGACACGACCGCCGCTGTGTCGGGCAGTCTGGGGCCCAGGGCTGTCGCTCGACATCGGTCTGGCGCTGCCCTGGGACATCCTGGTGGCCGTGGTGCTGCCCTGTGCCATGAGCAGTCTCGGAGCTGGGCCAGCGAGCATTTGTTTGGCAGCGTGCGGCGATCGAGTCCATCTGCAGCTCCCGGGTTTCCAAAGTCCTGCAGTTCCTCGCTGAGCTATTTTGGTCCCGCTCGCTGGTCTGATCTGCCCTGCACCCGCGGCCGGCACGCTGGCACCCCTTCTTGTCACAAAGGCACGCTGGGTGATGTTTGTGTTTGGCAGCTTCCCCGCAGTGCGAACGTGCAGCCGTAGCAGTTTGACTTTGCTTTTCGTGTGTTAAGCCGTGGGCTGTGGAGGCCTGGGAGAGGCAGCAGGAGTTTGGGCAGGTTGGGAAACTGGGCCTGCAGGAAGCTCGGCCGGCGGCCGTGGGACGTGAAGCGGAGGGGGAAGCTGGACGAGGAGCGAAGCCCCAGACCCTCTGCCGAGCATCGTGTGGGTTTTCACGCCTTTTGAGCTCCGTGGCCACGGTGGGGTTGGCGGCTCTGGGGGCTGGGGAGTGGCTGACGCGCACCTCTGCGGGGAGGAACACGTTTGTGCAAACTCCTCATTTTTCAGCGAGGGGAAGCAGCTAACACGCTCGTTTGGGTCACGTTGTCCCTTCCCTCTCCCTCTTGCAAGCTCGGATGGGGTCTGAGCGGCTGCGCTGGCATCCCGGCACGTCTGGCGCTGATGGGTTGAGATGGCCGTAGGTGCAGGCGCAGCTAGCTCCCTGGGGAGCTGGGGCTGCGGGAGCAGAGCACCCGCTTCTACCTGCCTGTCCTTCCTCCGCAGGGTGATGCGAGAAGGTGCCCGGCATGCCGTACTTGGATCGACAGAACCGTATCTGCGGGTTCCTGGACATTGAAGAAAATGAGACCTGCGGCAAGTTTCTGCGGAGGTATTTCATCCTGGACACCCAGGCCAACTGCCTCCTGTGGTACATGGACAACCCTCAGGTAGGCTCCCGCGCTGCTCCCGGCTTCGCGCCGGGCACGTCCGTGGAAGTTGTTAGCGAGTCTTTAGCTGCGTCTCGGGCTCCCCGCTGGGCTGCCCTGGTGGAGGCCTCTCCTCCAGGTCCCCGAAGGAGGATGCCGTCTGCTGCATTGGTTGTCTGTTGGGGTCTCCCGTGCCTGGGTGCGGCCACGACCAAGCTCCAGCAGAGCGGCCGCCTTGCGACTTCGGTGGTTTCCAGGACCGCCCCAGCAGCAGCTTAGACCTCCAGGAGCCAGTGATACCCTGGAGAAGCCTATAGAAATGCTGTGCCAATGAAAGGTGTTACATCTCCCTTGTGTCTTAGCATAGAGACCGTGATAACAAGAAAGAGAAGAGGGTATCCTAGAAATACTTGTCATCTTGGAAGTGGTGTCATGCAGAAGAAGCACTTAGACCAGGAGCCGGGCGGCTGGGGGAGATGGAGTCTGTGCGTGTCGTGCCCGATGTCTCTGGGAGCTGCCCCGGCACTTGTGGTCAAGCTCAAAAGAGCAAGAGCCAAAGCTGAGCTCTAGGAAGACCCTCCTGGAAACCCCACGGCGCTTGAGCACTGCTTGTAGGCTGGGGAGGCACCTGCCTTCCTGAAGAGCATCTCGCAGCAGATTCTTCATTGCCTTGTTAAAAGGGGAAGGGGAAGCGCCCGGCCGCCCGCCCGCGGCCTCCTGGCCGGCGTTAGCACAAACGCCTGCTCTCTGGGCCGTGCGAGGCGGGAGTCGGGGCCCGTCTTGCACCCGAGGTGCCGCTGCACGGGGCGGTGAGCGGGACGGGCAGTTTGGAGTGGGAGCGAGGAGGGCACGGTGCTCGGGTGCAGCGCAGCGTGGCCGGTCCCAGCTGCTCGCAGGGTGCGAGATGAAGCAGGTGCGCAGAGAAGGGAAGCGGCCGAGGCTGGCAGCGTGGCTGCTGCTTTTGCTGCCTGACCCCAGTGACACCAAATGACAGCCTGGCTCACCTCTTTTGCATTCTCCCTGTCGTTTAACTCCCAGTGCTCATTAAATGTTTTGCAGAACCTGGCCATCGGTGCGGGTGCTGTCGGATCTCTGCAGCTGACCTATATCTCCAAGGTAATGTCGGGGTGGGGCGGAGGGAAAATGAACGCTCCCTGTTGTCTCCTTATCCGTGCGGCTTTCCTGGGAGAGGTGGTGGCGTGCCCTGGCAGCGCCCGGGGCGAGGTCCTGGTCCTGCCCGAGCCTGCGCCATCTTCCCTGGGACGGGAACCTGAGTGGGTCTGTGGGAAGGGGGAGTGTCCCCACAGCACGGCCGATCCCAGTGCTGGGACCGGTGGTCGCCCTCACCCGCAGACCGGCGCGGGACGGGCTGCGAGGTCGGGGCGCGGGAGGAACTGCTCTGCCACAAGGAAGGACGCGGGGCGGCCGGGGCTGAGCGGGGACGGGAGCGTGGTGTCGGTGCGCGCTGGACGCGGAGCTGGCAATCGGCGCGGTGCTGCCGCTCCGGCACCGGACCCAGCCAGGGCTTGTGCTCATACCGCGGTGCCCCTCTCGCTTTGGCACTGTCCCCGTAACCCCGGTGCGGTGCCTCCCGCTGCGGGTCCTGCCGCAGCCCGAGGTGTGCAGGAGGGTGCTCATCGGACCCAGTGAGGATGGGGAGGGAGGGCTGGTCCCAAAGTCCCTCTCGCGATGGGTTCAGGGGCACCAGTAGCTCTCCCCTGCGCATCCGTCCCCTGAAGGATGAGACCTTCTGGAAGCTCGCTCTGCTGTGTGTCTTAATGGCATTATCCGGCTTCCACAGGAAGGTGGAAATAGCGCAATAAATGACAACTCTTGCAGGGCTGGTGACCGGAACGTGTGGAGCCGTGGCTGCGAGCGCGGCTGCGGAAAGCGGGGCTGCCCCTCGGCTGCTGCTGGGGGGAGCGGGGGCTCGCGGCCGCCGTGCCGGGCTCGGCTCCGTACTGGAGCCGGATAAAGAATTGGACAGATCTCTCTGTTCCTGCTGAATCATGATTTATAAATTAAGCGCAGATGAAGCAACGCCGGGAGGTTGAGCCTTCCCCATTTCGGAAAGAGCCTCACTTATAAATTATATACATTTTAGTTTAAGTGAAAATTGCTGTAGGACAGCATTTGGTCACAAACTGCAGGATTGGGTTATGCCAGCGGCTTTAACTACCAACTGTAAATACGCCAGAAAAATGGAGGTTTGCTTGAGAAAACATATTTAAAGCATTATAGACTGGCTCTGAAGGAGGAAGCCTGTCAGAATAAATACTCCATGAATGCTGTGCTTGGAGCCCCAGGGAGTATTATTCTTATATAAATGATTCCTAGTCTTTAAGGAGAAACCACTGCTATGTTCCCTCAATTTTCTTAATTGCTGACAAGAGTGACTGTGTTAGTCCAGCAGAAACTCGCATTTTCAGGGCCTTTGAAAGCTTTCCGTTCTTTGCTTTACAGCGCAGCCAGCGCCGGGGGGGACAGCGGGAGATGAAAGCCCCGTCTCCGCGCTGACCTTCCCCTGGGACCGCGCGTTCGTTGCCGCATGTGGTCTGCGTTACATCCGATACGGGCCGGTTCCCAAGAGCTGACGCAGCTGCGCCGCGGCTCCCGGGCTCGCGCCGTGCGTGTCGTCCTCGTGGGCGTGGGCCGCGCCGGCGCCCCGCGCTGCCCGTCAGCCCGGCACCCGCGCTGCTGGGGTCCTGCCCGGCCGTTCCCGGGGCCGGCAGAGCTGGGGTGGGAGCGGTGGCCCGCGGGCTCCCGCGGTGGCACGCAGCTGGGCTCCGAGCAGGGGCTGCACGAGGAAGACGTGCTAATTGGGCTCTGCCCACCGGCCACGTTCGTTTTCGCCGATCGAGCTGGCCGGCTCTCCTCCCCGTTTGCAGACGGGGTACTCGCAGGGCTGGGGAGGGCAGGCGATGCCTCCCCTCGGGCCGCAGCGTAAGGAGGATGCAGCCTGCGGCGTGCCCGCAGCCAGCCGCTCGCTCCTCGGGCCCGCGCTCACGCTGCAGCGTCGGGGCTGGATGGGGGCTCGGATGAACAGGGAGCGTGGACTGGGCTGGAGCTTGGGGAACATCGGCTTCCCCTCCGTCATGGGCGTGGGGATGGAACCTTCCTGCTCTCGTGCATGCTGTTAGCGTGCATTAATATCTTTAATTTTTTCTTTAATTTGCTCTGTTGCAGGTTAGCATTGCCACCCCGAAACAGAAGCCAAAAACTCCGTTCTGCTTCGGTGAGTGAGGACACCCCACCATGGGGGGCTGCGGCTCAGATGCCTCCCCCGTGAGCCCTCCCGGCTGCTGCCGGACAGACCCGCGGGACCTGCCTGCAGCGTCCTTGTGGTCGGGGAGGGAAGGGGATGCTGCCAGCGCCTGGCACGTCGTGCCAGAGGGCCAGTGCAGGGCCCCGGCCCCATGCGGTGGCCCTGTCGCTGTGACCCCCCACACGAGATGCATGGGCAGAGCCCGGTGAGGGTGGCAGGACCCTGTGGGTCCCCTCTGTGACAGTCCCCTGCACGGACCCCGGCTTTCGCTGTGCTCCTGAATCCTTTCCGTGTGTCCCGTTGTGCTACACTACATTGTGCGATGCAGGGTTTTTTTTTTTTCCCCTTTTTAATGCCAGCGTAAGCTTCTGTTCCTGTCGGTGCGAGGAAGGGCTGTTTCGTGTCCAATTGCCCCCCACCCCAAATGGCCTCAGCCTGACCCACGCTGCCTCAGTGCCTTGTGCATGAGCCGTGAACTCAGGTTTAAAGCAACAGAAATGACAGCACGAGCACGTACTTGTCCCAGGGGATCAGTGTTGCCTTTGCGATACTTTACTACGAGGGATGTAGCCCAAGACAAAGACCAGAGCGGATGGCGCATCCCCACGCGGGGACAGGGCTGCTCCCGAGGAGCCCAGCGTGGCAGAGCCTGGGGCCTGAGGCTCGTGGGAGTTTCAGCAAGATCTTGTGCAGTTAAAAATATCTGCGGCTTTTTGGTGCAGAATTCCTCCAAGAGCGTCCTCTGACCCGTCCGGCTGCCGGCCAGGAGGCAGCACTCGCTGGGCAGTCTGCGGGGAGCACGTCCCCGAGGAGCTTCCCAGACCCCCTTGGGGTTCGCACCAACGTTTCGGATGAGAGTTAAAACCCAAGCGCTGAGTGAAAGAAGTCCCAAGGGGCCCTCAAACGCCCCGTGCGAGGGGGCAACTTCAGCACCAGATTAAGTCCTAGTTTGGGCCGTGCCACAGCCTTGGTTTAAGCCTGGCTTCAGCCCTGCCCTCCCTAAGCTCTGGTGTAAGGATCCAGCTGGCCAGCTGCCCCGTCCCCCCTCCGTGCCCAAGCGCTGGCCCCTCGGCCGCTTTTCCGTGCGACAGGTTACGAGACTGGTATCTGCAAATCGCTCTGGGACTGGGAGTTGAGAGATGCTGTCTTGTTGATTTGTTGTTTAATTTGCTTTAATAGTGCTAAGCACTGAATGGGGTTCCCTAACTCTTCTTTTCGTTCCCTTCTTTGATAGTTATCAATGCTTTATCTCAGCGCTATTTCTTACAAGCCAGCGATCAGAAGGACCTGCAGGACTGGGTGGAGGCGCTGAACCGGGCCAGTAAGATCACGGTAGGTTGCATTATGCTCGTCTCTGGTGCTGCTGCGTCCTGCCTTGATGGGCCACTCGATAAATGCCTGGAAGAGCTGTGCTTTTCCTCCTTGCCGTGCTCCCCTCCTCCGTCGCCTCCCCAGTCCCGCCTGAGGAGCAGTGATGGTGGCGGCCAGGCTGTCCCAGCCCGGGAGCAGGTCTGTGCCAAACTTGCCGGGCTTTCTTCTGGGTCGGTGCCGAGGCTGCGCTGGGGAAGGATGGAAGCGCAGCTCTCGGCTGGTGGCTGCAGCGTCTTGTCCTCCTTCTGGAGCCTGCTCTGCTTCTGGTGCATCCCTCGTTTTGCTGTTGAGCGAGGCAGCTGTAATACGGGGCTGTAGCTCCCGAAACCGCCTTGTTCCCAGGGGAGCGTGCCCTGGTCCCCGGACGGCCCCGCGAGAGCAGGGCTCTTGCGCAGACACCCCGGGGCTGTGTGTGGTCCTGCCGGCGCGGGGCCGGGCTGGTTTGGATCTGAGGGAGAAGCGCTCTGAGCGGAGGAGGGACGTGCTGGCGATGCAGCCCTTCGGCGCGCGGGCTGGACGGCTTCGCCCTGTCCCTTTGCGAGGCCAGAGCTGCGTGGTGACCCCTCTCAGGGGTCTGGCTTCAGATGGGCGATGTTCCCTCCGCCATCCCCGGGGATCCTACTGGTCGGGATTTACTTTGCTGCTGTTTGATCGTGCATCTTCGTGCTCCCTGCCCAGCTGCTGACGACCTGGGAAAGGTCCTGTCCCCATCCCCGCCTGCTCCGGGGACGTTTCCCTCCTGCCGGCTGGGATACCTGTAACCGTCTCCTCGCTGTGACTGTCAAAGGGCATCTTTCTTGTGCTGCAGTAATTTATTTACTCTATTTTTATTCTTCCCGGAACGCTGGCTCTTGTGATGAGGCGTAGCGAATGCTCTGCACTGTAGGGCATCACAGGGCAGGTTGTGCCTGGATCTGAAGGATTTTGTGTGCCATCTCCTCTCGTTTACTGTTGCGTTCCTGTAACCGTAAATGAATGGTCACTGACCCAGTAACTCGTGGAGTCTGTGCTCCTCAGCCGCCCGGTGCTGCTGGCGATGAGGGATGGCGCTGGGCTCCCTCTCCCGTGCAGCGGGACTGGAAGCACCGTCTGCACGCGGTGCGTTTGATGCTCGGTTGGCAGCGCCCGTACGCAGGGACTGCTGGGTTAGGTGTTCGCAGGACGGCTTCTTCCCAGACCTGGATGTGGGGGGTCCCTGCGAAAGGGTCGGGGCACTGCGGGCTGCTGCGTACCTGGCATTGGCTGTTTTGCCGATGTTTAATGCTGGCAGGGTTTTACTAGATTGTGCGCTGATGCATGTTGTTCATGGTTTGTAAACTAAATATAAGGAAAAATCATGGCAAACAGTTTGGGATTGGGGCCCACTGAATAACTTTTTTTCTTTGAGTTTTTGGTTTAAAATCGCTGGAGTGCTGTCTTGTAGATGAGTTTTCCACAGGGACTACAAGACCGGACCTGGCTTGTATTTTCTTTTTTTTATCTGCAAATACATTAAATGTGACAACCTCTGTGCCTGCAGCCACCAAACTGACTGCACGGGCTCTGGCTTGTACCTTCTCTCTTATGGGTTCAGGTGATATTGGCTACAAAAACCCACCGCCAAAACTGGGTAGGAGTTGTACCCAGAGCCTGCCAGCGACATTTGTCGAGGCGCACCCCCGGGGTAGTTACCTCCGGGGTAGCTGCCTGCAGGCAGCCCGTGTTGCTGAGCTGCCAGGCTGGCTGAGGTGGGAGCTGGTGTGACGGTAGGAAGAGACGCATCTTCTGTTTCCGCAATAAACCGTGGTGATTTTCCTACCCTGATGTTGGCCAGCCCTTCCCGACGCTGGCTGTGTCCCGGCTGGCCGACCGGCTCATCCAGCCCTGCAGGGAGGAGTTCTCACGGGCTGGCTGGGAAACACGGGGCTACCGGGATGCGGGTGACGCTGCCGCTCTGCCCGGCGTGGGAAATCCCTCTCCCTGCTCTGCAGCTCCCCGTAGGTCTCCGTTTGTGCCTGGGTTTCCTTGGGCTGCTCCGAGTTGCGGTGGCTTCCTCACCTTGGCAGGGGTGGAGAGGCACAGAAGGGCCGTGGGGAGACGTTCGGGCTGTCAGCAGGGTTTTGACCCTTAGCAGCCTCTGGCCTTTGAGCGGTCTCCCTCTTCCCCGGGGCTCCGCGGGGCTCCTGGGCGTGGGGTGCATCACACCAAGCACGCTCGTGTGCGCTGTGTGTTCAGTGCACGCTGCCGCTGGCCGAGCCACTCGCCGCGGTGGGACAGGAAGGATGCGGCAGCGGTTCGCGCGTTGCTCCCGGTGCAGAGATCCAGGTTCAGCTTCCGCTTCTCACGGAGACTTCTCCTCTGCTCTTGGCAAATCGGTTCCTGTGTTTCCTCACCCTGCATGCCGTCCTTGTAGCCAGGGCTTTGGTGGCTGAAGGCGTGAGGCGTGCAGCAGGCTGGTGTGACCGTGACAAGGGACTCCGCTCAGTTCTGCACGAGGAGGCTCGAGCTGGCGGCAGCGCTGCCGCACGCGGGGCATGGAGCAGCACCTTCCCCCTTGCACTGCTGCCCGCAGAGAGGTGCAGCTCCTTCCCTCTGCCCCGCTGCCCGCACATGCAATGTCTCTGCATCTGCGTTGTGAAACCATTTCCTCCGGCCGGGCGGCCTGTGCTGGCTGCCCGGCCTCGCCGCGCACCCGCCTCGTGCTCGCCCGCGTTGCCGAGGCAGGCGGCTGGTGCGTGCCGGTGCCCGTGGGCGCTGGTGCTCTGCACGGGGCCGTGCAGCGCGGGCGTGCGGGAGCCTGCCGTGGCCTGGGCCCTCGCTCTCACTGCAGCGGCGTTTCCGAAGCAGGAATCGATGGCGCCTGAACGTGCCACTGCTGCCTGCCCCTGCCCGGCGCTGCCTGCCCCGTCAGCCAGGCCTGGCTGTCGGAGAGCACCCGGGGCTCTGCGCGGGCAGTGTGGCCGTGGGGTGACCGGGATCTCATCCTTGGCCCTTCCTTCTCTCCTGCCTGTGGGTGTGTGAGGTCTTAGCCAGACCTCTGCCCTCCAAGACTTAAGCCAGGTCTCAGCCTAAAGTCCAGCTGTCTGCCTTGGAGGGACTTGAGTCCTGCTGAGAGCTCTGCTCTGCCCAGCCAGCAGCCGATGCATGGTGCGGTTTGCACGGAGAGGACCACGTGTCGCTCCCTGTGCGCTTCAGGGTGGAAGGCAGGAGGGTGGGTTGGAGCCACAGACCCCGATTAATGGCATTAGAGAAGTGGAAGTGCAGACTCAGGAAGGAAAACTTGGAAACCTGCTGTTCTGTCCAGAGCCAGGTGCCGGAGGGAGAGAGCTGGGAGGGGGAAAGGGAGGATGCCGGTGCCGGGAACCGGGTCCCCGCGGCGCAGCCTCTGCCCAGGGATGTGGGGCCACTCGCAGCAGAGACAGGACCTGCCCGGCCGCGCGTTGGTGCAGGACGCGCGGGCGTTCGGCGTGTAAAATAGTGCCCAGCCGTCTGCTGTGCCCCTGCGGACGTGCTGCAGCTCAGCCTTGTTAGGCAGACGAAAGCTCATCATTAAGCCTAGCTGTAAGTAGAGCGGGGACAATTAAAGGAGCAAGCGTCCCACAAACGCATTGAGCTGCAGAGGCGAATCACAGACTCATGTGAGGTGATGCTTAATTACTCACCACCTCTCATCTCCCATCTCAGTGCCTCCTGCAAACCGTCTGCGTGAGGCCCACACCCTCCTTAATTGGGGTGGCTTGTTCGTTTATTATTTTTTAAAAGGACATTGCCGCATGTAGGCTGGGAGGACACAGACGATGGTGCCCGGTGCAGGCGTGGGGCTGCCTGGCACGGTCACGCCTGTGCCCTTCACCCCTTTCTTTCTCCCGTAGGTGCCAAAGGGCGGCAGCGTCCCACCGGCCACGGAGATCGCGAAGCCTCCGGTGGTGCCCCAGGCCCAGGAGAGGAAGCCCCAGGTGGCCTACAAAACTGAGATCATCGGGGGGGTGGTGGTCCACACGCCCATCTCCATCAACCAGGTGAGCTGGCAGGATCTGTGCACCGCCCCAAATCCTGGGGGTAAAATCCCTGCGACAGCAGCACCCGCTTTGGTCTCTCCGTTCCCCGTGTTTTAAGAGCAGCTCCTAATGGGGATAAGCAGAAAAGGTGGCAGCTTTCTCCGTGCGTAGCTGGGCGAGGGCATTCCCACCACACCCCGTTTGACGTTCCCGCACCTTGCTGCCGGGTGCTTGAGCCGGGCTTTGAGGGGTCCCTGCCTGCTGGGTTTTGTCGTTGCCCTGCCAGCAAGGGTGTGCTGCTTCCGAGTCGAGCGGAGCAGGGGTGGCTGGGTCTGCAAATCACTTGTTGCAAACGATACTCAGATTTCTGCTTTAGGAAGGGAGAGCACAGGGAAAGCGAGGGTCTGGGCCTTACTATTCCTTTAGTGTCCTGCTGTGCCCCACCGGTATTGAGCAGCGCAACCGGTAGAGAAACACCGTTAAGACACAGCGGCGATGGGCGCTCTCGTTCTCTAACCCCATCTCGGAGCAGCAGAGCTTGTGGACACGGGTCCCCCGGCGTGGCACTGGGCTGGGGCCTGGGCTCCAGGGGTCTGGGGGAGCTCCGGGGGTCCGGGCGAGGTCCGGCCATGGGGCTGGAGGCACTTGCTCGTTTGGGCTGTTGGGGAGGCTGGTTTGCACTTTCATTTCTGGAAACCAGCTCCGTGCCGTGCCTGCGAACCCTTCCCACTCAGGGGTGTATAAATAGCTGCACTTAGCACCCTGTAGCACCTCTCCTTTGTCTCGCTCTGAAGTGTCATGAGACGAGGGGGTGTGAGGAGGAGGCTACGAATCTGCTTGGCTTCCTGGCCATCCTGCACCGTCCGCCCACCGTCCTGGGTCCAAATCCCCCATCGAGGTGTCCGGGGCAGAGGGACCCCGCGTTGCTGCCCCCATCGAAGCAGCCAAAGGGGCTGACGTGTCCCGCGGGCGGTGGCTGGCGCGGCTTGCCGTGGCTCTGCACCCCCTTCCCTCGGCCCGTGGCCATCAGCGTCTCCCACCTTTGGGCGCTTGTCTGGCTCTGGATCTCACTTCAGCTCTTATCAGTGGCAGCACTAAAAATAGAGCAAAGAATTAGATCATTGCAGGGTTTTTTTGTTGGCAGGCGCTTTTAACGCTTCCCTGGCCGCAGGGTTTGTCGGGGAGCGGGGTGCGGAGGCGTGGGGGGCGCAGAGGGGTGCGGGGTCGGGGCTGTTCCCGGGGCTGGACTAGCAGCTGTCCCATCCCGGTGCCGCTGCCCTGGGGGATGCTGCTGGACCCTCGGCCCCGCGTGTGGGGCGGGGATGAGCAGGGAAGGCTGTGCCCCCCCGCTTCCCTGTGTGCCATGCAGCCGGGGCAGCCTGGCTGCCTGCTTGCAAACAGGGGCAGCAGCCAGCCCTGTGCCTTTTCTTTTTTGCTCCAGTGAGTTAAAGGTGCTCTGTGCTCCTGACTCTTGAGTCTGTCTCGCTCTCCTCCCCTGCCACCGCCTCCTGGGAGCCGCGAGCTCCATCCTCAGCCCTCGCCCGATTTCTTTCTTTCACCAAGGGTTTTTTTTAAAGGTGGTGCATCAGCTGCTGGACTATTTTCTGTGGTCTTGCAGCTTGCACCGTATGAAATGGCTATTTGTCCGCTGCAGCTTCCTGGGCGCATCCGTGGTTTCCTGGCTCTGCCCCGGCCGGCCAGTGCTGCCCCGCAGCGGCTCGGGGACCGCAGGGGGAGCCCCGCTCTCCGGCTGCACCCCCGGACCGGCCAGCAGCATCACCCCGGCTCCTGGCTGTAACGCTCCCTGTTGCAGCAGCATCCCCATCTCTGGTTTTGGACACGTACGTCTGTAACGCTCAGCAGAGCCAGTGCAGCCCAGGCGAGGGGAGCGGGCGGTTTCCCCTTCGTGGCCGGGCTGGAGCTCTGCTCCGCTGCTCTCTGGAGGTGCCAAGCGGCAGTTTGGGGCCAGCCAAATGGCTGCTTCTCTCTGTCCTGGAAAAACCAAAGCAGCCTCTCGAAGGTGCTGGAAGGAGCAGCGCGGGCAGGTCGCTGGTTAACCGCACCGGCAGTCGCACCGGCGCAGGTGCCATATAAGGCTGGCGGTGGCGAGAGCCACCCCGGCTGCCATGGCAATTCTCAAACCTCAGCACGGAGCTGGAGGAAGGGGTTGGAGGGACGGGGGAAGGAGATGAGCGCAGATGTTTCATCTCAACCATCCTCTGTGCTGCCGAGGGGGGAGGGAGGGCGGGCGCTGCCGGGGACGGGGCGGTGGCGGGGAGAGAGGGGTGATGCTGGCAGCAGGACAGGGTCCGGCCCTTGGGATGCACTGGGAAGTGCTCGGGGCGAGCCAGGGGATGGGTGCTGGATGCACGGCCACGTGCGCGGCCCGTCCGTGCTCGTAGAAGCAAGCGTTGCGCTTGGGGAGAGACAGCTCAGGGCCGGCCAGGGGAAGTGCAAGTTTTCTACCTGAACTCCAAACTTCATGGTTTCTTTTGGGAGAATTTGGCTGTGAAAATGTGGAGCGGAGACTTTATGGCTTTCCTGAGCAGTTTGTTCCCATGATATATTGCCTTCTCCAGTTGGAAAACATCCCTGCTTTCTAACTTGGGTTTGTCTGGCTCCAGCTTCCAGCTGGTGGTTTTTGTTCTGCCTCCCTCTGCCAGATGAAAGAGCTCCTCGTACCTTGCGTTTCCCCCGAGAAGGTCTGTGGTGCAGCCGAGTCACCTCGGCGCTCGATAAGCCAGGCAGATGAGGTCCTTTAACTCCTGCTGCAAGGGATTTTCTTCAGCCCTCCAATTGCTTCTGTGGCTTTTCTGTAGCCTTTCCAATTTCTTAACGTTGTTTTTAACATGTGGGCGCCAAAAGAGTGAACAGTACTCAGACAGCAGTCTGAAAAGCTGCATGCAATGAGATAAAATCAGCTCTCTACTCTGGTTCGTTCCCCACCTGTGTCCAGGCATTGCAATTAGCCCTTGGCACGCAGCGCTGCGCTCGGGGCTTGCTTCGGGCTACTTTTCCCTCCAGCTGAGGTGTCCTGCCTTCTAGCAGGGAATTCCCCTCCCTGCTCTCTCTGTGCTCCCCTGTAACCCTGTGCTCTCCGGTTGCAGAACGGGGGGGACGGAGGGGAGGGCAGCGACATAGCTGTCCACCCGCTGCTGCGGCGCTCACAGAGCTACATCCCCACCTCGGCCACCAAGCCGCCCACCGGGCCCCCCGTCCTCAAGAGTGGCTACTGCGTGAAGCAGGGGAATGTGGTGAGTGCCGGGGGTCCCTGTGCCGCGGGCAGTGGTGCGGCTCAGCCGGGTGGGTGGCGTTGGGCTGGCTGCTCCCCCGTGGGTCGGGGATGCTCTGGATGCCGGATGCGACAGCGTGGGGAGAGCACCGGAGCTCAGCACCGAGCGGTTTCCTCCTCTCTTTTCCAGAGGAAAAGCTGGAAGCGCCGGTACTTCGTTCTGGATGAATTTTCCATCAGTTACTACAAGTGTGAGCAGGTGAGCGGCCCCCGCCTGGGACCGGCTGCTCCCAAGCAGAGGTCTGGGGCTGCTGTGCTCCCGTGCCGGGGGCTCCGTGGGAGGCACATCCCAGCGTTGCCAGCCCCAGGGGCCAGCCAAGCCCATCGTCGTCTCCTCTCGTCTCCACAGGACAAGGAGCCCTTGCGTTCGATTCTCCTGAAGGATGTCTGCAAGACCCACGAGTGCCTGGTCAAGTCTGGGTAATCTCCTGTCCGTGTTTCCCTGGACCGCAGCTCCTGCCGTAGCCCCAGGTTGTGCCGGGGCCGGAGCAGCTAACGGGAGCTCCGGCTGCTGGTGGGAAGCAGCTCCCCGAGGAGCTGAACTGGAGGAGGGCAGGAAGGAAACTCGGCTCCCTCCTTTGGGAAGCCCAGGGGGCCCCAAACAGCCGCTGCTGCTGCGAGCAGGGGCCGGGCTGAGCTGTGCTGCCGCTTGCTTTTCTTTTCCAACCCTGTAACCCAAACGTCGCCTCTTGGTTTTGCTTTTAAGACATTTCTTCCCCTTCAGCTCCATGAGTGGGTTGGGGAAATGTGGCTGGATGCAGGATGTTGTCTGTCCTCTGTTCTTGTGGTGCCGATAGCCATCTCTGTTGGGCAGGCGTGCTCCTGCAGCTCTCTTATCTCTATAGATGAAGGAGGATGGGGCCCTGCACGGTAAATAGCATCGTATGACAGAAGAGCAAAGGTGTTCGTAAAGCTGCCGAAAGCTGTGTACAGGCGTTTTCCTTAAACCAGCACAGGTGGCTACACAATGTCTTGGGAACAATTTATTGCAGCAAACACTGATAAAATCGAAGTAACTTGAAGGCTTGCAATGGAAAATGAACTAAGAAACCAAACCTCTTTAGCTAAAGTAAAAATATATTCTATTAATATATCTTTGAATTTTTATTCTTAATAAGTAATAGAAAGTTCACATTTAAAATGAACTGTAAATGAGATGGATTATGGGTCTGGGGAGGGGCGGGGGTTTGCCTGCAGGCAGCAGAAGCTAGAGTGTGTTTGTAGCCAAAGGCTCCGGGGAGCTGGAGTCGTCTTCTCAAAATCCCGATGAGATCCAAGGTTTGTCTTCAATACGTTTTTCCCCAGCACACTCTAGAGATGAGGGTAAATACGGATTTTTTCTGTCCACGATGACTTCTGGGTAGTGACCGTCTCTTTTCTCCCTGTTTCTAGTGACCTCCTGATGCGGGACAACCTCTTTGAAATCATAACGAGCTCCAGAACTTTCTACATCCAGGTGAGGCAGCCGAGGAGGGTTTGCTTTTCTGCGCAGTAAGTTCAGCTCTCGACAGCTCGTGCAAACAGGCTGTTCCCCAGCAGCCTGGCAGCCAGCGAACGCAAGCAGATGAGCTTGTAACAGCTTCGCCCGGCCTCGGAGCACGGGCGGCAAGGGAGAACTGCCAGGCGGTTTCACTTCTCCCCTTGGGCTTATTTATAATAGCGGCTATTTGGGCGAGCAGGAAAAAGCAGAGACAAAAGCACAGGGCGATCCGATGAGCGTCCCGAGTGCGCGGGGCTGTGTCTGCACCTCCCCTGTCCTGCAGATTTGGCCAGCCCTTCCCTGCCGTGGGGAGGGGTATTAAGTCGGTCTCCCCGTTGCTGGCCGAGCGGGGCGGGGGAGGCAGCGGGTGGGGGATGCACGGTGCTCTTGGCACCTGCAACGCCCCTCGGCGCTTGCGAGTCCCCGAAGAGCAGCCAGCACGCCGCGCCGTGCCACACAGTGGGTGCACGTCCCCATGTGCGCGGGCAGAAGCCCCCAGCCCTGCTGCCCAGGGGGCACAGCCCCGGGCGGGCTCGTGGCAGGATGCAGCCCCCGAGCCTCTGCCGGGACAGGGGCAGGGCTGGTAACACCCCAACAATTTTTTTTTTCCTTAAATGCTTTATCTATCCCTGATATAAAAATGCTGCAATGTGGATAGTGGCTCCCCTTCTGCGGGGGGAGACTGGGTGGTGCAGTGATTTTTAAGCCAGCATAAATTTACTAATTTATACTGGGAACCATGGTAGCCTGTCCATCTGCGGGTCCACGCTTCGCTGCGGTGAGGATCAACTCTGGCTGCACCGAGGGCTTGCAGAAGGCAAAGTCTCATTCGGGCTGGTGTGTTTTGCAGGCAGACAGCCCCGAGGACATGCACAGTTGGATCCGAGTAATCACAGGGGCAGTCCAGGCCCTGAAAACCCGCCCGAGGGTAGGTCACGTCCTTTCTGCTTCACATTTAGTGTCAAATGAAGATCGTGCCAATGTACAAGATATTTATTTAGCGGCTTGTGTAAGAGCTCAGTTAGCCCGTTTCCAGGATGAGATCCCTGCCCTCTCTGGGCTTGTTTGCCAGTCACTGGAAAACTTTCCTTGAAAAAGATTGAAAAGTGAGATTAAGTCATCGAACGGGACTGCGTGAACCCTGCTCTGCTCCGAGGCACGAGCGAGAGCCTGACTGGTGGCACAGGGCCATTTAATTCAGACTTTCACTTTGCTTAGGCTTTTTTTCCCTTTCTGCAGAACGTGCGAAGGGCCTGGTCCTGGTCCCCAGGGCTTTGCAAATTCCTCACAGCAGTTGCACACACAAAAACCCAACCCCGGCCAGAGCTCACTCTGCGCCTGTCCTTGCAGGAAATGTCCTTCGTGAGATCCACCTCCGTGATCAAGCCCGGGGGCTCCGCAGCCCCCTCCCAGCAGAGGCAGGCGGCGGAGGGGAGGAGGGCTCTGTGCAAAGCCCCCTCCACCTCCTCCTGGCAGCCCTGGACGCCGGTGCCGCAGGCGGAGGGGAAGCAGCCAGCACCGGAGGAGGCATCCACGCTGCTGAGGGACTCGGTGTTCATGCCGGCTTTCATGGAGCGCGATGGCGGAGCCGCGCCAGGCAAGCGCGTGCGGCACAAGTCAGAGCCGCAGCATCTCAAGGAGAAGCCGTTTGCCTTCGACCTGGACGATGAAAGCATCCGGACCTCCGACGTCTGACCGGGCGCCGAGCCACCCCCCCGGCTTTGTGTGCCACCTCCCCGGCTGCCGGGGGTCCCCACGGGGTGGTTTGGGGCGCACGGCCGTGCCGGGCCCGGGACGGCTGGTCTCCACGTGTCCGCTCAGCACCTTGGACCGAGCTCACCCCGTCGTCTCGGCAGGGGTGAAGTGCCCCTTCCCTCCGCCGCCGCTCTTCCCTGCGATACAGGGTCCGGCTGGACCTGCGTCCCGGCGCCCCGCTCTGCCGGGGAGCGGGGTCCCTGCCTGCTCCTGCCTGGGCTTTGCCCCGGGTGCAGTCCGGGCGGCTCCGTGTTTCGGAAGCTGCCTCTGGGCAGGGTGGCCTGCGGGCGCCTCGTGCTGCCATCGCTCGCTGTGCGGGGCGGGAAGCGCTGGTCCCCAGCACGGCCTGGCGCGGGGGCATCCTCCTCTGCAACCACATAATTTTCCCCCAAAAACCAAGCCCGGAGGAAGCGGCAGGAGGTCTCAGAGGCGTGAAGGGGAGTGTGGCCTTTCTTGTGTTTGGAAAAACATTTTTCTCCCCTTTCGTGCTGCTCAGCCTTCCCCGGGCGGAGCTGGGGAGACGCCAGCCCGCAGCTGCCTGCACAAGGGACGTGCTGCAACTTCACGTTTTGATGACTTTCTCCCTAGGAGATCAGCTCTTTTCGCTGCCTGACTAGTGACGTATCAACAAATCTGTTGGCTTTTAATTACATCTTTTGATATCCACGGCCACTGCTAAACCCGGGCACTGGCAGGCTCCCTGCTCAGCCCCTCCGAAAGGCTTATTGGCACTTTCTGAGCGTGAGCCTGGGCAGGCAGCCGGTGCAACGGTGGCTCCCGGGGACAGGAGGATCCTCAGGTACGGTGTCGGTTTTGCATTGCGTACATCTGGGCACCAGAAAGCAGTGCCCAGGTGGTGAAGTGTTTTTAGCAAAAAGCAACGAAAGCCAAGCATGTAAATGAAACTGGGAAGACTTGTCCAACCAACTCGCCTGCTGCCTGCCTTGAAATGAAAATGAGCAGAAGTTTTTAGAGCAACACGAACTCATCATTTCCATAACCAAATCAGCTCCTGTAGGAGGTGTGATAAATGGCGTGTAGAAAATTTCAGGTATTCCCTAGGCAGCGAGATCGTCTGATATCTTCACCCCGAGACGTGTGTGTAATCCTTGGTACCGAGCGAGGACACACCTCTCCGTCCCTGCTTGCTGTCAGCAGCAGGTTATGTCGGTGTGACTTCGTGAGAGCCGTGCCAAGCCCATCCAGGCGTAGGTGCTGCTTCACCCTTCGTTTGAGGGCTCTCGTTCAGGCCTGACTTACCCAGACCCAAGGTGGCAGAGCGAGGAGCGTTGGCTGGGGCGGTGTCCGTGCACCACGGAAAGCAGCGCGCGTTTGGGTAGCAAAGCTTTAGTCCAGAATTGCATTAAGCTGAAACAAGCAAGTGAAGGCATCCCTTGCATTAAGCTGCTGTGGTCTGCAGGCGTCCCCAGCTGTCCCCAGCACGTCCCTGTGCGTGCCCTGCGGGCAGGAGGCAGCAGCCTGCCTGGGCGCCGGAGCTCCGGGCAAGGCTGCGGGAGGGGGCCGGGGGCCGCGCAGGGCCCTGCGGACGGGCACGTGGGATCTTTTAAATGCGCTTGCCTTGGCCCAGCTGCGCTGCCATGTCCCGTGTCAGACCCGGGCACGCTCTTTGCCATCTCGGATACATGCCGGCTGATAAATCTGGGTGGCCGGTGCGGGAATTGCATTGCAAGCTTAGCAGCACATGGAGTGGTCTGGAGTTAATAAGGCTTCTCTCTACTGTGGACTAGCTACCTGTTCTTTTTTTTTTTTTTTTTCCTTTTTTTTGTGTGATTACATGTTCTCTGCTCTGCAAAATCAGCTCAACGTGCTCCCCAGGAGCAAAAAATCTGGTTTGTCCCTGCCCTTTCCAGGCCTCCAGCTGTTTGGCAGCTGTGCTTCAGCCTAGCTCAGGCTCAGCCTGGGATGGAGCGGAGCTTTGTCAGTTGAGCTCTGAGGCGTTGATTAGCCCGATGGATCTTACGAAGATGAAAATTGCATCTTCTGCATCGGTCCCCTCCTGTGTCGCTGGGCTGCTCCTCCAGCCGCGCTCCGCTGGAGCCCGGGGCCGGCGCAGCTGAAGGTGCCTCGGCGCAGCCTGGGGGGTGGTGACGGGGCCTCCCAAATGCGGGGCAAGAGCGGCTCGGAGCGGGGTTGTGTGGAGATGCTGGAGAACACTGAAACTGCAGAAACGAGTGGGAATCGATGCAAACGGTACAGGGTGAGTGTTAATATTTGTTATTTAATTGTAGAAACCTAGATCGTGCTCTTCCTTTTTCTTCTCTTTTTTGCTTTATTTGCACTAGTGTTTGAAATATTTTTTTTTTTTTAGGCTAACTTGCTGTTTGGCTCATAACATGGTGTTTCAAAAATGTTTTAATAGTTCGGTAAGCCTATCAGTCATAGAGTCACAGCATTTGGTTGTAGCGCTCTGACCTCATTTCTGGAAAACATCAAATGCAGAGGGACGATGGTTACTTTGTGCAAGGCTTCAAAACGATGGAGTACCAAGTTTTTTTGTTGCTTGATAATTGCAAAGTTTCCTCAGGCCTGGGATGGTAAAGCAGAAGCTTATTGCACAATTAGGGTTAATTATCCAGGAGGAGAAACTACCAGTGGCTCCAGCGCTCTTGCGACATTCCTGTTTCTCGTTCCCACCCTCCCTGCGTCCGCAGGACAGCGTAAAGGCTGGACGTGAGACCGCAACGAGTGTGCTCGGGGTCGAGCTGGGCTCCAGGCCCACCCGTGATGCAGGTGGTGTTGTGGGGAGGAATTTCTCTCCCATCCCCAAGGACCAGGCAGATGCAGCCAGTCCTCGATGGAGCTTTGCAGCGTTGTTTTAACGCAAACTGGTGTCCCTTCACCTCCGCGTTTGCCTCCCGGCTCTCCTGGGCGGGGATGAACGCGTCCCCCCCGTAGCTGCTCCCTTTTGAAAATGAAGCGTGTGCTGTGAGTTTCCCCGCTTTCCTAGGGACGCGTGCAGGTTCAAGGAATCTTGTGCAGAAAGAGTGGTGTGTGAGATGGGTTTGCTCTTTTCTATGAAAACTTCCAAGCAGTTTCAGCCGTTTCTGCGAGTGCTGGCTGCGGATTTCAAGTGCTCTTAGGGCCGGGATGGCTCACGCGGGTGATGCTCCGTGACTCCCGTGGTGTCGGTTACCTGCCTCCCACCCCTCGCGTGTAAATGCTGGCTGCAGGAGATGGAACGCCCTTTTTTCCCTGTGTTTTTAAATAAAGATGGAAATCCCAGTCGCTTTTCCAGGCTGTCCGTTGGCATTGTGTACTTTGGGCAATGATTGCTGGGGGGTTGAACGCCGTCCCTGCTGGGGCGGGGGGACCGCAGGGGCCACCGGCGGGTGCTCCCCCACGTGCAAGGGGAGCTGCGACCGTGTGCTGGGGGAGCTTTAGGGGTGCTGCACGGAGCTGCCAAAGTCCTGCCTGGTGTCTCTTGTGCCACACTTAGGGCTGGAGTCCCTTGGAGGCCCCCGCTGCGGAGCTGCAGCCGGCTGGGCTGCCTGCCCCATGGCACCCCGTGCCCCACGGCACCCTGCCAGACACCCTGGCCCCCAGCCAGCTTCAGCGGGGAAAAGCACCAAGGGGAGGGCAAAGGGCCATCGTGGCCTCTGCTTTGAAAAAGTTTTTGATCTTGTTTGTCGCTGCTAGAAACGGGGGGACAGAGGCTAACCAGGCAAGAAGCATCCCTTGCTGCCAGGGCGTGTGTTTGGTAAGGAACACGACAGATGGGAGCAGAAACGGTCCCTCTCCAGGCGACGTGCATCCTCCCAGCCCGAGGTGCAAGTTTAATTTTATTGCTGATGATGTTAAGACAGCTCCAGCTATTGCTCGTCTCGAGCCCTTCCATGGGTAAGTGTGTCCCAATAAAACTCTTGGTTTAAACACTTCGTTACTTTTTTTTTTTTTGCTTTCAACGTCACATTTTCCAGTGAGAACTGGCTGAGCACGCTTCCTGCAGACATCTGTGAAGCGGGCACAGGCGCTGCTGCCCTGCACACAGGTTGGTTCTGGGTGTGAGGGGGGGTGAGTGCGTGGTGGTGGCAGGGAAGTCACAACTTTGCCTTTCTGAATACGTGGGCAGGAGGAAAGCTGTCGGACCAATGCCCCTGGTATTCCTCAGTGTAGTCCATGACAGCCTCGTACACGGAAGGAATTTGAGGTCCTGCTGTTAGCTGGCAGCTGCCGGGCTGAGGACGTGGGGAGATGTTAATGACGATGGGCTTTTGTGCATGGGATTATTATTTTCTCCCTTCTGGCTCACTGCATAATTTTTTCCCCACCGTGGGCTTTTCAGCCCTGTTGTTCCACTGGTCTGAAGAATGTGGTAGTTTCGTGATGAAGCCTCCCCCAAATCAGTGCCCTGAGACCTATTTGAAGCTGCCAAATTCAGATTACTTGTGACCTAAATGGGATATAAACCCCATTCCCTGGAGAGGAAGAGTTGTTGCAATAAACCACAAACCAAAACTGGAATAGGCAGAATTCCTGGCCAGATTGAGCCCCATTGCAGCTCCATTGGAGGCAGAAGTAGAAGTAACGCAGGCAGAAATTCACCAAATGGAAACGGCTAGAAGGTCCTGGGTTTGCAGAACTGTGTGAGAACAGAGCGTACATTTGCTGTATTTTACGTCAAATGTGACTGTGCTTTTGCATATATGGATTTTGTGTCTGGTTCTGGCTGTGACTTACTGCAGCTTCCTTTTCCCGTTTTTATTCAGCTCGGTAAGTTTTCAGACTGCATCTGGCGGGGCTTCCTCTTTTGGGTGCGTGGGTGCTTGAAGCTCCCACTCATTTTGGTGCTGCACGTGCCCTGTGCCATGGGCTGGAGCCGGAGGGGTGACCGGCACGTGGACGGGAGCTCTGACGGCTCCCGGCCGTTCCCTGCAGCTCCGGGTGGAAACGAGCCCTCTGTCAGTAGCGAGGCAAAGCTGGTATTTAACAGTTTCGTAAAACACAAAGGGTTGCCACTGAATGGTCACAGGTTTTAAAGAATACGACTGTTTGGCAGCAGGGAAAGGGAATGCAACCTGCTGCCACGGGCAGCACGATGGAGTATGTTTTGAAAAGCACACTTACTCACTATGAAGGGCAGGGGACAGGAGGAGAAACAGGTAATTTTAAGTTAGTGTGTACTTTGGACTGGTTGCAGCATCCTACAGATGATGTTTCTAGAACGTGAGCATGGTAGGGAGAGTTACAGCAATGGATTCGAGTGCTTCTTTTGAGAGGCCTGAATAGTAACTTTATTTGCTGCACTGTGGCTTTCCCCGCCTGCAGGAGAGTGGGAAGTGATGTTCTCCAGAGGGTGCAATTTCCACTAAATCTAACCCAGCTTGCCTTGCAGCCAGAGAACATGGTTTTAAACAAATAATGTAGAATTAGAGCTCATCACTTTGCCACAAACACTCTGTAACTTTGTTAGGTTACTCAACTGTAAAGGTTTGCAAAGCCTAGTAACACAAAACCACACGCTAGTGGCCTGCGTCTCTGTGTGGCTGTATCTACTCTGCTAATACTGAAAGGACGTGGAGACAGCTCCTTCCACACTTTATTAAGATTTGTTTGACCACCTGTGGTTGCAAGGTCGGATTTCTTAAACTGTTACCACCTGAAGGGGGGGGGAATCCAGATTATTTTAAACAAGCAAAATGTATACCGAGCGATTTTGCGTCCGAGGTTTGTACAGAGGAATTAACAAGAGTAACTGTTCTGCGTGTTAAGTTACAGCCTTAAATCCACGTTTGTGCAAGGCAGAGTCTGTTCTGATGCTGCGGAACAGGCGGAGGCGTCCGTCTCCAGTCCTGCAGAGACGCCGTTAGCTTCTTTGGGGGTCGGCTCTCGGAGCGGCCTCTGCTCCCCTCAGTACACGGTGCACCAGTTGCTGCCGTCGCTGGGCATCAGCCCGCCGGTGATGAGGAGAATCAGATCAACGAACCACCAGATCCCCAGTCCTCCCAGAGTCAGCAGTTTCCCCACGGCGGTGCCGGTATGGCCCAGGCAGAATCGATCCACTCCAAAGCAGCCCAGGAAAAACGAGTAGAGCAGAGTGGTTATAAAGTAATGTCCAGTGTACCTGCAAGGGAAGCGGCCGGAGGCGCGTCAGGCGGGGCTGTGGCGGGGGGCCGCCGCCGCCCCCTCGGGGAAGCGTCCCCGCCGGCCGCGCCCCGGTTCTTGCGGCGGGGCTCCCTCCCGCGGGGGCCGGGAGAGGTGCAGGGGCCCTCCCGCCGCCGGGATCGCGTCCTACTTGACGCAGGGCCTGCTGCCCCGCAGGAAGCTCCGCGGCTCGGCGCACTCGATGCCGTCCAGCGCTCGGCACTGCACCCGGGTGTGGTCCACCTCGCCGTAGGCCTGTCCGCCGAACTGCGGGCAGCGCGGGCGCCCTCAGCCGCCGCCCGGGCCCGGGGGCCGCCGCAGCGAGGCCCGGCCGCGCCGCCGCCGCCCCTTCCCGCCCGCCCCTCACCTTCACGCAGCCGTGGCCCAGCTCCTGCTGCGCCGTGGCGTTCCCGCCGTGGTCCACCGGCTCCTCGCACTCCACGAACTCCTCGGGGCTGCGGGGAAGGAGGGAGCGGTGAGGGAGGGCGAGCGGCCGCTCCCCCCCCGCCCCCGGCCCGCCCGGCGCTCACAGGTAGGTGCAGAGGACGAGCGGCGCCCGCGGGTCGGTGTAGGCCCAGGCGGCGGCGGGCGGCCCCGGCCCGGGCGCCTCGGCCTCGGTGCCGTTGGGGGGCAGGCCGCGGGAGGCGCCCTGCAGCAGCAGCAGGTTGCCGAGCAGCAGCGCGGCCTGCCCGCACAGCAGCGCGTAGCCCACCGGCCCGCCGCGCCGCGGCGCCATGGCGGCGGCCGCTGCTAGGAAACGCCGCGCCCGCCCCGGCCTCCGGGCCGCGCCGCCGCCGCGCCGCCGCCAGCCAATGGGCGCCGGCCGTCTCGCCCCGGGGGGCGGGGAACAGCCGCCCGCAGCCAGTCAGAGCTTAGGCGGAAGAAGCCGCGGAGGGCTGCGAGGAGGCGAGGCGGAAGTGCGCGCCAGACGAGGAGGCGATTGGCTGCCGGGGAGGCCTGCCAGCCTATGGGCGAAGGCAGGGGGCGGGGCACCGGTGTGGGCGCGGCCCCTCCCGGCCCGCGCCCCGCCGTGAGGGGCGGCCGCCGGCCCTGCCCTGCCCGGCCCGCGCCCTGCTCGGCCCGGCCCGGCCCGGCCCCGCCCCGCCGTGAGGGGCGGCCGCGCCGCGGGGCGCTGCCCGCGCAGGCCTCCGGCACAGAGGAGGCCTAGGACGCGCTGCCCCGCTCGGCGTGAGTTGCTGGGGCGCGGTGGGAGCCGTCTGGCGCCGTGAGCCCGCCGCGCGGGAGGCAGCGGCCCGCTGCCGGGGAGCGAGGCCTCGCTGCCCCCGGCCGCCCCCTGCCGCCCAGGCCCTCGCCCCGCGCCCGTCGGAGGTCCTGTGGTGCCTGTCGGGGACCCTGCCCCGCAGGTGGGCGCGCCCCGTGCCCCCCTCCCCGGGGGGAGCTGCCTCTGCGGGGTCGCCGCCGCCTGCTCGTAGCGCGGGGAAGGCCTCGCTCGGGCCCCGCTCCCGCGTGTCAGCGTGTGGCACGGTAACAAGCAGAGGGAGTTCATCCGCCTCAGCTGAGGCAGCGGCAGGGAGAGGCTCCCCGGGCGGCTGGGGCAGCAGCCCGGCACCCGGAGTAGCTCTGGCAAGCGTGGAGAGCCGCTTCTCCCTGCGCTCTTGATGGGAGAGAGGGTTTAGGCCAGCAGCTCCCCATAGCATTAGACCGAAAGTCCCCCGCGTGCCTGGCGCAGGGTGGTACCACCTTCCTGAGGCAACTGCGGCCTTGGCTTGTTCGCTGGCGGTGAATGACTGTTGTTGGGCTGGAGAGCTGTGTCGTGGTACTGCTAGAGTCAGGTTTCCTCTGACCTGCAACAGGAATTGGTTTGCCTGTGGGATGTGATGGCCAGCTGTCCCACTAAGCCCTTCTTTACTGATTAAGAGGCTTCCAAGTGGCTTTAGAAATAGCTTAAAGACTGCGCAGCATGTGGGCGGCAGTGGATTTCGTTTGCAGCACTAAGGAAGGCAGAGGAAAGATCACATCGAATGTGTCTTTACTCAGGTTTTACACCATTCTGTCAGCGTAAAGCACTTCTGAAATGGGGGTAAATGAAACTCGTGCTTTAGGGCCTGATGTTTGAGACTTCATCACGTTAATTGCTGGGGGGGAGGTCGTGTCCAAAGGGGCTGGGAACGCTGTGGGACGTGCTGGATTATGGCCCGGAGGGAGCTGTACAGCCAAGTGCTGCTTGGAGGAGGCTTGGAGCCAGGAGGGGTGAAACTGTCTCTGCTCCCTTGAGCTCCCCGAAGTGTGACTCTGGAAGTCTTTTGAAAATAAATGAGACTCGACACCTTGAGCAAACTTCCCATTAATATGAAAACAGGGAGGGGATTTCAGGAGTTGTCTAGACCATCTCCCTGCCCAGAGGAGGAACTAGTCCTGCTTGGGTAGTCAAGTTGCAGAATTTTTTTATCTTAAGTGCCCTACCCCTTGTACAAAGCGATGGGCATTGGGACACCCCCTTGCCTAGTCTTGGCCCTTCTTTGCTATGCTCAGAGAGCTGTAGAGATGTACCTCTGAGCGCTTTCTGGATGAGACTCGGAGAGTAATTGAACGGCGCACTCGGCTATATAAAAGTAGAGGGTTAGAGACTGGGATCCTGCTATTGACCCTCTACATCTGAACAAGCTGCTGCCTGTTTCCATCAGTTTTCTTCTACCTCATTTAATCCCCCTCACAGTGTCTTGAGGTCATTAGATTGGAAATGCCAAGCGCGGTTTGAGACAGGTACGTGGCATTCATTAACTCCAGCTGGAAGCCAGGCAAAACATGTAATTTGATAAGAATGCATTTGGGAAAGAGCCATTAGCAGGATTGGTAGGTGCCTGTCAGCCAGCGATCACCGGTGCGGTGTTGGCGAGTGTGCTTCCTAAGCCAGCTGGACTGGTGCTGGTGATGTCAGTGAAGTCCCGACTACATCCAGAATCCTTAATCTCTCTTATTTACAGTGCTTATAAGCAACCACCATGCACGTGGTATGTGGAGAGGATGTGGGAGCCAGCAGGACTGAGGTTGGAGGGAGAACACAACACATCTGACTTGGCTGTTTAAAACTAGTTACATGTTTAGCCATTTTAGTTGGAATCCTTATGCCCTTGAGTCTGGCAAAGGTACATGTTCAGCATTCACTGGAAAAGGGAGTGTAATGGCCAACTCCATCATATGAGGATTTCTGAGAAATCTCTTTTCTTGCTGATTCTACGGTTTTGTTAAAGAATTGTGAAAATAATTGACAAACAGCAGATGTCATTTGGGGAATTCATTCCATATCGTCTTCCCTGCCCTCGCTGTCTGCTCAAGCACAGTGTGGCTCGCTAAACCACAGCCCGGCAACGGCTGCTGTCCAGCTCACAGAGTGTCAGTGAACTCCACGTGTACCCACATACGAGATTTACGCCCTGATACACTGGTCTGTACTGCCGCTCGTGTACATCTGCCTTGCTCCCTTTAGAAACTAGTCTAAAAATCTTCTAAAGCCTCCAGAGGGGATTGGCTGTGACAAAACACAAAGGAGGAAATGCCTCTTTGCGTGGGCTTTCCTTACCACTGCAGAGGAGACGCAAAGGTCCCCGTTAGTTGCTGGTCATTACATCTCTGGCCTTGCACCGTCCGCCGCGTTCCTTAGGAAACGGGGCTGCTGTCTTGTGGTCCCACTGTCGCCCACAGGACTGTGTCCCT
This sequence comes from Mycteria americana, assembly GCF_035582795.1. Lineage (NCBI taxonomy): Eukaryota > Metazoa > Chordata > Aves > Ciconiiformes > Ciconiidae > Mycteria > Mycteria americana. The sequence goes on from NC_134387.1 coordinate 7,316,164, forward strand.
GCTCTGTCAAAGGACGATGGAATGCTTTTCCTTGAAAAACACCAAATTCCCTCCCCTTCCCCAGACACTGAGTGAGGTCCTTTTCAACATCTACCACGTAAGCTTTGTTATCACACTGGATGCTACTTTGCCTTTGGTGTAAATAGTTGGTTTTGCATCTTCTTGGCTCATCAGCCACATCAGCGAGTGATTTCAGCTAGAGTGCCTGCTGTATTGCGGGGCTTACTCTTGTATTACCAATGTGCTGTGGAAATGAGATGCCCAGCACACATACTTGGTTTCCATTTGTGTATGTTTTTTCTTAGTAAGTTCACTTCTTTGAGATATTTCCTGTTTCTGGCTTTTATGCCTATTTAAGAGAGTATCACTCCTATTTAAGCCTTTGAAAGAATGAAATATCCTCATTTTAATATCAAGTAATCTCTAAGGCTCTTGTCTGCAGTGGGTTTTGTCACTTTGCCTTATTCTAGTCATAAGTTCTGTGCTGGAGACAACTAATGGCTTGAATCCCTGTGCTTGCCTTTGAGGATTCATTTGTGACTTAAGCCATTGCAGAGCTCCAGGATTTATGGGTTTGTTTCACGCGGTTCTTCTCCGAGAGCACCTTCCACCGTGTCTGAGCGATAGCTCTGCTGATGTGGGCAGTTCAGGTGTGTTCCAACTGGCTGGTCAGATGAGCAGTTCTCCAGATTTTTTGTTTCCAAAGTTGGCAGGTTTGCATTTGACGCAAAACGTGTGTTCTGAAGCTGTCCTAGCTTTCCTGCCTCGTTTCTGGTTTGTTTCTGGAACTTTGAGGTGTGTCGTCTTCAATTCCTTGTATTGCCAGGCTGCAGTAGCGGTGGTGAGTGACAGCAGGGGTCAAGGCAGATGAACATAGCTCTTGCTGAATGCGGACCTGGGAATCTCATGCCCCTCAGGCAGGAACCATGGGATGATTCATGTTTGTGCATTGTACAGCGCACAGTGGTGTCTGTATTTGATGCACGATGTTATGCTAACCCATGGGAAGCCTCCCGAATCTTGGATAATGCCCAGCTTCTGGGAAGCACAGGGTATTACCTGACTCAAAAGCGATGTGCAGCTTCCATCGGGTTGAAGATATATAACCTCTGTGTTGTTTCTAACATCAGGTGGGAATAAAATCCTCTGTCTCACTTTGCAGTATTATACAGTTTAGCGTGCCGGCTTCCTGCGTAGCTTTATGGTTTGGTCTGTTAGGGTACGTAAGAGTGGCTTCATAAAGTCGCGTTGTCAGCTCCGTCCAACAGGAACAGGAGGTTTTCTGGTTGCTGGAGGCCACGAGGGGGGAAACCTGAGTCGCAGGCCATCTTCCTACAGCTCCTGCAAAAATGGATGCAGAGTTTTGGAATGCGAAGGGCCAAATGACTCTTCAAATTCCTCTTTAATTGTTCACTGTAGCGACAGCAGTATAAACCTCTTACAAAGTCTGCCGAGGACTCATCATTAAGGAGAGGGGGAAGACTTGCACCAATTGCTCAGCCCGTTATGTGTTTACTAATGGCATCTTTTGCATTACGTGCATTCAAAGGCAATTTCTAAAACATCGCCAATGTCGGTCAGACCCCTGTGAGTGAGAACGTGGGTGTGTGCGGATGTGTCTGGCTGATGGCCCTCAAAGGGCACTCGCGTCTAGTTGTCTCTTGTTTGTGCTGATGAGATGTGCGTGGCCCTTGGCGTAGGTCTGGCTCTGCATCTACGGTGAGGAATTCCGCTGCAGCGACCTACTAGGGAAAAGAACACGGAGGCTCGAAGCAACCTGTGAATTACCACCCTTGGGAAACCAGGAAAGGTTATCGATACCTGAGAAGTCGTCGGTAAAACTGGATTTTATTTGTCTAGGCTCTTGTACACTGCTTATCACGATGGCACGAGGGTGCTTCTCCATCACCTCTTCAGCAATGTGACTGGTATGTCACATGTTGTTTATTCCTCCTTCTCCCGGAGGAAGACACCGTGCTCCGTGGGGTGCCCTGGGAGGGTGTTTAATGGGTCGCTGAGTGCTGGCCGGAGGCGGGTCAGAGCAACACGTATGACGCGTGGAGCGGAGGGGCTGTAAACCTGTGAGGGTGTTCCGTTCTGGAGAGTTTTTCTCTTCCTCACCTGTATCCTGGGTATCGTGCAGTGGAGTGCTAACGCGCAGTTGTGTTTCCACGTGCTTCTAATTTGTAACGTAGTTTTTTGGGAGGAAAGGCCAGAAAAGAGCCGTTGTGTCTGCGGTCTGTGCTGACACCAGTTCCCTTCAGCCAGCTTTTTCTTCGGCACTCGCTCGCTGTCGGGACTTAGTTGTTTTTTCCCTAAGAACGTACTGGAAATGTGAACGCTCGATTTCACCCAGCCTCTGTCACACGAGGAGGTGTCGTTCGGGGATCTCTCCCGAGGCAGCGGGGCTCTGTCTGGAGCGCGGTGTTGCTGCGCGCGGCCCGGCTCAGCCCCGGTCCCGCGGGGCCGAGGCGTGATGAAATGTCCCGGGTGGGCGCCGGCACGGTTGCCGTTGTGGCGTTTCAGCGGGTGCGGGCGGCACGGGGCGGCTCCTCCGCGCCCTGCATCCGAGGGCCCGGCGTCACCGCCTCGGTCTCGGCCGCGGGGGGCTCTCGGCCGCCGCTCGGCGCCGGGGCCGCCCCTCGGCCGCGGTGCCGCGGGCGGAGCGGCCCCGCCCCGGGGCGGCGGGGGGCGGCGCGGCGCAGGCCCCGGCCCGGCTCCATAAGGCCGCGGGCCGCCGGCCGGACCCAGCGCCCCAGCCGGGAGGGGCGATGCGGACGCGGAGCGCCATGGCCTGGGCCCGGGCCCGGGCGGCGCGCAGCTGCCTCTGCCTCCTGCTGCTGGCCGCGCCCGGGCAGCCGGGCCGCGCGGGTGAGTGCGCCGGGCCGGGGCGGCGGGGCCTGGGCCTGCGCCGGCCCCCCCTCCCCCCTTTCCTCCCTCCCTTCGGCCGGACGGGCCCGGGCCCCCTTCCCTGCCGGGGCAGCGCGGCCGGGCCCCTTCGCTGACCCCTCCGTGAGCGCCAGCCCCCTCCCCATCACCCCCGGGCTGCCAGGGCCCGGCCTGGCGCTGGGGCCAGCTGAGGGGTTCTGGCAGCCCCCTGCCCTTCCTCGGGGCTGCTGGGGCCCGGCCTGGCCCCGACGGCTGGCAGGTGGGGTGGGAGACCCCCCCCTTCCCTTTGCCGGAGTGGTGGGGTCCTGCCCGGCCATCCCCCTCTGCCCCCCGATGCGTGGGGCTCTGAGGCAGGGGGATCTCCCCCTGCGCGGGCAGCCCTGGAGGTGCTCGGTCACGGTGTGGGGGTCACAGGTGTCCGAAGGAGCACACGGGAGGAGGGTGCTGTGGGTGGTGACGCAACCTGGGCCCTGTTCAGGGCGGCCGCTGCCAAAATGCTCCTGGTAAATATTGCGCGTGATCAGAGATGCCGCGGAGGGGCTGAGAGAGCAGCCGGGCCTTCGTCTTAACCCTGAGGTGCGAGGAGGCAGCCTCGGCCGGTGAGCTGGCGGGGTCCCCTCGCACCTGTGGAGTTTGCAGGCGTCTGGGGAACGCTGTCGCTTTGCTCTCCAGCCCCCCGTGCCAGGCCAGGCACTCTGCTCTCCAGGTCCTCTTCCAGGCTTTTACTAGGCCGGTGGCAATCCGTGTACAAGAAAGCCTGTGAAACGTGCGGTGGGTGGGCAGCCTGTTCATGGGTCTCCCAGAAATTTGTGTGAGCAGATCCGGGGTACAACCCTGTAATTTCCCTGCCCAGAGGATGTTGCATTTCCATGTTGAGGTGACAGAACACCCACATTGTTTCCACTGCATTTCTCGGGGCACGCACAGGGACCTGTGTCTTCCCCCTCTCTGTTTGGGTGGCCTTAGCCATCGTGGAGCCAGGGCATCACCTGCGCTGGCACAGCCCGGCACGGGGCAGGCTGCTTTCCCCAAGGAGGACAGAGGCTGTGTCCTGGGGCAAGAACTTGGGCACAGCACAGTGCCATCGCTAATGGCAGTGAACGGACACCGTGCTCTGTTTATGGGCTTTTAATGAGTCGACACTGTGCTGTCTTTATGAGCTGTTCATGAATTGGAACTGTTCTGTTTATGGGCTTTTATGATGCTGATTCTGATGTTATATGTACGTGATAGGCAGAAATGTCTCCTCTGTTATTGTTTTCCTCCTCCTGAAGGGATACATGCACTGTGTTAAACTTCTGTGTTTATCGTTGATGCGTAGTTTTATAGTCAGGGCTTCATAATTGAGGAATCTTTTCTAAAACGAATATTGATGCTTCGTGCTGAGAAACAGTGCTCTTGTGGTGGGTGTCTCTCCCTGAGGGATTCTGTGCTGCCAACCTCTTGCCTCTCGCTTGGCGTGTTGTTACTGGTGGTTGTGAGATGTGTGCCAGATGAAAGCCAAGCTTTGAAATGTGGCTGTTGGCTTGTGGTGGAGGTAGCACAGCGTGTTGGAAACTGCCTTGCCAGAGCGCCGAGGAGCAAAGTATAAAATGACGCATCTCCTGGACGTTGGATGCTTGTGCTTCTAATGGACCGGGCGGTGTTCTGATGGGTAATATTTTAGTTCCTACGTGTGGGTGGGAGGAAGTACAGGTCACCGAGTTACTGATGGCGGATGGCAGTGTTTCTCTCTGCCTTCTGCGTCTCTGTCCCAGCTAATAATGCCCAATCTGCGATGAAAGATAATGGGCCGCCTTTATCTTGGGTCTGAGCGTGAAGGAGAGGGGAGAAACGAGTCACCTGTTTCAGTTTATCCAGGCACTTCCAACTTTTGGTTTGGAAGGTAAGTGCTTTGGACGCTCCCCAATAAATAGGGATACGAGGCAGAAATGGGGCGTTACCGGAAACTGCTAATTGAAAATTCCTGAATGAACATAATCATATAGTGATGTGTAGCCTTAAGGGATTTGTATAGCGTAGATTTTCCCCTCCTATTTGTGTCTGTAGGAGGCCTCAACGTTTGGCTGTATAAATTCATAAAGAAACCGTCTGGCATTGCCATAGGCAGGGACTGTGGTTTTTGCTACTTGGTCTCTTCCCCGATACTTGGTGTCATACACGTACCGGGATGTTCTAGCCACACTTTACCAGTTTTTAAAGGGATTCTTAAAGTCTCTTAAAATTCTTAAAGGTTTGACTTTTCTGGGGAGATGCAGTGTTTAGTTAAGATAATGCCTTTGTTCAGCTCATAAAAAACACAGCACTGCCTCACCCATATTTCAACAAATCAGCATTCAGCAGAGTAAAGAGGGGTTTTGTGGTTATTTCCTCTGTGTGAAGAATAAAAAGAGGCAAGAAATGTCAGTGTAGCTAATGTTGCCTCTTGTAGTGCTTTGTTTTCAGAAAAAGGAAGTTTGAAACATGACTTCGTAGTTTTTCATGTCCCGATCATTCTCATTTCTCAAGCTAAAATAAAAAAAAAGTTTATTTGCTCAACTCAGTAGAGTTTTGTGATTGAATTTGTATTGCGTGGTTTCCTTTGGTGGCCAAATTTAAAGATGGTGACATCTCCAAAGAGAAACGTTCCCACGAACCTCCCCCATGCGAAGCGAGCTGACATCTACACAGCTGATGAGACGTGGAGGAAGTGAGTGGGCTCTGTGTGCGAGGAGCTCCTCTCCACGGGCCAGGCTGTTGTGGATAGAAGGGCAGAGGCTCCAGGGCCATTGACCCAGGAAGAAGGGTGTCCCGGTGAGATCAATCGTCTTGCACCAGAGGATGGTATGGCTTTGCTCTGTTTCTCCTTGTAAGAAGGTTCCAAGGGGGAGAGGATGTTGTGACAGTACCAGAGAAGAGCAATAGTCCTTTTTGTGGAACAGGAGTAGCTGTTGTCTTGCAGACAGATTAGCGTGGCTTTAGAAAGGGCAGAAGGAATAGTAAGAGTCTAGACAGGAAACACTTACAGCATAGGTCAGGATTTCAGCAAGAGGGAGGTAAGAATTCTCTAGGAAATATTGCTGTAGAAGAGCTCAATATCCTCATTAATGTCCAACACCCCCAGTAAAATACTAAGAGAAATTACATTAACGCTCTTGCCAGCTTTAATGTTAAACAAATATTTCAGGTGAGCAATAAATCAAGTAGATGAATTGGCTTCTCTTGCCATGATAGTTGGTCATCTTTTCCTACCTTCTAAAAGGCATTGTGACACAAGGAGACCCACTTGGTCTGAAGATGTAGAGCAAGGGAGAGAGCAGATGGAAAGAAAAGTCACAAGGAGGAGTACCCTGTAGAAGAACAGCTGGCCAGATGTTCCCAGGTGCTTTGGAGATGGAGCACCACCAAGGCACTCTGTAGCCTTTGAGGTATGGGAGGAACCGAAGCTGCTGGCTTCAGAGGAAACGTTCAGCAGATTTGTTAGCTTGGTGTTTTGTATAAATCACTAAATATTTTTAAGTAGACTTGGATAATATTTATGGAATGAAAATGAAGGAGATTTTTGCTTCCAGTGATCCAAAGAGTAAATCTTACTACTGCTGTCATCTTAGTGGAAAGGTCAACTGCACCTAAAAATGCTTTTCCTAGTATGTAATCAATTGAAGAAATACACTGATGAAGTAATCAGTGGTTACATGTCATTCTGGAAAGACATCTGTAAGCCAGTTCACAGAAGTTTCTCCTCAAACAGATACTGCTTGGCAAAGTCCCTTATGATTTTGAAAATGGGATACAGAGAACACACAGAGAACACTGAGTTTGCAGTTGATACCCTTCCAGTCAGGCAGGGTTCAGGCTCCTTAAAGAAAGGAATGTCCTGATAATGCGGACAGGTGAGAGAAATATCTGGCAGAAAGAGGCGGCTTTGAAAGGACAGGTAGAAAGCGTTCTGCTGAGGTGGGAACAATTGCCTGCACAAGTACCAGCGGGTGAAAAATGGGGTGCAGGAGCATGTTGGCAGGAAAGGAAATGAGTGTTAGAGTAGGTGAAACGGCAAGTGATCAGCCATGCTGTCTGTTATGGAAGAAAGATTAACCTGTGGAGATACATAAACACAGAAAGCATGTGAACCTTGATACTCGTGAGGCCTCCCTGGACTGTTGTGTCCTGTTTTGGATCCTTTTTCAGGATAGGTACTGTCTAACTGCAGAGTAGAGCCAGTAGAGCCTAATATGAATGGTCAGGGATCTAAGAAATAGGGTCCACAAGGAAATATTGAATATTGGCCTTTACATCGTTGGAGGAAAGGAGAGGGGAGTGTGACAGCACACTTGGAAAATCTAAAAACTTGCAGCCAGGCAGAAGGGCAGTAAACTGTCCACCTCCTTTGGGGATTAGAGATACTACTTAAAACACAGCAAGGGCAATGCGTTGGACATCAGGGAGGCTTGCTGGAGATGCTCTGTGCGGAACTGATCCTACCCTGGCACCTGAGGATGGACTAGATGGCTGCGTAAAGCTTTTAGTGCTGCTTCCAGTGAGCAGTCTGCTGCCTAAGTGTTGAATGACTGGTGCAGCCGACCTCATCCATTAATTGTCATCAATTATAACAATGGTTACTTTAATGAGTTTGTGTATTTAATGCTTTAGCAATGTGCATCTTTTGACTAGGATGTGCTCACAGCTATGAGAAGGTTAAAACTCATTGCTGCTGACTGATGCTCTAGGTTTAATACGGATTTGGTCAAGCCTTGATGTTTAGAGTAAAATGGCTAAAAGTTGCCAGGGTGGATGCAGGCACAGAATAAATCTGAAGAGAGCATTAGCAGTGCCTTGCTTCTGTGTGGTGCTGATTTTTTTTTTTTTTTTTTCCTGGCTCAGTAGGCAACTTTCCACTCTTACTCAGGGATTCAGTAAATTGAAGTAGGTGAATACAAGTAAATGGTCATACTGGGTGTCCTCGCTTTCAGTTTCACTGATAGATGGCTGTAAACAAATTTGGGTAGTATCAGAGGAATTTTAGTGTTTTGCTTATTGTACAGAATGATGCTCTTTGGTATCGCTTGTGATGCTGAAAGCAGTGGGGGACCCGAAAAGGGTGGTCAGAGCAGAAACAGAGCCCTGCAGTCATTGCTGGTGATCCCAGCGCACTGCTGGACCCTGAGATGCTGCAGGTGGGACGGTCGTGAGCCTTGTCTCCAAGAATCCGGCCCTGCTCCTCGGGGTGAAGGGTGGTTTTTTGCACGTTCCTTGTTAACGTCTGTCTGCAGCCTGAGCTGCTGAGCTGGTCACATGCTGATGAGCTTGTTTTTATGAAATGAGTTTGTTTTGTGGTGTAATAGGCTACAGTCTAAACTTTCCTATTTCTTTTTTTTTTGCTTCCATTGAAGAGTATATCTTTGACCTCACTTTAGTAGGCTTGGGAAAGAGTTATGGTGAAGGAAGGGTGATGATGGGGGTGAACTGTTCAATGTGGGTGGATGTAGCTGCGTGCTGTATTTCTGTAACTGAGCCAACAGTCTGCAGGCATGCCAAGGTCTATGAAGACAGGAGATGCAGCTTGACTTTTGCTGAATATAGATCTTAACCTGCCGGGGAGTGAGTACCTCAACAGCTTACCTCAGCAGCTGGAGAGCCGTAACGGCTGTGACATGTTTTGATGGCTTTCAAGCTCCCGCACGCTATGGAACGTGCATGAAATTCCTACTGTGGATTTGGGGCGGGGAGGGGAAGATGATTCACGTCTTCCTAGTTGCCTCCGATGCTTGGTAATTAAAGGCAGTCTTTAATGAGACAAGATAAATATAGTGGATGCAATTGTTTTTTTTCTCCTTGGAAATACAATCTCAACTAGTGTTGCACCCAAGAATGAACGATAAGAAGCATATTCTCAGTGGCGACGTGTAGCACAGCTCAGGCAGCAGCCTAGGCCGGTGGCAGGAAGCACCTGAGTACAAGAAGTCCTGCAAGTTACTGAAAAATTTATTGCAACTTGCTGTGCTTGAGAACCATACTTCTTATATCGCAATGAAATTTCTCAAAAGGGGGTGGAGAAAAAGCTACAAGAAATAGCGTATCTTAGGAAAATAGAATATAAATATCTTCAAACATCTCGTACAGAAAACAGCTGAGTATCTGGGTTCGGTTTTTGCTGTCACTTCTGCCTTTCCCTAATTGCTATGAATTAAACCACCTTTACTTTGTACTGCATGGATGAATTTTCATGGATCGTAACCGTCTTGACTGGAGGGTAGCATCTTAATACCGGTGTGGGTGCAGGAACATATCTGATAATGCCTTCACAGCATGCTGGAACCCGGCATTTATCTAGACTGCTGCGATAGCTGCAAGCTGCCTTGTCCTTGCTGGAGTTTTGCCTTGTGCTAATTAGGTCAGCCTGAGTACATTTTTCTTCCCTGGGTGAGATAAGGTCTGAATGTGTCAGTCACTAGGAGCGTTGGGTGCTAGGTGGGATTTGAGGTGGCCAAAGTGTTACTGGATTAAGGACAGATCTTTCAAGATTTGTGTTTCTCAGAAGGAAAAAGGCCCGTCCCCTAGTAGCAGCCTTTGTGAGAGGAAGATTTAGGGGCAGGGTTCTCTTGGATGTTCTAATTTCTGCTTCATTGCACTTGTCCCTGTCATTGGAGCTTTGATTAACTAGTCTTGTGCCCTCTTGGAGGGCTGCTAGTGATGCACGAAGCGTTGCATGGGGCAGTCAGCATGGAAATAGGCTCTTTATAAAGTCAGGGTCAACGCAATACAGAGATACCTGCCGTAACGGATGCTTTTGTTCTGGGGGGTGTGCTCCACTTGCAGCCACTGCGGAGCGGTTTTGTCTGGGCGAGAATCCCACAAAACAAACTCTTGTCTCTTCTGTACATTAGCAGGCTTGTTGTCAATTTGATCTGTACTGAAACACGGGGAGAGAAAAGATGGTTTTGCCAGAAAGGGAAGGAGAGCTGAAAGTTAAAGGGGAAGCTATTTGCATTAAGTTTGAACTTTTAATGTGAAGGCTGCTTTTCTCTCTTTAGTTCCACTAGAAAGCAAGGTGATGCCTTCCTACCCTTATATTTTAGCTTGTCGTAATAGGAAGCACTTTGTTAATCAAGACAAACACACCCTCCTCCTCTGGTGAATTTTGCCCACAATGAAGGGAAGAATAAGGCATTGTACCTGAAACCAACTCCCAAACGGGTGGTAGTGGAGGGAGGGAAGGAGAGCCAAAAGCGGGAGACAACTGTCAGAGTGTTTGGAGAGTTGAAAATTGTACTCTTTTAGTGCCGTTTCTTTCAGGAAGCCTCTCAGAGTTGCACTCTTCCCAGAAATCCCTCCCAGTTTTGCTACTTCATATGATGATTCACTCCTTTGTCTTCTGCTTCCAAGCTGCTTTTGGGGAGGCATGCCGCTTTCTGAGCACTGCGAAGATTAACCGTGCCCAGCTGTTTCTGTAGCGTGTCCTAAGACAGTCTCTCAAACTTCGTCCGAGTGTCACAGAGTCACATCCCCACGAATAAAGGCACTCCTGGATGGCAGCGGGGAAGTAACAAGTGCAGAGCAGCGACGTGCAAGAGCTCGGGACCGGATACAAGTGAAATGTGTGGTTGGAAATGACAAATGTACAGAAGTGATTTGCCGGAGTATGTACTTTTGGTGGTTCATCCCAGAGAAGGAAGCAGCCCTTCCCTCCCCTGTTTCTGGGCCAAGGAGGTATTGACACTGTACTTTCTGTAGCCTGTGAACATAAGGGCTATTTTCGGGAAGTTCATCTCTTTTTTTAATACTTTTTTCTCAACAATCACTGTAATTAATGAAACTTCAGTTGCGGTATGTGTACTATGTTATTTCTTGAGAAACACCACAGCTCTGCCTGTGCTTGTGACAAAAATGCTGTGTTACAAATAGGTGCACTACAATGCATCTGTGTTCTCCAAACAGACGTACATACGTGCTGTAACGTGAGAGAAGTTGAAAGCAGTCTAACTGCTTTTGCTTCCTCTTAGGGGATATCGATGGAAAGAGTGCAGAGAAGCGGACGTGGTTTTCGCTTAGGCAGTCGCTTACCGGGACGCCCCTTTGAAACACTGACCCGAGGTGATACTCGTAGCGTTGAGGTTGCACGTCAGCCTGCTGGGGACGGGAGGAGAGGCTGCAAAAGCATCTGCAGGAGTCTCAATGTCACTGCAGCTTGGCTGTGCTGGCTCGGGGAGGCTTTCAGGGGAGCCCCTGGCATTTAAAGCCTGCGTGGGAGCTCCAGCCCGTTTCCCAAACGAAGGAGCAGGCCTGCCGCGGAGGCTTCGAGCACGCAGTGCCTTCGTGCGACTCGCAAAGGCGCAGACGCCTTCAAAGTTGCAATGTGAGTTTTGGTGTGCTCGAAGTGGCTGGTTTTTAAATGAATGCAGCATCTTGGTCCCCCTTGGAGAGTTTTTGGAGGATCTCAAGAAACTAAAACCCCCTCACCACCCCCCAGATGTGTGGAGATTATTTCTGGAGATAACAGTGACAAGGAGAATAACTGTCGCCTTCCCCCCTACCTTTGGGTGGGGAAGCTCAGGCTCCTCTGGTGAGCTCACTGATTCCATTGCCATGAGCTAGTAAAACTGTTGCTCTTAATCCTGCCTGTAGGCCCTGGCGACCAACCTCCCGCTTCCCTGGGGAGTGGCTCCCGAGCCAGACTGTTGATGGGAAAAGTAATTTATATATGCTATTTATTATTGTTTACACAGTTGGTATAGAACAGTTGCTTGCAAAAACTGGTGCCTTATAAAGGAAACTTGGGCCGTAGGCTTTTGTTTGGTGGTTGTTCAGTCGGAGGATCTGGCTGATGTGGCATATGCAAATCATTTATAAAGTGATCTGCAAAAGGCCACTTTGTTGCATGCATTTGTTTCACCTCACTTGTTTTTGTAAGGTCCTTAAGAGCTCTCTAAGAACATAATGAGTAGTACTGGCCTTGTGTCAGAAGTTTGGCTGTGATGTGGAGGGCGAGGACGTAAGGCTGAGCTCTGCTGGGCTGGCTGTGTGCTGCCATGCCGTTAGGAAGCACAGGAACTGCTGGAGCCCCTGGGAGCTAATCTAGAGAGGCTGCATGGTCGAGCTGGCGTGGCTCTGCAGCTTTGCAGCACAGGACACCTGGTTTTGATGCTGTCTTTCTCTGTGTCCTTGAACAAGTTCTTTCTGTGCTGACCTGCTTTGTTAAATGCTCTGATTCCTGCTGATGAAAAGTGATGGTGTATGAGATAGATACTTGTAAGGCAGTAATTGGAATGTGAAGCTTTCGATTTGAAACCTTCTGGAAAATTTTGTGTCTTCTCTGCTGTTTGTGTGTTGTTTTCTCTGGCCTTTTACAAGGCAATCCAAGTGTGCTTTGCTCTGAGATTTGCTCTGTGCATCAGGGCCTTTGGCTTTTTCTATTTGGGTTACAGCTCTCTCATCGTGTGTGGTGCCTTGGCAGTGCGGTGCTCTGTTGTTTCTTAAAAGTAGAGCTTGTAAGTATGCGATAAGAAATTATGCCAGTCTAGCGCAGAGGGACCTGCCCAGTGCAGCGCTGCAGACCCACACTGAGCAGCCCAGTCTCAGGGCTCTGTGATAAGTTGGAGACCTAAACTGGAATCGCAGGCTGCCTCCTTCCCACTGAGGGGCTTTTCCTGAAATAGCGTTTTCTTCCTTGTCTTACACTTCTGATTGCTTTGTTTCTTTAGCCAGTGTTTCTGTTCTGCTTTCTAGGTTTCCAGCAGGTTTCTCTGTTGTCTTCCTATGAAGTTGTAATCCCGCAGAGGTTAGGAAGAGAACGGCGAGAGGCTCCCGATGTCTCCTCAGTACAGGTACTGGCCAGTCTTAAAAATGCCTTCAGTTTAGTCTCTACTTCCTAACAAGGTCCACCCAAAACTGACCTGAAATTCTCACAAAACACTATCGGACTCATCTAGCAGCAAACAAGTATCCATCCGTACAAAAGGTATTACATCTAGCATTGCCTTTAGCTGAGTTACAGTACATACCTCCCTGCTCCAGAGGTTACAAGTTGCCGCAATGGATTTTTGATCTAGGTGTAAAAGTTGCATAACGAGAGTCGTTGAGCACTGGAGTGAGTTTCGGAGAGGTGGTGGAGTCATTATCCTGGGAGATGCTCAAAATCTGACTGGAGGAGGCCCTGAGCAGCCTGGGCCAACTCTGTAGCTGGCCCTGCTTTGAGCAGCGGGTCGGATTAGACAGCCTCCAGCGGTACTTTCCAGCCTACATTATTCTGCTGTAGCCATGTAACTAAAGACTGCACACTTCAAAGTATTTGGATTAGACCAACTGTGTTTAGTCACAAATCTTACAAACATTGGCAGAATTTAATATTAACAAAAATGCCTTGCAATTTATTGCAGTCGTTGACTAGTACTCCTGCTGTGATATTTAATGTAGTGGTCAGGCGATTCAGCTTATCCACTTAATATTTAAGGACCCTAGTTGCTGTGTGTAGCACTTGGCTAACGCAAGGCTGTAGAGGTACTGGCTCACTGTGAATGTTAAAACTGTATTGTCCTTTTCCAGCTGTAACTAAGAGCTTTTCTGTGGAAGTCTTAGAAACAAGGAATAAGAAAACCACAAAGCTATTTTGAAATAGCTACCTTCATGTGACATTTCCCCAGTTACACAGGAAGGGGTGCCAGGTTCCGGAGGTAGGGACAATTATAAAATAGGGTTCAGGCTCACCCACATGTGGTTATTCCTGGTCTGGTGCAACTAGCAAGATTTAAGATGGAAAGTTTATTAGCTCAGTGTCTGGCAATTTCAGTGTGTGGACATGGCAGTCATTTTGTCTGCTGGATGTCAGGGAACCGGAGCAAATCCCGATGGCTGTGGTCAGCTTCTCATTGTGAAGTCTTGTGGGCTCAGCGAAGTCGGCTGGGAGCACAAGAAGCACCCGCTGCCCTGACCGGCGATGGGGTGCCAGGAAGAAGCGTGATGGGAGAGGCAGCTCAGATCGACAGAGTTCTGCATCCCTCTAGGAGGTGGTTTAAATTTTGTTGGTATGAGCTGCATCTCCAGCAGCTACAGCTATATCTAAAAAGGCTAACAATAGAGAGTAGTCCTGAGTTACGGCAGGTGACAGTAGTGATTTGAATGCTATAGTCGTAGCAGTAATGGAGCAGGCAGTTGCTGCTAAACTTTTGTTGATTTCAAAGAATGTTTTATTCATTAACATGAGTAAAATGCAAATTTTTTTTATATTCAGGACAAGGTGTCGTATGCTATTGAGATAGAGGGAAAAGAATACACGATTCATCTAGAAAAGAACAAGTAAGTGACGAGTTTCTTTAGATTATTAAATTCCATCTATTGTGTCCAAATAACAAGCTGGCAGGTAGTGCGCGAGTTCTGATTCTTGAGGTTCTTTATGAGAAGTGCAGTTACAAGCTAGCTCTGCGAAATCTGCAGAGAAGGACGGCGAAAGTGGATTCAGTCACACAGTCTTGGGTATCAGCCAGAAGTTTTGTTGAACTCCAGCAACCCTGGTGATCCCAGTGAAGGAAGCAGTAGTTTGCTCAAAGGGGATCTGGGCAATTGCTGAAATGACTCTCTCCCTTTGCATCTAAAAATAAACAAACTGAACTATATTTCAAGTAAATATTTTCGCTTTCTTCTGGGTTTTGTTTATTGTTTCAGGGTTTTTTTTCCTGTCTTAGTAGCATGAGAATACTAATAAATGAGGAAGCTGACTTTATATGCAGGGCCTTTAATATCCATAACTTAGAGGCAATATAGATGTTGTCTGTCTTGAGTTTAATTTTTAAAGGGCTACTTGTAGCAACAGCAAGTTACCGTTTATCAGGCTATTGCTTCTTAAAACTTCCCTTGTAATAGACAAAAGAGACAGAATTATTTAAATGTACGAGCCCCCGGGGATGTCTAGCTGCCACTTGCCAAGCCCCTGACTGTCAGAAACATGGGAATTCAGATACGCCGCATGAAGAGATTTACCAGTATCGGTCAGCAGCCTTAGTCATGGGAGACTTTCCCAATGCACTTCCTTCTGAAACTGGGGAAGAGAAGTCATATGCAGCAGACCGAGTACTGTGACTTTTTTTTTATTTTATTTTTTTTTAATTCTGCATGAAAGCAAGCTTTTAGCTCAATTTAATGGGTTTTGATGCTTTACTTATCTGGGGTGAGGTGGTTGATTTGATTTCATTAACGATTCTGCCATTCTGATATCTTGGATTTTGCTGTGGAAATGCTCAATTTCTTTGTTAATTGGGGGGGGGAGGGGAATCCTTTTGAATGTTTCCCTATTTAATTGCAATTTACGTATTTGTGACACTTTTGATTCGGATCATCTTACTGCCCTGCTATAGCGTCAGTCATTTTATGAAATTCCTCTTGTATTCCTTCTCCTCTTTCCTTACAGAGAACTGCTGCCCAAAGATTTCACAGTTTATACCTATAATAAGGAGGGGAAGTTGCAATCTGAATATCCAGATATCCAGGTAGGATTTCTTTCTTTTTATACCCTTACTGAAGGTGACTTGAATGCTGAGCATCTACGGGATGAGGGAGTCGTGAGTTACAAAATGATAGTTGTATTTTTCGCTTGGGTCACCTTCTAATCCCATGCATGTGCATGTTCCTGGAGAGAAGCCTTGATTTTTGGATGAAGCTCTAGCCTGGAGCTTGTAGTGGACCCTTATTATTTTCTTATGTGGAGGTGATTGCTGTCTAATTAAAAGCTACTCTTCTCTAAAAAGGAAATGCTCTTCCTGGCTGTCAGTTATCTCGTTATCTGAGTGGTGCTGTCCGTGTCGTACAGCCCAGTGCAGTGTTGGTATCGCTTCTGGACACAGGCTTTGCTTCTCACGGGGACCAGAACACACGGAGCAGAACTGGGGTGGTCTAGTGACTGAATATAGCTTTTACTTTTATACACAGTGGTCTTCCAGATCGGTCCACAAGTCAAAATGAATGGTCAGCTGCTAACCCATCTTTTCAGTTGTGCGAGGCTCTCTGTTAGTGACTCTAAGAATTTTTGAGGGCTGACAGGCTATCCATTAGTCCAGAAATTTGGGAACTACTAGAAGGGATGGACGAGATCGAGTCTGGAGGACCTTTGAGAAGGATGTTATCTGCATAGCATTGGAGTTTTTCCACTGAAAAAGCAGTTGCAGCCTTCTTTTTCTGTACAAGCAGGCTGCCTGATAGGTTGCCTTTGAAAATTTAATTGCTTCTGTAGAATAAGAGCAAAAAGCACGAGAGTATTTCTAATGGCTTCTCTCTTCTTATGTATCAACGTTGTTCTTTTGAAAGGGAAGTGTTAGTCATATATGATTCATAGGATTTTGTTTTTGAAAATAGAGCACCTGAGTGAGCTGAGTATTTACTTCCTAGCTAAAAGTGATGGACTGAGAGGAAAAATGCTTTCTCTGCATGAGGTCATGAAAGTCACAGCAGCCCTGAAGGATTAGCATGTGCCTTCAGTGCTTTCTGTGTTTGTTGCTGAAACAACAGGCAACATAGTCTACCTGACCCCTATAAAAATGTTCAAAAATGCACTTGCCAGAGGAAATGGACTGTATTTGCCCTATACTGCCACCTTGTCTAGTTTCCAAAATGTGTATATACAGAGGACAAGATGGAAGTGTTCTGTCTCGTCAGGGCCGATGAGGGATGTACTGCACAACCGAAAAGTTCCGGCAGCACAGCGCCTGTTGGCGAGGATAGCAGGTGTTGGCCCTCCTCTTGCTGGAGAGAGGTTACGTACAAGTCAAGCATTCTGCAGGACTGTTTTCTAGAAGGCTGAATGGTGATTTGGCCCAAATCAGTAGGGAGGGGCTGGCCTCAAAATATTTGAGGCAGGGTGGAGGACAGAACTTAAGAGTAGGATGGCTTACAGTCAAGTTAAGAAATCCAGTTGCTAGATAATGCTTCTGAGCCCCACTTGCCTGGTATTTATAACATGTTGGCAGCGCCAGCTCTGAATCCGGCTTCAGGTAGAATGACTGAGTGGGCGAGTGGGATTTTTAAACCGAAATGCGTAATGAACTGCTGGCCCCATCGAGTTGTGAAGAGCACCTGCTTTACAGAACAGGGAGGCAGGGATCCAGCTGGAGTGCTGCGCCCCTGGCATCTTGATTAGCTTCGTATACTTAAGTCCTTGTGGCACTACGGCAGGTGAGGAGATTTGTAGATGTACATTAGTGAAGGAGACGCTGTTACATTGTGGTAGAGCTGGAGGCATATTTGAAGCTATAGACTGTAGATAAAAGGCATGTGGTAAGTTTTAACTTAAAGCATATTATGTTCTCAAGTTGTAACTGTGGCCGGTCAGTGGCAGGCGCAGCAATTACGCCATCAGAGATCACACTGGGTGCGCAGATATGCGTGGAATATGTGTGTAATGCACCCTTGTTTTCCCACATAGGATCACTGCCATTATCAGGGATACGTGGAGGGGACCCTGGATTCTGTGGTTGCTGTCAGCACTTGCTCGGGGCTCAGGTAGCACAGCTCGTCTTTTGTGTCCCTGTTGTCACGTGAGTCTTGCGGCTCGCTGAACCTGAAACAAAATTTTTGCTCTGTTTTTAACTACTGTTCAGCCAGACAGGGATTCATTGACCGGGGCCAAGCTGCAGTAGTGTATGCTTTTGTGCAGTCTTTCTGTGGTATCTTTTATTCATGTAGTTAACAGATATTTGAAATACCATTAAATAAGTTGCAATTTCTTATCAAAGTGTACAGGAAGTTGTTCTTTGACACAAATTTTGGCTTATTTTCTAATTTGGATAGATGGTCACTACAAAGAACTGTGCATAGTGGAAAAATGGAAAGTCAAATACCAGTCTGCAAATTTTACAAAATTGGCCCTAAAGCTTATGCGCATCAAATTTGATTGGAAATTTTTTCTGCTTTGGGCTAATTTCCGTATCTCTTGGGACTTTGATTTTTTGCAGTGCCATGTCAGTCACCAAAGTGGCAATAGTAATTGAACTAAAGCATCTCTGCTTAAGGCCTGTGCCTTAATTTCTTGGCCATTGCAGACTCTTTCAAAAATGTTTAATTTGCTGTATTTGTGAAGGCCCTATCCAGTGAAAGGCTGCTTTCAGGCTTGAAATGAAGCATGCTCTTTTGCAAGGACTGAGATATAGACATGCCTTTAGTTATCAAAGAATAATTGTTCCTTTGTTTTACTGTAAAAATCTGGGTAATTATCCTCTGTGCTTAATGCAAGAATTTCTCGCACACTATCATACCTTAGGGGTTTGGTGACAATAGGGAACATCACGTACGGAATTGAGCCCATGGATTCCTCTTCTGGCTCTAAACACATTTTATATCGATTGGATAATGTGAAGAAAGAGCCCACAATGTGTGGAGTAACCACTGAAGACCATGAAAGGGAACATACAGAGGAAAATCACCATCCCAGTATGACTCAGCTACTGCGAGTAAGTACTCCACTGTTTTCTCCACAGTCCCCTATAATGCGTTTTGTGAGTGTTCAGCTAAGAATATGGAAGCAGCTTATCAGATTTCCTGGGGTTTAACACATACCTAAAGGTTTCTGATTCAGAGGGCTTTCTATGCTGCTGAAGAACTCAGTTGCTTCAACAAAGTCGTTGCAATTTACTTCTGCTTCTGCACACAGCAGTGAGAGTTGAGTGGCTCATTAGATTATTCATGGACAGAGCTTTTTGGGGCTTTAAGGGCAGGAACACTACCCTCATTGCAGAGGCTCATTAAGAAAGTATTGCATCAGAAGCCAGGAGAATATTGCGTTCTTTATTCCATTTTCCTAACCATCAGAGTAACAGTTTGGTGTGAAGGTCCCCCTTCTTGTTTAAAGACTGGCTATGCAGGAACAAGATTGCAGTAAAAGCAGGAGTATGAAAAACATGTTTTACTTCAAGATCGTTGGCATTTGCTTGTTAGTATCTTTCTGCTCCTTTATAAAAGTGTATGCTGTCTTTCCAAAGAAACCTGTGTGAAAAGTACAAAGGTTCCTTGCTTTTGAAAAATCTTTGTGCAAAGATTTCAAAAGCAAATTGGGAAATCCTTGTGCAGTTAAATTTTAGTGTAAAACACTTATAGAAAAGTTGTCATTGCATTGGATTACACTTCTTGGTTTTGGCTTGTTTTCATCTTGGCACAGTGTGCGTTGGGTGTGTCTCTCAAACCACTAGTTGTATCAAGTGAAATATGACAGTGTCATGATTTTTTTTGTTTACACTTGAATTAATAAAATTTAAGTTGTCTAAAACTTTGTTCTGCAGAGAAAGAGAGCAGTCCTACATCAAACAAGATATGTGGAGCTGTTCATAGTTGTGGATAAAGAAAAGGTAGGGATTGTGTGTCGCTTTGTTTTCCTTCTCCCCAGGAGATGGCTTGAAAAGCCCTCAGTCTTCATTACTCCCAAGTGGATTGTTCAAAGCCACTGACACTCTAGCCAAGGTTATGCAAATATCCTAACCTAAAACTGAATCAACATGTTCTATGCAATACTCTTCAGGAAAAGAGTAAACTGTCAGACATGGAGAGTTTCTATCAGCAAGGAGTATAATAATGTAAGGAAAACATGTAGCAAAACCTGACTTTGCTGTTTTCTCTTGAATATTGAGCTGTTGAGCCATAGCAATGAGGATGCTGCTGTCATGATTAGCATCTTCTTGACAGGAGATTTGGAGCCAGGCAAAAATGTTTTTCGTGTTACTAGTCTTAAAATGTTTTGTTCCTTTTTCTAACTCTCGTCTTTATCTCTTCATGACTAAGTTTCTTTGTCTTGCAGTTTGAAGATTTTGGGAAGAGTGAAACAGAAGTCAGAGAACACATGGTGCAACTGGCAAACTTCCTTGACAGCGTAAGTTAAAGCTACACTGAGCATAAGTGGGAATGATGCTGTGTGCAGCAGCTCTGCGGCTCTGTTTACTTGTGTAAACTTCCACCTTGGAGTCCATTTTGTTACTGCTTTGGTGAGAATGAAATACAGGTTTTTATCAAGCCAGGAGCTAAACCTGTTCCCTCAGCCATCGTGTTGATGACTAATGGAACTCAGAGTCACGCCTGCACGTTGTGCTGAAGGAGTGCCAGAGGAGCAGGGGCTGCAAAGCGATGGCAGTATGTATTGACAGTGGGCTTTGGTGAATGCATCCCTATGAAAGCTTTTCCACCTCTAAATTGCAGTCATCATACTTGAGAATTAATTTAGGGAACTCTTCTAACCTGCACTACATACAGTGAGAGGCAGGACAGGTTGCTGCAATTATTGCAATTCTTAAGTATTTGTCAAGGTTAGAGAAAAAGCATGTCTTTCAACTTGGCTATTTCAGATGATGCTATTTGTCAGGATTGAGACTCCTTTTTATTTCTGTTTTGGATTTTCGCATTGATCCTGTAGCTAATGAAAGTCTGAATCACAGGGAACATGCATTCTGGTGATTTGAATTGTGTACTAAATTTAAAAAACAAAACCAAACCATAAACCCAAACAGAAAAAGTAGATTCTTGCAATAAGATACATATCGCCAGACCACTTGTTCTTATCTGAAGGTCTTCAGAAATATTTCTCCCTTTTTCTTCCTCCCCAGATGTACATCATGTTGAACATCCGCATTGTGCTGGTTGGTCTAGAGATTTGGAAGTATGAAAACATAATTAGCACAGACGGAGGTGCTGGTGATGTGCTGGCCAATTTTGTACAGTGGCGAGAGAAGAATCTTGTTTTGCGCCGGAGACATGACAGTGCCCAGTTTGTTCTGTGAGTTGCAGTTCCCTCCCTTTGACTCTTATGGAGCTTATTCTGTTCCTGCCTGCTCAGCCATGCTCTAGTATCAAAAGTAGCCATTGTATTTCAGCAGAGAACCCAGTGCAATTTGCTGTGTTTTATGTACTTGTGAAAACATTCCAAGTCAACTTAAGCATTTTTAAGAAGGTTT
Organism: Mycteria americana; assembly: GCF_035582795.1. NCBI lineage: Eukaryota > Metazoa > Chordata > Aves > Ciconiiformes > Ciconiidae > Mycteria > Mycteria americana. The sequence continues at coordinate 7,336,944 of NC_134387.1, forward strand.
CTGTGGCCCCTGAATTCATTGTCCTGTCTGACAGGTATATTGCTAAATAACAATTTTTTTTCTCCTATCCTGCATGTCCTGCAATGTTGTATGTTGTATTGTATAAAGCTTCAGTTCAGATAAGCCTTTGTCAGGTTGTACACTGGTTAGACTTGTAAGACTTGCAATCTAGGGCTTTTTCCACTTGAAAACGAGCATAAACCTGGTGCGGAGCGTTGCATTTTAATGGAGTGAAAGTTGTTTCTGCAGTTGGTATCTGGAAGCTAGCTACGTGGTTTGAGCTCTGACACGTGATGTTAATCTGTCTTAAACTAGCCTTAAACTAGCGCAGAGCTTCCTGAGCTGTCGTCTCTGCCCCGCTTCCAGGACGCCTGCCCCTGTGCACTTCCCGCTCCTGCGGATAGCGCGGTCCTTAGGAAGTCACTGCCCAAAGTACGAGAAAGGGCAGAGGCGAGAGCACGCTTCGCATGGGGCAACAGCCCAGCCTGCCCTTGTTCAAAGCAGAAGCTCCCCTTCCCGCAGGAGCTGGGAGCCTCTTCTCCTCCGAGGCGGAACAGCACTGTTCAGGTGAAGAGGGTGAAGTGGCTGAAAAAATTTTAATTTAAAAAATTCTTTTATATGAAGTAACATGTGGTGCATTGTGCTGTTGCACTTAAGCTTTAAGAACTGTGTAGAAACAAAATAAGACAGTAACAAAAAGGAAGTTGACAAGGAAAGAAATCTGTGGAGTTTGGCAATAGTAGAAAGGCAGCCAACAGCCAATTAAAACAAATTATTATAAGGGTGGACCATTTAGCTCTTTATATGTAGAGGGAAGATATGGAAGAGGATAACTGTCTCTGGAAACTCTTGTCTTAATTTAAAAGAATAAAAGAACCATGAACAGAAAGATAAAGCTGAACTGGTACATTCATACCCGCAGGCAATAGTAGTGCTCCTAGCAGTGCTCCTTTGTTAGCATTGGAAAGCTGGAAAAGCAGTATTTTGTGCCCCACAAGCAGAAGTGATGTATTGAGCGGCTGTGCGGACGGGCTGTACTGTTGGCAGTATCGTGTGTCTGTAGCGTCAGGATGATTGCCTTTCCTTTTTCTCCCCGTGACTGTAGGAAGAAGGGGTTTGGTGGCACAGCTGGAATGGCCTATGTTGGAACAGTGTGCTCCAAGAGCCACGCAGGAGGCATTAATGTGGTGAGATATCTTTAGTGATACTGTGCGTGTGATCAAGATAAGAGTTTTGCACTCCAGAAGTCTTTCTGGAAGTGCACAGTCTTTAGTAACAAAGTTGAAGTGGCTTAGTGGGGGCTTTTATGTGGTCCCCAACCATTGCCAGCACTTCCGTGATACTGGATCACAACTTTTCTGTAGTCTTCTGCATCCTCTGCTCAGCTTTCCCTCTCCTCAGTGTGCAGCACTTGTGAACAAGGGGCAGGATTTCTCTGCTGACACTCTAAGCCCCCCTGCCTTAGAAGTATGTGGGAGCTGTGGGTGTTCTCAAATCTGTCCTCTGGTGTCTGCTTGACCTCCACAGCCATGAACTCCTAGAGCAGTGCCGGTTGACTGCCCTCTTTATGTGAAATTGCAGAGCATTGATGAACTGAATTGCTGATCTCAGATAACTGGCAATCCCAGCAATCTTATTTTCTTGGACTAGTGACAGAAGTACTGGAATTGGAGTTTGCATATTTAAGGAGATTTGGGCTGGTGTGGAGAACTTTAGTTTTCGTGTTAATGTTGCAGCTGCGCTGGAAAATAGAGGTTGTTAGGCAGCGTCCCAAATATGTTTATCTAAGGGCTCTTATTGCTAAGCAAATGACATGCACTTGGTTGGAAAGCAGGCACAGTTGGTCCGAGAAGCCTGTTAATGTAGAGACAGAATGACAGAAGTGTCTTTTTGGCACATAAGTAAACACTGACTTTCTCAATATAAGCTGTCCGCTAATTTTCTTCTGTTTTGCTCTTGTTCAGTTTGGAAGAATCAGTATACAGATGTTTGCATCGATTATGGCTCATGAACTGGGACATAACCTGGGGATGAACCATGATGATGAACGTGTCTGTCACTGCGGAGCAAGCAGTTGCATTATGAGCTCTGGAGCATCGTAAGTAACTGACAAAAGGGTCAGGGTCAAACTCCCCACACACATGCTTAGTTTTTACAGGTTGCTTTCATCTTCAAAGTACTCTTGCAAAGAGTTGTGTCACACTTGCAGCTCACGGGGAAAGCAAATGTTACCCTTGTTCTACAAACTGAGGGAATGCTTGTGGGTTGACTTAAAGATAAGCTCGTGTTCTCTGTTGCAGGGGATCGAGGAACTTCAGCAGCTGCAGTGCAGAAGACTTTGAGAAGCTAACTCTCAACAAAGGTGGAAGCTGCCTGCTCAACGTTCCCAAGCCTGATGAAACCTATAGCGTCCCGTACTGCGGGAACAGGCTGGTAGACGCCGGGGAGGAGTGTGACTGTGGTTCACCAAAGGTTAGTAGCTTGTGTGTTTTACAAGTGCTGCCAGGGTAGCCTTGTGTGCCCCTCGCTGGAGAGGGGACTCTGCATGGCGGAGGGTGTGATTTCTTGACATTCACAGCACTTCTATTTTCAGGAATGTGAAAGTGATCCTTGCTGTGAAGCAGGGACTTGCAGACTCCGATCTGGTGCTGAATGTGCTTATGGCGACTGCTGTAAAAACTGCCAGGTAAGAGACTCAAACATAATGTTTGGAAGTGTTCTTCAGTGGTTGAGAAAAGGAGAGCATTAGCCTAGCCAGTGCATCTGTGAGAGGGAATTGTCATGCATGGACACAGCACCCACTGAGGGCTTCAGATCAATGCCCTTTTTTTGGGGACGTATTGTGGGTCGGGTGCAGTGTTCGTCTCTGCTGTAAGGTTTCTATTTTCTGATGCAGTTTCCCCCTCCTCTCTCTCTTTAGCTCCTTCCTGGAGGAACCGAGTGTCGGGCGAGTAACAACGAGTGTGACCTGCCAGAGTACTGCAACGGCACGTCCCAGTTCTGCCAGCCGGACTTCACCGTTCAGAACGGTCACCCGTGCCACAACGAGGAAGCCTACTGTTACAATGGTGTTTGCCAGTACTACGATGCACAGTGTCAGGATATCTTTGGCTCAAGTAAGGAAGAGCACAGTGTTAAAATTTTTCTAGGAGACATAGCTAAAGAATACACTAAGTTTATTTAAAATATATTTATTTGTTTTCCTGTAACAAAGATCAGCTGGCTTTGGCAAAGGATTTGAAATAGTGGCGTTTATGGCTTAGCCTTCACGCGTTCTTCCTTTGTTACGTTTAATGCTGTGCTGGTGATTCAAGTAGTAATTTTCTTGCACTGATCATTCCTATTACAGTGGGGCTTCCGGTCTATAGGGCTGTAAAGAAGCCATGAAGAAATATCAAATGGTATAATTGACTCAATGTTAAGTGACTATTTTTCTCTCTCTCTTTTTAAACTTGGAACCTTATAGTGCTGACACTTCACCTCTTTATTGTTTTGATCGAGTTCTTAAGCTCTCTGTGCTGCTTGGAAAATACTAGGTGTAGCAGGATAATTGCTCTGGGTAAAGGAGACAGGATGATATGAGATGTTTCTGCCCCTGTTTAACTCGGTTCCTCTCTCTGGGGGATGGGCTGTTGTTTGCAGAAGCCAAAGCAGCCCCCAACATTTGTTTTGCTGAAGTGAATTCCAAGGGTGACAGATTTGGCAACTGTGGTTTCCATGGCCATGACTACAAGAAGTGTTCCAGCTGGTGAGTTGAGCCCAGTGCATCAAGAAGATCCTAAATGTATCACTGAGAATCCTTATTCAGGTGCTGTAGTATTAGTTTGGGGTGTTTTAGCAGGTGCAGTGGGGAGAGACGTGTTATCCCATAATCTAACCTTACTGACATGTATGCATCGTTCTGAACCACAGTGAGATCGCTTAGAAAAGATGTGTTTTATCCTAATTTCTGAAGCTGTTATCAGCACTTAAAGCCCCCACGCTTACACAGTTGTAAGTTTTGTTGACTTTTGTTTTAGATTGTCTGGCTTTAACTCTTGCACATAATAGTTGAAATTAGTTTGGATGTTCAGCCAGTTCTTCTGTAGCTGGGTTTGAAGCTTTCGGGCTCGTGCCGCAGTTTCCCGTGCATGCAGTGTTCTGTGACCTCAGGGGATCCGTGCGTCACGCATTCAGCCCCACGCGTGGCAAGGAGAATGTGTTCCACATCTCCCATCATTGATTGTTCTTATCCCAAGGTGTTCACATACAGAAAAATGAGTAGCAAATCGTCATGTTTTCTTTAATGTAAAGATCCCAGCGGCTTACAGAAAGAAGGGATAAATCCATACCCTTTCAGCACTGAAATGAGGCCCAGCTCAATTTTGTTTGGCAAGTTGCCTCAATTTAATTTTCAAGTAGTGTCTTCCAGTAGAAAGAAAAGTCATATCAAATGCGTGGTAGTCTTTTTCTCAGAATAAATTCAGTGTCACTACAGTATTCATATGTTGATGTTGTAGGAATGCCATGTGTGGGAAGCTGCAATGTGAAAATGTGAAAACTATGCCTGTTTTTGGAATTAAGCCTGCTATTATCCAGACTCCCATTAGAGGCACCACGTGCTGGGGTGTAGATTTCCAGCTAGGCTCTGATGTCCCGGACCCAGGAATGGTGAATGAAGGCACCAAATGTGATACTGGAAAGGTAATTAACAAGTAAAAAGTGACTTCTTAGAGTAACAGTTTGGGGTTTTAATGTAAATAAAATTTTCAGCTGCATTGTTTCATGAATATTTATGGCCATTAACTTTTTCGATGCCCGTAGTTAATGCAAAACTGAGTGAGTCCGTTGGTTCCCCACACTGCCTAGTACTGCAGTGCATGTGCATAAAAAAAGTAATGAGCCTTTCATTTGTAGAGGAAGCAAAAGAAATTAAGTAAGTAAGTTAAGAGCCAGAATCTTTGCTCTGTCAATGAGCAAGAAGAGCTAGGCGCACACAAATGCCTTTAAGACAACTTTCAATTAAAACCCAACTAAACTAAAAAGCCTAGAAGCTTAGCCCCAGCAGAGGAATGTGCATTCCACATATCCTTACTGCGCACAATTTCATTGCTATTCCTTTACATTCAGACTAGAGACAAAAGACTTCCAGCGACAGTTCAGACCCCATACTGAGAAGCCTTTTGTAGAGCAGAGGTGTTTCTGTAGAGCTGGGGTTTATCACGTATGAGTCTGAGGCTTGCTTTGTGGTCAGTGAGCACAGAGTGGCTGCAGAGCCGCGCGCTGTGGAGCAGGCAGCCGGGGAACGCAGGAGGGGAAAGAAAGGGTAGGTCAGTGAAATGCCGTCTTGCTTCATTTGTGTGCATCTCAATTCCCCTAGATCTGCAGGCACTTCCAGTGTGTGAGTGCCTCTGTTCTGAACTACGACTGTGACGTGGAGAAGCAGTGTCACGGACATGGGGTAAGTAGAGCAAGAGCCCCTGCTCCTACTGATAGTCCACTTACAATGAACGCTAAGTCTGTAAGTTTTGCTATAACTGGCAGTATTTCTGCGTGAGGTCCTCTGACATCTTTGTTACAAGAACACTCGATTTTTAGAGCCAATGACCGTGCGAATATGTAAACAGACTTTTTTTCTCAAAAGTCCCAGTTTGAGCCAGGTACACTGTAATTGTGCTTAATCAGTAGTGTCTATATACTAGCCTTTCTTGCACTTAGGAAGTCTTTTGCCCTTCTCTGTTTAAAGCTGTAACTAATGTGGAATAAAGTAATCGTGATGCTAGATGCAGTGATTAAAAAAATTCTGTGGGGTTCTTGAGGATGGGTTTTTGCTATAAAAAGCTGCTTTTTGGTACTGTTAATGAGAAAAGTGCCTTTAACAGTCAGCAGAAATTAGACCGAAGTTATGCAAGTTGAGCAAGTTTTAAAATGGTGGATAGGAACTTAATTTTTCTGTTTTGTTTAACTGTAAAACTCTCTATAAAATGTGTCTGGGCAAGAGAGCCTATAACAGTATCAAAAAAATCATCGACAAAAGCTCTTAAGATGATATTTTTTTGCCAGGCAAGAAGAATTCCCAATTCCAGGATTACTAATGTAATTTGAAACTGCATCTCACCAAAAAAAAAAAAAAAAAAAAAGCAAAAGCCATGCTCTTTAAGCCGTTGGGATAGCTAAACTTTGGAAGCTCATCCTGAACAATGCTGTGCTTGCTCAGTCATGTGAAATCTTGAGGCGCCTGGCCAAGGACTATTTAGAATTGACGTGGGAGTTACTGGTTAAAGTTCTCCAGGCTGGGTGATATGGAAGGGACAGAATAAGCAGTCGTGGCTACTGCATGCTGCTTTTAAATACATGGAAACTTAAGTTACTAAATAGACCTTATTGTGATGTTTGTTTGTTTAAATACAGGTGTGCAATAACAACAGGAACTGTCACTGTGAAGCAGGCTGGGCCCCTCCTTACTGTGATACTAAAGGCTACGGAGGAAGTCTGGACAGCGGACCTCCTTATAACGGCAAGTAGTTGTAAGGCAGCTCCAGCGCCGGGGGCCTGTCTTGCTAAGGGCGGTGCTGGGCGAGTGAGAGTGCCTGACTGCTCTGAAGCAGCTGACTTCTGGTGGCTGAAGTGCTGGTGGTTGGCTCTTCACCAGGTTTCGTTTGCAAACAATTCTAGTTATGGTTTTGGGCTCAAAGTGTTGCACTTCTCTCTTTTGGGATGCTGGGGATCTGTAAAGAAACTGGGCGGGTTTAATTGCCTTCAGGTGGTTTCTGCCATCTCGGACCAAGAGCCTCTTGGACTTCTCTGTATCCAAGCTGGGAATTGAAGCCCCTTCCATTCTTAGATCCAAACAAAACAGGAAATTCGGCTGAAGATGTGGGTTCAAATCCATAGATGTGAATCTGCATCTCCATAAGGACGGGCTGCTTCTAGCAGTGGTGGCAGAGAAGAGTAGCTGCCCTGTTCTGGTATCCGCAGGTAGCGGCATGTGCACCTGCAGTGCAGGCAGGACTAACATCTGGCTGAGGTGGGCTAGGGCAACGCATATTGACAAGTCACTATTTTGTTAATGTTTATTATCTGAGTGCAGACAGCATGCTTCATTTGGTAGTAAATACAAACGTAGTCCCTGCCCCAAACAACTTACAGTATGGGTATGGAAGAGAGGTATGTGGTAAAGAAACAGGGAGATAGAGGTTTGTGATGCTATATTGTTTGCAGACTTCCAGTTCGCCTTTTTTTTTTTTTTTGTGGAGGGAAAAGATGGGTTGGGGAGGGAATTTTGTGGGTTTTTTTCATGTAGTTTTTACCCCAGGAAAGGTACTAGGTCAATGTTTGATGCGGCAAGGTGATGTATCTATGTACTTGGAAGATACACGTATCTATGTTTGAATGTGAAGAGTGGGAAAATGGTGCCTGGGGCAGGGGAGCACAATTAATGCACATGAGAAAGCAAACTGAAAAAGGTTGTGAAGCTTACTTTTCTTGCTGACAGTTTGAAGATGAAACAGGAAGTCAAATCCAAGCTATAATTTGGAGAAAACTTGTGCAATGCCCATGTGGAGTATATAAAGATGGGATTGATGTAGTCCCTTCTATGAGCTGCAGGAATGATCTTGAAGGCTGTTTTTCATAAGATGGTGTGGGTTTGGGGGGAAGCTAGACACTCTGTTGATGCAGTAACAGACTGGAGAATCACGTTGAAGCATGGACAGACACCTCAAATCATCAGACAAAAAAAGGGAAGCGCTTTTTTTGCACAGCCTGCAGTGGAGAAATTTGCTGCATGTAAAAATGTGGAGATTGTTAAGAACCTGACTTCCTTTGCTGCAGCAAACAGGAGAAGTGGTAGGAGAAGAGGAAGATTTAGGATCAGACCAAAGGGCAGAAGCTCTGTTTTCCTCTCTTTCAGTTGAGCTCATAAGATCTTCACAGTGATGTAGTGGAAGAAAAATTAGGTATTGATCTAGTAATTCAATATGCTGTTATAGCCCAGGGTGTCATGGCACATACAGTTCTTTCATCTTTGACCAAACAATCCCTGTGAAATATACTCAGAAAAGAATATATTTGGCATATATCTTGCAGTCGTACTAGATTCTTTAGTTTTTTCTTCTATGAAAAATGGAAAATAGTTGTAGAACCAATCCTACCACATATTCACTGCTACAATGAGTCAAGGGGTGGTAATGCCATGTAATACTTTTTTTCTTCTCCGTCGTTTTGTCCCCATCAGACAAAGACACCTCACTGAGAAATGGGCTGCTGGTATTTTTTTTCCTGGTCCTCCCACTCCTTATAGCTGCTGCTCTGGCATTTGCAAAAAGAGACAGGCTGAAGCGATGCTGTAGAAGATTAATGTCACGCTGCCATTCGTAAGTATAGTCTCCTTTTTACCTTTGCCTCTGCCCTTTTGAAGTAGTCCACAGACATTTGTTTACACAAGCCAATGCCACAGTATGGAGGCATATTCCAGTCCCAAGATGGCAGGCAAAGGCCCCTGCACCAAATGACGCATGTAGCTTGCCCCAGGCAATGACAGAAAAGATAAATTCATATTAAATTGAGGGAGCAGAGAACCTTCTTTTTACCATTATGTTTGTTTTCTTGCATTGGTGATAGGTTTTATATTTTTGGGTCCCATCTTTGGTATGAAGTGGCAAAATGAAGCTGTCATAGTCCTAAACAGAAAAAGGGTTATGTTGTCTATTAGATTTGTGGCAGATATTATCTTCCTGACATTAGATATATGCTAAGATAGCGTAAGTCCATCTAGCGGGTTTGAAGTGCTTGGATTCATAGCCTGCATTGTCATTCTGTCAAGGCTATACGCTGACGCAGTCCATATCAATCGGATTTCAGGTCACTTCAGTCACCACCTCCTAGGACAGAAACCGAACCGAGAGACTACCACCACAGAGGCTTTTCACATGGCATGCCTTATGCTCCAAGAGGTGCACCCATGGTAGGAACGATCCGCTTTTCATTACTTTATTTGCTATCTGTTACTCTAAAGTAACAGATGAAAGCAGTTTATCTAATTTTTGCCCTAATAAAAGCTTCGAAGTTATTTTATTTTTTTCATTTCTGCAAATTGGGTTTTCTCTTTGCTAAGAGGCAAAGAGAATAATTATTTCCTAAGGTGTGTGGGGGGAACTCCTTGGTTTCCCACTGCTTAAGCTTTTTTACGGGCTGTGCTTGGCAAGCAGTTTACCTGCTTTGCTACCCCCTTTCCTTTACACCAGAACCCCCCGCCCCACCCGAGGAGGGGAGTAATCCTTGCCAGCTCCCTAGCCCCAGTCCTTTGCAGACCAGTTATCTCTCTGAATGCAATAACTAGCCAAAGCACACTTGCAGAACAACTCAAACATTTGTCGTGATCAGCCTTTCCGTTTTTTTCCAAAACACAGTACTGTTCAGACTGCTGTTGCTTCTTTCTACTGAGTTTCTCAGAAGGAAAGAGCAACTCTGACATGTCCAGGTTTGTTTGCAAGTGGTCTTAAATGTCACTTAACTAACGAAATAAATATTTCAGTTCCCTAAGCGCAAATTTGTGAACGTCCTTGTTATGTTTTCTTCATAGGATATGGAACCAAATACCTTTCCTGTTCCATCTTACCCAGTTAACCAGCATCCTCAGCAGGCTTACCACCAGTCTTACTACCCACCCCTGCAATACCAGGCACCACAGCCACAGAAGCTGCCGACAAGGTTGGTTGAGTTCCCGCAAATAACTACTGGCAGTTGCACTGATGTATACAGATTGTCATTGCCTTCATCTCTGTAAGCATTAGGGTATTTCATCACGTATTATATGCAATCAGGACTGACCTTTTATTGAAAGAAGCTTCTGCTTCGTTTCACGCTGTGGAACTAAAGTGCTGTTACCCGTAGCATTCATTTTACACCCTGTCATGGCTACCTTTTGATTAACAGGTTTCAGAATGCTTTTCTGGCGCCACATTAGCCCTGCATACAGGTGAATAAAATGCTTCTCAAAATACGCATTTTAAAAAGAAATTACTCAAAAATCTGTCATTGCGCTGATTCGTGAACGTTATTGCCGAGTACAGGACCATTTCTCATTAACTTTGAACCCAAAGTTTTCCTTTATTTTTCATTTTACTTTTTAATTATATTTCTAAGATGTAATACCTATGCCGTAAGACATGCATATCCAGAAGGCGCAAGGTATCGAGAGGGAGTACTTTAAAATAGCTTGTGTTGGTGGGAAACTCGTTGAGGTCTTTAAACTATTTTGGGGGAAACGGTGTGTTAACAAACTGGGGTTCCCTGAGGATTTCGGGCAAAGGAAAGCAGAGTCTGACTGTGGCGTGTTCAAAATGAGTCTTCAGGGTGGAAGCTGAGGTGGTGAGAAGCAGCGTAGCTGGCCGGGGGCGAGTCGCCGCGGTGCTAGTGCCAGGCGAGAGGGAGAGGGACGTGTGTGTTGGATGTAGTCACCTGGACTGACGACGGCTTCTCTGTCCCCCTTGTAGGCCGCCACCTCCGCAACAGAAATGTGCACCTCAGGGACATCCTCCATCACAGCAAAAATGTTTACCTCAGGGACAGTATTTTCCTTCTCGACCGGCACCTTTGCCTCCCAAATAGCTTTTGGCTTCTTTGGGGCCTTCACGTGAGCTGACCTGTTCACTGAGACAGAGCTGACATTGCAGTTATCCTTCTTGCATTGAGTGGCCCATGGTAATCCCGGAAAGCCTCCCTTCTGCAGCCTGGGATAAGGCAAACGAGATACTGAAACAAGGAATGTAAAACTTTAAACTAAATACCTCTACCAAAGCTACAGGAACTGAAAACATCTAACCTGTTCTTAGATCTGTCTGAGTATTGTGGCTTTGTAAACTGCAGCAGGGCTGTCCAGCTGGAAGTGGAGCAGCCTGCAGTTAAATAATCTTTAAAGTACAGCACTTGGGAGTTGCTTTTGGTTTCCCCATTTCTGCGATGAGCCCTAATAATGAAATTGTCTGATTTGTTGTCGTCTTTCTAAATGTACGGTGAAGAATTGAAGTAGACCATACCGTTTTCAAAAGAAGGAAGTCTGGCCAATTAATTTAAAATTATTTTGCATGGACTGGAAAACATTGCCCATGTACACATTAATGGCACAATGAAATAAGGGTATCCGTGTACTTTTTCAGAGGAAGATAAATATATTGTAAACATGTTTATGCATGTATATATGTTTATTGATGTGTAATAATGCACTTAAATTCTTACTTTCATGCTGACTGACACTGAGCTGTGCTATATGGGCACTAAGTTTAATGGTTTTAAATTAGTAATTGTGAGTTGCTAAATGAGAATCCTGTACTAATTTCCACTAACATCACAAATGGGCAATGAAAATAAAGGTACGAAAAGACATGGCCATATTTTGGTTTTAAAAAATGGGGTGCTCTTAGGTTTTAATTTGGATCTAAAGACTGAGTAGCAGTCCCTGCAGAACACTGGGAAGCAAAAAACGTCTGTCTGCCCAGAGCACCTGAGCTTCTCTGAGCACTTTAAACGGGAACCTGTTGGCTCACGCAGCCCCTTCACCTAATCCTCAAACCTTTTTAGTGTCAGTCAGGATGCTCACAGGCTAACTTGCGTTAGATTGGACTGCCACCCATTTCTACACCACTGACTAAACTAGGTTTTAAAACTCCTTTTTCAAAAAGGAGCGTTTAGCATTTGGTGTGCTGGCCGAGGAGAGGAGATCTGTTAAGCGTGATGCCGTTGTGCCGCAGGTAGAAACTGGATGCTGGTGGTCGCAAATAGAAATCTGTTGCACAAACTTGCTAAAAGTGAAATAAGTACTGAAAAGGGCGCTTGGCTTTTCCACTTCGTGCTAGCCACCGAGTACAAACTCGATCTGTAAAATCCCCCATAATATTGCCAAAAAAAAATCTTTTCCTCTGTATATACATATATAAATATATATATATATATAGTGTTTGCATTTGCAGTAATAAAATACTTGAACTCCTGTGGTTTCCCATAAACTTAGACTAAGATTTATAACGCTATTAAAATCTGTAAAACGTCACCTAGAATATCACCAGATGTAGTTGTGGGGGTCTTCTGTTTGCTCCAAGATAATCACTTCCTGATTTTTGTTGTATTCTACTCAGTTTGGGCTGTCTGTCTGTCTGTAACGATCAGCTTTGCAGCCGAACGAGGCAGACGTCCCCGGGAGCCTCTCCGGGCAGCTCACGACGGGAGCGGAGCAGCCCGGTTCGGAGGGTGGGGACGAGAGGAGGGAATCCAGGGAATGAAGTCATCCGAGAGAGAGACGTACTTAATTGTATGCAAAGCTGTATGTGTGAACTAAAACTGTGCTGAAAATGGTGCCTTTTAATAGATACAGAGTTTTTATACTTCCAGCGTGCACATTAGCAATATTTGCAGGGTGGTGGTGTAGGGCGGTGAACGTGCGGTTTTTAGAAGCGATCCTATGGAAAGGAAATAGCTCAAATTTTACATGTGTTGACTATTGAAGATGACTACTGACTTTCTTTTTTAAAGTGTACGCTTATCCCTGTCCCCCGAGTAGGTCTGGAGAAAGCGGAGGCGACGTCCGTCTCCCACGCGCGTTTCAACCTTCGCGCTCCGCAGAACCGTCCCCGCTCTGTGCGGCGACGCGCGTCGCTCCTGTACCGTCGGGGTCTGACGAAAGGGCTGTTACCGACCCCCTTTGTAAGAAACAAACGAGCAATAAAGATGCCGGTTTTGTACAAGGCGCTCTCGTCCGCCTCTGCTTTCCCGGGCGGGCGGGGCCGAACCGGCGCGGCGGGGCCGTTACCGGCCGGGCAGATGGGGCCGCTGCTGCTGCTGCTGCTGCTGCGTGAGTCCGGGCCGGGGCCCCCCGGACCCCCGCACCGCCGGGGCTGGGGCTGGGGCTGGGGCCGGGGCCGGGCTGGGCACCGCCGGGTCTCTCTCCCCTCCAGGCTCGCCGGTGCTGCCCCAGGTGACGGTCCCGCGGCGGCTGCCCGCAGACGCGCCGGGAGAGGCGGTACCGGGGCAGGCAGATGGCTTCGGGGCTCCCCGTGTGGGCGGGGGTGCGGAGGAGACCGCGGTCTCCAGCTGCGGGGGGGGGGGGGGGGGTACAGATGTGCCAGCAGCTGTAACAGAGGCACCGCACCGGTGCTGCCAGCACAGCAGAGGCTGGGCCCGCGCCCTGAGGGAGCACCGAGCTCTTGTGCTGGCCCTCGGCGTTTGGAGATTGCCTCGGAGCGCGCTTTTCCGGAGTCGTCCTTCCTAATTCTCCCTTTCTCTGCTTTTCCGCACACGCAAGGACGCGGTGTCCTACGTCCTCAGGATAGAGGGGAGGCCGTACACCCTTCAGCTGCAGCAGCAGTAAGTTGGCCCTGGCGTTGCCTCGTCCGACCGCTGCTGTCCTGTTCCCCGGCGGCTGCTGGGCCGCGTGCTCTGCCCCCGGTGCGGGGCTGCGGGGCGATCCCCGCCTGCGGGCATTGCCGCTGGCGCTGCTCCCTCGGGCTGTTTCCAGCCCCTGCAGCTGCCGGGATCGTGCCCCGCTGCAGGCACGTCCCAAAGCCCGCAGGGGATGTGTGTGTGTGCCCCGCGCCCGAGTGCCGAGGGGTGGCGGAGGGCGGGTTAGGAGGGTTGGAGGGATGTTTGTGCCCGTGAGCCCTGATGCCGGCGGGTTCTGGAGCTGCCAGAAGCTCTGACATCGTCAGTGCAACAGCGCAGGCTGCAGGACCTGGAATAAGCTCGAGAAACTGGGTAAGAAATACTATTTTAAGTGCTTCACTTTACACCTTTCTTTTGTAGTGTCTTTTTACCTGATGATTTCAGGATTTACATGTCTAATGAGAAGGGATCCTTGCGCTCTGATTCAACCCGCATCAAGGTAACCTTGGGTTGCTTTGGGGTTTTTGTACCGTAAGTGTTGCAGCGTAGAGCTGCTGTCTGGTGTGCGCGGTTCAGCTCTTTGGGTGATGGGTAAGGGAGTTACTGATACGGCCAGGGAAGGGGCTCCTTGTCCTCTGTCGTGATGCAGGGAGGCTGCTACTACCGGGGGTACATCGATGGCTTCCCCAGCTCGGCAGTGACCCTCAGCACCTGCTCGGGGCTCAGGTACCGAACCGCCACCTCCCCGCGCTGCCCTGCCCCTTAGTGCCTTTCCCGCGGGGAGCCCAGGGACGCCCCGGCAGCCTCGCTCGAAGGCGGCCGGGGCCGGGGCTGGGGCTGGGGCTGGGGCTGGGGCTGGGGCAGCCTCCCCGACGCGGCCGCCAGCGCCCGGTGGCAAACGGCCGGTGCCGTCACTGTGGCAGGGGCTTGCTGCAGTTTGAGAACGTCAGCTACGGGATCGAGCCCCTGGGTTATTCTCCGGCGTTCGAGCACTTTGTGTATCGAGTGAGTGACGAGAAGATGGCAGGTTCCCTCTTTGCCACCAGCCACGCCGAAAGAGGGCCGGGCGTGCCGACGGCAGAGGAGCTGTCGAACAAAGCACGTGGAGGTGATGAGGTGAGCGTGTCTGTTCTCGCGGTGGTGCTGATGTCCCCGTCCTGCGAGGAGGGGTCCGATCCCGCAGGAAGCTTTGGCCGGTGTCGTCTGGACGGACAGAGGTGGGGGGGTTAGGAGTGCCAGTGCTTGCGATGGGGCGTCGCAGGGATCGTTACTCATCTAGTGCCTACGAGAGGCATCGCCAAGGTAGAAAGGCTTCTGAAAAAAGTCAGAAATGGCAAAGTTGGCATGGCTTCTTACCTTATGCTAATTTGAAGGCAGCATCCAAGCTTGGCTTTTGAATGGACACTCGAGTAGTGTAGCAAACGTCAGGAATAAGGTGACTACAGAATGTAGAAATAAATAGCATTGGAGACCATTTTCTTTTTCAGCCACTATCTGCTGCAGCACAGTCTCCCAAATACTTCAAAGTGTACGTAGTTTTGGACAAGGCTTTGGTAAGTCCGTGCCAGTCATTTTCTCCTTGTGTTTGCCTGACTTCTATGAGCATAGAAATGGTGCCATTTCCCAGCTTTTCTATGTATTTGTTTTCCTTTTTGAAAAGTTACGTGTACTGTGGATTTTGTGGGAAAGAACGAAAGCAATCATTTCAGCGTTTCAACGTTGTTCTGCTTCATCGTGGTAAATGCCTTGTCTGCTTTTATGTCTTCTTGGATTATTTTTCAGTACAACTATATGGGTTCAGACACGAATGCTGCAACGCAGAAGATAATCCAGGTCTTCAATTTAGTCAACAATGTAAGTGTTAAAGTCTGGTTTGTATTGTAGTAAAATGCTGGGGGGGTTGATGTTAGTAACGGCCACCTATTTCTGAGCTGCTTTTGGTTTTAGGAGGAGGTTACGTAAAAAATTGCAGGTCTTGGCTCGCGATATTCTGGCTGTGCTGGCTGGGCATGGCCTGGCAGGAGCTCCTGGCTTCTTGGCAGCCTGGTCCAGACTTGGTCAGAGGTGGGCAAGGGGTTTAGTCCCAGTGGGCTAATACAAAGGTTTGGCTTAGCAACTGTGAAAATCTGCTCTTTTAAAGCTGTAACGGCACTAGCGGTACGGTCCGCGCTAGTTCTGGTTAGCTGCTTGGGGTGAGTCTTGAACTGCGACAGGTCGGTATCGAGGGAAGTTCTGTTGAGCAGAATGGAGTAGGAATTTGCAGGACCTGGCCGCTGCTCCCCGTTTCCATTTCACAGTGCGACTGCACCAGGACCGTGGAGTGAGCCGTCTGGCATTTATAGCCTGTAAAGTGCTTTCCGGGGAGATTTTCTCTAGACACGTCAATCTGCTACAGACTAACGTCCTTCCATATGTGGTGGCAATGTCTCACGCAGATGTACAAAAACGCAGGCGGTTTGCCTTAAGGCAGCCGAAGTCCAACGTTCTGAGGCCTCCTGGACTGGTCCCCTCTCTGTGCTGCAGGTCTTGTCTCACTGATCAGCCGTACAGTTAATCTGCTTCCGCTCAGGTGCTTATAAGCAACTGCTAATCCTGTCCGTCACTCCACTGGTGCTGTTACGATTCATGCGTATAATGACAAGTCGTTCACAAAAGCCCTGAAACCTTCCTGTGAAGTTACTAGGCTTTGTTCTCGTGCCTCTGGGTGTATGTTTTTATTTTTTAGGTTTGTTCGTTCTATTTGTCATACGGTGTCATTCAGTGACTGACAATAGCAATTGGCTTTTCCTACGTGGTTTGTTGTGTGTAGAGCTGTAATTCTGCTCAGAAGGAAAGGTAGGTGAGCAGGCGTTTCCTCTGTTACACTTTCAGATGTTTAATCCTCTTAACGTTACCATTGTGCTGTCCTCCCTGGAGCTGTGGACAGAGGAGAATAAAATATCGACAGCAGGGGAAGCAGATGACCTTCTACAGCGATTTTTACAGTGGAAACAGTCATATCTCGCTCTGCGGTCGTATGACATAGCTTATCTGCTAGTGTAAGATAAAGGTTTCCTTACTGGTTAAAGGTTACTGGTAGAAATCAGTTAAACCAATGTAGGTTGAAGATTCCCATGAAAAATGTTTTTTTAAATGAAACATATTTCTTATTTATGTCCTCATTCCTTAACAGTCTGAAAGTCTTTCTTTCAAGACACACCTTCTAGCCGGCCTTTCAGTGGCGATGTAGCGCACGGGATTGTGCCGCCCGTCCCGGCGGCCCGTGGCTGAGAGGCTCCGCTGCTGCCCTGGCAAGGGGACGGCTGCAGCCCCGCTCCCTGCCTGGAGCTCGGCACGGGCACCGGCCGCCACGCAGGCCCTGCCAGCGGCTCCCGTGGGCTGGCGGGGGTACCGGGGAACAGCAGAGCAGCTCGGGGGACTGAGGGGGACTCGGGATGTACAGACCCGGGATCCCCCGCTTACCTACAGCGACGGGGCGTCCCGGGCTGGACGGCCGGTGAGCGTGCGTGTCTTTCAGGTACAGGGACCGAGCAGCGTTCGTGGGCGCAACGGCTCCGGGGAAGGCGTGTCAGAGAAACGCTGCTGGCGCAGTGGCCGTGGTACGGTGCCGCCTGTCCCAGCCTGTGTCCGTGAGGCCGGAGCTCGCCCACGGGCGGCAGGGACAGGGACAGGCGGGAGCATCCGCGGCCGGAGCTGGGGTCTCCGCAGGGAAAGCGCAGCCGCGGCAGCCCTGCTCTCTCCTCCCTCCAGTACCAAGGGGCCGTGACGCTGGAGTCCTTCTCCGTCCTCCTGGCCCAGCTGCTGGGACGCAGCCTGGGCATGAGCTACGACGGCTCCCGAGGCTGCCGCTGCCCCGGGCGCGTCTGCCTCATGAGCCCGGAGGCGCTGTGAGTTGGTCGGGTCCCGACCCTGCCCGCGGCGTTGCCCGGGGGCTGCGGGGGCCGGGGCAGGTGAGGCGGGCGGGCAGGACGCGCTGCGGGAGATGGGTGCTACGTCGGGGCCGCGGCCAGCGCCCATGGGGCTCGTGCAGCCGTGTGCCACCCGCAGCCTGGCCGAGCGTGCGTGGGGCCGCAGTCGCATGGCCGGGATGATCGCGGGGTGTCCTCTCGTCAGGGGTGTCCTCGATGAATGTCATTCTGTTGCAAAAATTACAACAGATCAGAAATAGCTGCTTTTATTCCTTTAAGAAGGAAAAATAAATAAATAAATTAGTGATTCAGTGCTCAATGTGAAAAAAGAGGCCTTTTCTCTCCAAAAGCAAGATATTTCTGAATGCTTCTCAGTCTCTATTAATAATGAGTTGTCAAATCGGGTTTGACGAGTGAACTGAAAGACGCCCAGGGGACCATTTCGCCTTGCGCCAGCATCTGAACGAGCCCTTGAATTGCACAGAGATTTTGAGAGAGTGAACGGCAGTAGATGTGTCAGGACAAACAAGCATGGATAATTGCTTTATTTCAGACGCTTCAGTGGGGCAAAAGCCTTCAGCAGCTGCAGCATCAGGGACTTTGAAACCTTCCTGAAGCACAACGGAGGCGCGTGCCTTTTCAAGAGACCCCGCTTGACCGGACTGTCCTACCGGAGAGCGGCCGTCTGCGGCAACGGCGTCGTGGAGCCCGGCGAGCAGTGTGACTGCGGGGCAGCGGAGGTGGGTCCCGCGGGAATTATGGCTGAATATGTACATTTGTACTCCTCGTACGTTTAGGATAATGAACCCTTGAGATTAAGGGCACAGCTGAAGTAGAGGCCAGCCCAAGTAGGATTATGTCGGGTTTTAGATCGTTTCTATGACAGTATCGATCTGACGGCAGCTTTGCCCGCTTTCTTCTGCTAGATATTGCCCAAGTGTAGCTTTTTGGGGAGAAGAAGGAAGAGGAGAACCTCTGACAGTAAAAACCTCTGGGGGAACAAAAAAGTAGAATAACGTGGTTTTGCGATGTGTCCCCAGGCATGCTTGAAGGATAAATGCTGTACTAAAACATGTCGGTTTAAGCCGGGAGTGAAATGTTCCTCTGGATTATGTTGTAACGGATGTCAGGTAAGGCATGTTTTTATAATTATCGCAAGATCAGTATTTGTTTTTGGAGAAATAGCATGTTCCCATGCTGAAGGATGGAGACGAGCTGTCTGCTGTGCCATGGGAGAGGTTCCCGGGGAAGGGCTTTCCAGCTCAGCTCCCTGAGCCCCCCGGGAGGAATATCACCGGGGGAAGACTGTCTTGGACAGTAACGAGTGCGGTGACGCGAGTGCCTCGGAGGTGGTCCCGAGGGACGGGGACGTGTCTCAGGAGAGCGCGGGAGGGTCCGTGTGGGGCCTGGGAGGGGACCACGCCGGTGGGTGTGGAAGGACGGCGAGAAGAGTCCTGTCTGCCTCCTCTGCCAGTTCAAGCAGAGAAACTCGCAGTGCCGCCCCCCCGCCGACGCGCAGTGTGACCTGGCCGAGTTCTGCAACGGGTCCTCCGCGTCCTGCCCCCCCGACCTGTACGTGCAGGATGGGCACGGCTGTGAGCACGGCACCGGCTACTGCTACAAGGGACGCTGCCAGTCTCCGGACCTGCAGTGCCGGCAGCTCTACGGGCAAGGTAGCAGGGGCTGCTCTGGTTGCGCTGGTGCTACCGGAGGGAGAGCAGGGACCGTGGTGCCTGGGAAGGGTGGGTGCAGTACCTGAAAGGAGGGCAGAGGGTGGGGTGGGGCACCCGAGGAGGGACGGACATAGCTTTAGGAAGCATTTCAGGCTCAGTTTTGAATCTGGTTAATATGCACCTCAGCAGCACACAGTTCTCCCAGTTGACTCAGTGATAACAATGAAAACAGCGACAAAAAAAAGCAAATTATTATCTGTGAGTGAACTTAATCAGAGAGCTAACCTACTGTTTGCTCATCCCGTGTTTCTGGAGTCCAGGACTGCTGAGGGTTTGGCAGTTCAGTGACAGATATAATATTTTCTCTAATCAGTGACCACCATCTACGTTCTGCTGTGAACAGGATGAAAAATTAAGACGTTATTAGATACCATAATCTGTCCCTTTGTGTTCCTTTAGCAGTAATATTTATTATCATTTAAACTTGTAGGTTCAAAAAATGCTCCTGTGGCTTGTTACGAGGAACTCAATAGTCAGCGGGACAGATTTGGACACTGCGGGTTCCAGCCCAGACAAGGCTTTAAGTCCTGTGCTTGGAGGTATGCTTGAGGGAAAGGGCGCTCGCTCCCCTAAAAATGCAGATTTAATTGGGACTTTACAGACAAGGGAAGTATCAAGACTCCAGCTGGCAGTAAGATTTGTGAAGCAATAACTGGAGTTACGTGTGTGTTCTCCTTGTTAGTAATACGGCATCTCCCCTTACGTCGCAGATCGTCTCCTGGACTTCCCAGTCCTTTTTTTTTTTTCTTCTCATGCAGCGCTCCAGATTTCTTTGTGCTCTTTAATGTTTCTAGTGTTTCATCAGGTAGCTTATATGTATATGTGTAAGAGTGTGTGTGAGACACATCCTATGCAAATTGATCTTATAGGAATCTCAGATGTGGAAAGTTAATCTGCACGTACCCATACAGCACTCCATTTGCATCAGCCGCCGCCGCCGTTCTTTACGTCCAAGTGCACGAGCATTTATGTGTATCTTTGGATTATTTGAATGCACCAGCAAGGCTGGATCCTCTTCTGGTTCCGCCAGGTACAAAGTGTGGTTCTGGAAAGGTAAGAAAACATTTTATAATCATCTAAAATGTCAGATATAAATTGTAAATGATAAAAAGGTTTTAGAAGTATTTGCTCCTTTGCAGCATGACTGTACTTGATATTTACAAATGCTGTAAAAACATGCAAACGTTACATTAAATGGTTGCCACGGTGTAAACATTAGACGTAACCCAACCCCAGGATAGGAAATGTAGCTTTGCAAAAGCGCAGTTGTTTTTTTAGAAGTAGTGTATTTTCACTCCCTTTTGGGACCTAAGGCTGATGGGCTGAGTGCTGCGATGGTAAAGCAACGCTGAACTGGAACGGTTGTGGCTTCTCCTAGGTGTGCATAAACAACACTTGTCACCCACATTCGGTCCTGGGGTACGACTGTGACAGCAAAGCGAAGTGCCACGGCCACGGCGTAAGTCGCTCCACGCAGCGCGCATGGTGCTGCGCAGGGCAGGTGGCTTTGTCGTACGCATTTGCTGTGGCTTGTTCGGGAACGGGCTGAAGACCCGTTTTAGGCTGATAGTCTACAAAATCGTGACCTTGTCACTAGTACGTGGAGTAAAACCATTTAAACTGTTGGTCCTAAAACCAGTATCAAAATATAGTGACAGTTTTTACTCACTGAAATGGAGACTTTGATGGTTTGGTTGGTTTACAGAGGGGGAAAAAAGAAAGCAAAATTGAGGGGACGTAGAATTGAGGGCAACGGAGCTAGCACAGATAAAAAACGCGTGGTTGCAGGGAGCAGGAGAGCTGCATTGCCATGCATGGAGGGCTGCCGGGCTCTCTGGACCCCTGCCTGGCTCCGGGTGCTGATAGCTGGGGCAAGCCGCTCCTGTTTTCCGCTTATCAGACAGGAATGCGCGCAGGTTTTGCAGGAGGGTGATGGTTTATGCTTGTTCAATGTCTCAAGGCTATTAGAGCCTGCGCTTTATGGCATGTTCCTTGTCTGATACGCTTCCTAAAATTGCCAGAATGCCGATAAGCGTGCGTAGCCTTGTCCCAACCTGACCAGTGACAGGGAGACCGATGCCGGCCTGGGCAGGAGAATCTGTTGCATGAATTCATTGCCAACTTTTCCCACCCACCCCTGGGCTTTTCAGGTGTGCAATAATAAGAGACAGTGCCACTGCCACCCTGGCTGGAAGCCCCCTGACTGCCTACAGAAGGGATCCCACTTGGGGGGAAGCATCGACAGCGGCCTCCAGCCGACGGATGGCGGTTAGTACCCGCAGCGGAGGGGGGGACAGGGGCCAGGTTGGGGTCCCTGGCGCAGGCAGGGAGGGTGGCGGCCCCGGCCCCCTGCCCGCTGCCAGCTGGGCTGTCTCCTGCCAGGCCTCTCCCTGCAGCGAGCGCTGGAGGACGTGATGCTGGCCTGGCCGGTGCTGGGCTCCTGCCTCCTCCTGCTCGTCCTCGCCGGGGCCGCCTGCCTCGTCCTCTGGTGGCAGATGCTGGGCCGGCGCTGCGGGGGGCAGCCCCCGAGCACGGAGGGGTGAGCGGGGCCCTGGGGGGGATAGGGGGCACGGGATGGGGCCACGGTGTTCCCCCGGGAGGGTTGAGGTGATTCCCGGGGGGATATGAGGAGATTCACCAGGGTTGAGGTGATCCCCGGGCAGAGGCTGAGGTGATCGAGCCCCCAAGGGCTGAGGCGATTCCCCCGGGGGAGGGCTGAGGTGATCCCGGGGAAGGGGGGTATCGGGTGATCCCCCAGTGCTGAGGTGATCCCCGGGGGGTATCGGGCGATCCCCAGGGCTGAGGTGCTCCCCGAGGGTATTGGGTGATCCCCCAGTGCTGAGGCCATCCCCGGGGGGGGTATCGGGCGATCCCCAGGGCTGAGGCGCTCCCCGAGGGTATTGGGTGATCCCCCAGGGCTGAGGCGCTCCCCGGGGGGGGGGGGGTATCGGGCGATCCCCGGGGGGTATCGGGCAATCCCCAGGGCTGAGGCGCTCCCCGGGGGGTATCGGGGCGCTCCCCGGGCCAGGCCGGCTGAGGCGTCGCCCCGTGTCTCCGCACAGCCCCGCCGCCGAGGAGGGCAGCGACTGCTCGGAGCCGGAGCCGGCGCTGGAGCCGGAGCCAGACGCGGGGCCGGGGCCGCGCCGCGGGCGCTAATAAAGGCGTTGGGCGGAGCCGCGTGTCCGCGCCTCTGTGCGGGGCCGTTACCGGCCGGAGGATGGGGCCGCGCCTGGCGCTGCTGGCCGCGCTGCTGGCCGCGCTGCGTGAGTGGGAGCCCGGCCCCCGCCCGGGGGAGCCCCCCGCAGCGCCCGGGGCGGGGAGGCCCCCGGGACGGGCAGGCCCCGGGGCGCCCCGTGCGGCACCCGCGGGCGGAAGGGGCCCCGGATCCCGCCCGCGGCGCTGCCCCGCAGGGACCGAACCCAGCAACCCTCCCGGCCGGGCAGCCGGGTGGCCTCACGCCCTGGAAACTGGCATGTGCTGGGAGGTGACGTCACACCCTGGAAGCTGACGTCACACCCTGGGAGCTGACGTCAGGGCCAGGCAGCTGCCCGCAGCAGCTCCCCCCAGGGCCACGCTCCCCCATGCCCGAGCCCCGCCAGGCCCCGCAGCCCCGGCCGGCGGCAGGGTGTCGTGGCTGGTGGCAACCCCAGGGAAGGGCAGCTGGGGCCCGGGGCGAGGTCTCCCGGGGTGGGAGCCCGTCTGTCCCGAGGCTGGCGTTGGGCCGCGGGAGTGTTCCTCCTGGCAGCTTGGCAGGGATTCGTGGGGATGACTTTGTCCTCCCAGCACAGCACGCCATCCAGCAGGAGGAATCCTGCGGAAGGGTTTTATGCTTGCTTAGTTGATGCTTTTTGACAAGCGTTAAATCCTGCTCTCTGGGGCTGAGGGGCTGCAGCCGCTGCTAGCACCCTTCTTCTCTGCGGGCGCACTGTGGCGGTTGGGTTTTGTCGACCTGCTCAGTGTGTGAAGCTGCGTGACGGTGGCAACTGCACAGTGGGGACAGCGATGCTCGTGGGGACGGAGCAGGCGGTGTGGCTCCTTCTGAAGTGGACGTTCCTTGCGTGGTTCTGGATGCGTGTGTGACTGGCCTCTCTGAGCCCCGTTTTGGTTCCTGACACAAGGTGGGTTTGTTCAGCGGGACCTGGCTCTCGTGCTCCCATCATACAGCGTTCGTATTCCTGGGCTGGGATCCAGCAGTAGTAAGTGCACATAATTTTGTTTTTTCTATGCAAGTGTCTAGATACTTTAAAGTGTGGGTGAATGATAGCAGGGTAGAAAGTAGAGTTGGTGAACCTCTCCAGGTAGAGACCGTGTCTGTCCCCGTGGCTCTAAAGGTGTCTCTCACAGGCGCGCGCAATTCTGACTGTGGCTGACGGGCACAACCACGGTGATACTAATCTGTGATTATAACTAAGAAACACATTCTTTGTCTAGGTTCGCAAATGCTGCTGCACATCACAGTTCCCCGGAGGTTGCTCTCGAAAACAGCTGGAGAGACGGTACTTGAGTGATCGAGTTATTTTGTGTTTGTGTGTGTGCACGAGTGGATATATGCACACAGGAATGCAATGTGCAACAGCCGAGGTGTGACTGGTAGAGGGACGGTTTTAGGAAACCACGTTCTGCCTGTGCAGGTGATGGGGGGACCATGCTCTGCTGAGCTCTTGGGCTGGCCCTCAGCATTTGTAGTTGCCCTCGGAGCGCGCTTTTCCAGAGTCGTCCTTCCTAATTCTCCCTTTCTCTGCTTTTCCGCACACGCAAGGACGCGGTGTCCTACGTCCTCAGGATAGAGGGGAGGCCGTACACCCTTCACCTGCAGCAGCAGTAAGTTGGCCCTGGCGTTGCCTCGTCTGACCGCTGCTGTCCTGTTCCCCGGCGGCTGCTGGGCCGCGTGCTCTGCCCCCGGTGCGGGGCTGCGGGGCGATCCCCGCCTGCGGGCATTGCCGCTGGCGCTGCTCCCTCGGGCTGTTTCCAGCCCCTGCAGCTGCCGGGATCGTGCCCCGCTGCAGGCACGTCCCAAAGCCCGCAGGGGATGTGTGCGTGTGCCCCGCGCCCGAGTGCCGAGGGGTGGCGGAGGGTGGGTTAGGAGGGTTGGAGGGATGTTTGTGCCCGTGAGCCCTGATGCCGGCGGGTTCTGGAGCTGCCAGAAGCTCTGGCATCGCCAGTGCAACAGTGCAGGCTGCAGGACCTGGAATATGCTCGAGAAACTCTGGGCAAGACCATTTTAGAGCATTTTCAGAGGATTTTATTGTTTTTTCTGTTCTAGATTCTTTTTACCTGATGATTTCAGGATTTACATGTCTAATGAGAAGGGATCCTTGCACTCTGACTCACCCCATGTCAAGGTAAAGGTGACCTGCTTGGTGTTTCTGTTGCTGCCTTGTTCCAGCGTAGCCTCGCTGTTCGGCATTTTGGGGGCTATTGCTGGTTACTGCAGGGGAGCAGTGCTTCCCCTCGTTCCCCACGGTTTTGCTTCCTAATCATGGCAGGAGGTGCTGGGTTGAAACAAAAAGTTTTTCTTGCAAATGCATGTTCAGATTCATGTTTGTGAAGGTTTTTGGAGTCACTGAGTTTGCTCGGTTCAAAGCTTATACTCCTGACCGTGGCTACCATTCCTTACGGAGAGACCAGAAGGGCCCCCACAGCCAGCACAGGGCTCAGCACAGGGCAGGGCGGTTCCTTATCACGAGGGTGCCACATCCTCACACTAGGATTTGTTTTTAATTACTTGAGTCAAAGAGAGGTTGCCCACAAAATCCTTGTTGTGCCATGCCCTGTTGGAGTTGCCGGCACGGCCAGGGAAGGGGCTCCTTGTCCTCTGTCGTGATGCAGGGAGGCTGCTACTACCGGGGGTACATCGATGGCTTCCCCAGCTCGGCAGTGACCCTCAGCACCTGCTCGGGGCTCAGGTACCGAACCGCCACCTCCCCGCGCTGCCCTGCCCCTTAGTGCCTTTCCCGCGGGGAGCCCAGGGACGCCCCGGCAGCCTCGCTCAAAGGCGGCCGGGGCCGGGGCCGGGGCCGGGGCCGGGGCCGGGGCTGGGGCTGGGGCTGGGGCAGCCTCCCCGACGTGGCCGCCAGCGCCCGGTGGCAAATGGCCGGTGCCGTCACCGTGGCAGGGGCTTGCTGCAGTTTGAGAACATCAGCTACGGGATCGAGCCCCTGGGTTATTCTCCGGCGTTCGAGCACTTTGTGTATCGAGTGAGTGACGAGAAGATGGCAGGTTCCCTCTTTGCCACCAGCCACGCCGAGAGAGGGCCGGGCGTGCTGACGGCAGAGGAGCTGTCGAACAAAGCACGTGGAGGTGATGAGGTGAGCGTGTCTGTTCTCGCGGTGGTGCTGATGTCCCCGTCCCGCGAGGAGGGGTCCGATCCCGCAGGAAGCTTTGGCCGGTGTCGTCTGGACGGACAGAGGTGGGGGGGTTAGGAGTGCCAGTGCTTGCGATGGGGCGTCGCAGGGATCGTTACTCATCTAGTGCCTACGAGAGGCATCGCCAAGGGGTACAAGATATGTTGATGGATTTGTAAAAGTGGGGGTGTTTCTTCCTCCATTTGCAGATGGCTGGCAGCAATGTCCTGGCTGCTTCGGCCATGGGGTTCACGTCAGTGTCCCAGGGCCCCAGTGTTTGTCTGAGCCAAGAGCCAATGTTATTAGCAAAAGACCTCAGCGTTGTCCTAGTTGTTAATGCAGCTTTTGCTTTCTGCCCTGAAAACGAGATCAGCAGACGGCAATGCCTCGTGGAGGGTTTGGTGTCTCAGTCCCGCAGACAAGTCAACATTTCTTATGCCTCATGACTGAAATGGAGAAATGAATTATTAACAGTGAAGAATTTTTTTTTTCCAGTCAGTCTCCAAATACCAGAGAGAGATGGCACTCCACGTAGTTTTGGAAAGGGCTTTGGTAAGTCTGTGTCAGTCGGTTCCTCTTCTGTGTTTATTTTCTTTGCCCTTGCTCGAGCTGTGATAAAGCTTCACTGTGGTCGTCTGCACGGTCCTGCCTGGCTCCGTACAGCCTGTGCCTTGTGGCCATGTGTCAGTGGGCAGAAGCCACTCTGAGGAAGATCGTGGTAACCTCCTGTGCTTCAGTGTGGCAAATAACCTAGATATAATCTCATGTCATTTTTCAGTACGACTACCTGGGTGCAGATGAATATGTTGTGACACAGAAGATAGTTCAGGTCTCCAGCTTGCTCAGCAGTGTAAGTTTTTCCTGGTTTATATGTACTGAGATGGGAATTTTGATGGCTTATTTCAGCCAACTAATGGCTAGGTATTGGTAGCATTTGTCTAATTTTTGAGAAGATAATAATTAAATGCGCTTTCTGGAAGTACGGAGTCTCAGCTTGTTAGCTTCCGACTTTCTGGCTTAGTCTGTCAGAGCTCCAAGTTTGTCTAGGTCTTGTCCAGACTGGGGTGGGAGGTGTGGAGGGGTTTTACCCCTCGCTGTCCAACACAAACACGTGCTGTAAATCAGTGCTGCCCTAGAGTCCAGCAGTGCCTGTTCCTAAAATCGGCGTGATAACACGCTGTCCCACCTACGTGCTCCACCGAAGGACCGTCGCGCACGTCGGCAGGTGCCGGCAGCCACCGCTGCTCCTTTCCAGCTCTCTGTCTGAGGGCAGCGGGGTATTGCTTTCCTGCCTGTGCAGTACACAGCATACACAGCCGGGTGAGCACGCAGTTTGACTTGAAATCACGGGGAGTATTGTGTTTCCTCCTGGAAACCTAAAAAATGCAGGCAAGGGCAAGTTTGTGTATTCTGTATGTTCAATTATTTAATATCTCTATTCAAGCTTAGGTTGTCTTTGGGTTTGGGATCCTGCTTACTGAACTAATTTTTTTAGCTCTTTTGGACACACTTCTGTGTCTTTCAGGTTTGTATTTCCTACAGCTTTTTCATGACACACATACAAAGCAGCCGATCAGTGGCCGACTGCTCCCATCTGTTTTCCTGAAGCAGCGTGGCTGCTAATAAGAGCAAACATTTAAACAGCGCTTGAAATGAAACATATGGGAGCAGCCACTTCTCTTGTTAAACTTTCAGATGTTCAGGTCTCTTAATCTAACAGTTATGCTGTCCTCCATGGAAGTCTGGATGGATAACAGTACGTTTAAGACGACAGGGGATGGAGAAGAAGTGCTGGCGCGGCTGTTGGAGTGGAAGCAGAGCAGCCCCACTCTGCAGCCCCACGAAGTGCCGTATCTGCTCCTGTAAGAATAAAGTGTCGTCATTATTTAAGAGCAGACAGTAACAACCTGCTGAATGCACATATTTTTGAACGATAGACTTTGCTATGACTGTGATGCCTCTTGTAAAAATTAAGTGAGAATGCAGTATTGCAAACGTAAAGTGAGACCCGCCCGAGCCTGGGACGACCAGCTGGCTCTGGCCGGGGCTGGCAGTGACGGGGCGTCCCGGGCTGGACGGCCGGTGAGCGTGCGTGTCTTTCAGGTACAGGGACCGAGCAGCGTTCGTGGGCGCAACGGCTCCGGGGAAGGCGTGTCAGAGAAACGCTGCTGGCGCAGTGGCCGTGGTACGGTGCCGCCTGTCCCAGCCTGTGTCCGTGAGGCCGGAGCTCGCCCACGGGCGGCAGGGACAGGGACGGGCGGGAGCATCCGCGGCCGGAGCTGGGGTCTCCGCAGGGAAAGCGCAGCCGCGGCAGCCCTGCTCTCTCCTCCCTCCAGTACCAAGGGGCCGTGACGCTGGAGTCCTTCTCCGTCCTCCTGGCCCAGCTGCTGGGACGCAGCCTGGGCATGAGCTACGACGGCTCCCGAGGCTGCCGCTGCCCCGGGCGCGTCTGCCTCATGAGCCCGGAGGCGCTGTGAGTTGGTCGGGTCCCGACCCTGCCCGCGGCGTTGCCCGGGGGCTGGGGGGGCCGGGGCAGGTGAGGCGGGCGGGCAGGACGCGCTGCGGGAGATGGGTGCTACGTCGGGGCCGCGGCCAGCGCCCATGGGGCTCGTGCAGCCGCGTGCCACCCGCAGCCTGGCCGAGCGTGCGTGGGGCCGCAGTCGCATGGCCGGGATGATCGCGGGGTGTCCTCTCGTCAGGGGTGTCTGGGGCGCGTTTTACTTAGGCTAGGCAAGATCCATTCCTTTTTTGAGTTTTAATGTTTAGAAATTGAACGTCTGGAAAGCTGAATGAATTTCTAGTTACTGTAAATGCGATAAAGGTTACTTCTGTAAGCAAGCGTTGCCTGCAAACTGACCTGTGTACCCCGAGCGCTTTTGGTCTTTGGGAGGGCGGGGGTAAGTGGTCGGTGCAGCCGAGCCGAGTCTGCTTACAGGGGGGAAGCATTCCCTCCGACGCCTGAGGAGCTGTATTTACATATGTGTGTGTGTGTGCGCGCGTGTATAGGTATACGTATATATATAATGGTATATATGTGTAGATAACAACATTAAGAGAACAGTCAATCTAATATTTTTCAAGGAAAAAAAATTACAGTTCAGATTTGATTTTGTTAGTACTAGGAAAAGAATAGCCAATGAGAAAATAGGAGTTAAAGTAAAAATATGTTTTAATTACTAGAAATCCTGAGATACTTTGGCCTTCTGCTTTATTATTTCAGCCATAAAAAATGCAATATTTGTGTTAGTGAATATTTTTGAGAAGTAATAGTTGTGTTTGCTTTAAACAGGAGAGCGTGCTCTTCCAGCACTTCTGCCTGGGTTCTTAGTCATACGTGATTTGAATCAAGTTTTACAAAATTATTGTGCATTGAATATACTTTAATATAGCATGTCTAGAGTGATATCCTAAAAGGAGCTTGAAACGCTGTGAGAAAAAAAGTTGTTCTTACTATAGGAACGCTAAAGTACAAAGTAGTGATTCGACTTGAGAAATGGACGCTTTTCATTTCAGAAGCAAGATATTTCTGAATGCTTCTCAATCTCTGTTAATAACGCGTTGTAAAATCGGGTTTGACGAGTGAACTGAAAGACGCCCAGGGGACCATTTCGCCTTGCGCCAGCATCTGAACGAGCCCTTGAATTGCACAGAGATTTTGAGAGAGTGAACGGCAGTAGATGTGTCAGGACAAACAAGCATGGATAATTGCTTTATTTCAGACGCTTCAGTGGGGCAAAAGCCTTCAGCAGCTGCAGCATCAGGGACTTTGAAACCTTCCTGAAGCAGAACAGGGACTGCCCTTTCATCAGGAACGCTCCGCATCAGCCTTCCTACCGCATGGCCGTCTGCGGCAACGGCGTCGTGGAGCCCGGCGAGCAGTGTGACTGCGGGGCGGCGGAGGTGGGTGCCGCGCTCCGGCGGAGGGTTGTACTTTCTTCTGGTCCTGAGAGCGGGCGTCAGCTGGAAGTGGGCTCAGGTGGTGTATAAAGCTTTTCTGTGGTACGCGCAAGTGCAGCGTTGCTGCTCTTCCCCGGGCTCCTCCGAGGCACGCTCTTTGTTAGGAGGACGGGGCTCAGGGCAAGCGGTCATCCTGCAGATGGGGAAACTGGCAGCAAATAACGATTTCTGGTGTGTTTGCAGGCCTGCGCGTTAGACAAATGCTGTAGTCCCCAGTGTAACTTCAAGCCAGGCACGAAGTGCTCCTCGGGACTATGCTGTGAAAATTGCCAGGTAAGGCGTGTTCATAATCAGCAGAAGTTAAGGCCATTTTTAAACTTTGGAGCAGTAGTAGTTTCTATAGCAGCACTGTCAGCCAGCTTTCTGGTTTTGCTCGGACGGGCATCTCCAAAAAAACTTAACGATATTTGTGCTGCTGTCTCCTCTGGATTATGTTGTAACGGATGTCAGGTAAGGCATGTTTTTATAATTATCGCAAGATCAGTATTTGTTTTTGGAGAAATAGCATGTTCCCATGCTGAAGGATGGAGACGAGCTGTCTGCTGTGCCATGGGAGAGGTTCCCGGGGAAGGGCTTTCCAGTTCAGCTCCCTGAGCCCCCCGGGAGGAATATCACCGGGGGAAGACTGTCTTGGACAGTAACGAGTGCGGTGACGCAAGTGCCTCGGAGGTGGTCCCGAGGGACGGGGACGTGTCTCAGGAGAGCGCGGGAGGGTCCGTGTGGGGCCTGGGAGGGGACCACGCCGGTGGGTGTGGAAGGACGGCGAGAAGAGTCCTGTCTGCCTCCTCTGCCAGTTCAAGCAGAGAAACTCGCAGTGCCGCCCCCCCGCCGACGCGCAGTGTGACCTGGCCGAGTTCTGCAACGGGTCCTCCGCGTCCTGCCCCCCCGACCTGTACGTGCAGGACGGGCACGGCTGTGAGCACGGCACCGGCTACTGCTACAAGGGACGCTGCCAGTCTCCGGACCTGCAGTGCCAGGCTCTCTATGGGAAAGGTAACGGGCAGCTCTGTCGTCACTAGTACTAACGTCGAGCTCCAGGGCTGGTGTAGGGCAGAAGGTGGCATCCGAGCACGATGGATGCCTACCCTCTCTCTTGCGTGAAACTGGGGAAGCTGGGGACTGCCAGGAGTGTGTGGTGTAGGGAAGAGCCCGCAGGACGGATCTCCCACGCTTGCGGAGAGGGGAAGGGAATGGGCCACCAGAGGCGGGTGACAGTTTCCGTGGGGATTTCAGGCTGAGCGTTGGCACAGCCAGTCACGCACACCTCACTGCCTCTCCGAGGAGGACGAGCCGGAAACATACCCTGGTGCTGTTGTGGAAGGTGGCTTGGACTGGTCAGGCAATTCCACCGTCTGTGCGGTCTGTCCCACAACCCGAACAGAGGCGGCTAGCGATGGGACTGGAGTGGTGGCCAAGTATTCCTCTGTCAGAGGCCAGAACGGATAAGTGTTAGAGGCAACAGAGGTATCTTAGTCTGTATTACCTTCAGTGGTAATCAGTATTATTTCTAAACTTCCAGGTGCAAAAAATGCTCCTTTGGCCTGTTATGAAGAAGTCAACAGTCAGCAGGATAGGTTTGGACACTGTGGCAACCACCCGCAGGATGGCTATCAGCCCTGTTCCTGGCCGTAGGTTTCAAGGGAATGCAAAGTGTTGAGCTGGGAACATCTATTGAGTTATTGCTTCCCTTTACTGTTGGTGCAAAGTACTAAGCTGTGAGGTTGCCTTCGGTATGTTTTTCTTTTGCTGGGCGGAATTGACTTGCAGTATTAGCTCTAGCCGTTCTTTAGAGAAATGGTGGTGTAGAGAAACAGGAGACTTCCGAAGGCAACTTCAGCACACACCTAATTGTGCGAGCGTTTAATGTTGGTTCAGAGGACGGCTTCTCCCCTGGTATCAAGGATTCAACTCTTCTGAAACTTCACATGCTTGTGTTTTTATTTTGTGTAAATCCCCCTCCCCGAGTTGTGCACCTCAGCGTCTCCAGACTGTGATCCATCAGATGCTGTGTGTACTGTTCTAATTTATTGTGATAACGAATTTTTTAGGAATCTGGGATGTGGAAAGTTAGTATGTACATACCCGAATCGTATTCCCTTCACAAAAGTCAAGGGTGCCATAATTTATGCTCAAGTGCAAGAACATCTCTGCGTGTCTTTCGATTTTATGCGTGGACCCACAGAGGTAGATCCTCTCCTGGTGAAAGAAGGAACAAAATGTGGTCCTGGAAAGGTAAGAAATATTGCACGAGCATCTGGAAGTGGCGTACAATTATCACGACCGTAACAGTTTTAGAAATAGTTGCTGTTTTGCAGTATGAGTTAAAGGTGGTCTGTGCTTATGTTTTTAGTAATTATTATCTGTGCTGTTGACTTTTGATCATTCTTTAGGGCTGGGAATCCTTCTTAGAGCTATGGCAAGCGTGGTAAAGGGTGATGAAAAAGTGCCCAGTGCCCAATTTTTTTCCTTGTCTTTCAGGTTTGTATGAATGGCACGTGCCACCCACATTCAGTCCTGAAGTATGACTGCAACGTGCAGAAAAAATGCCACGGGCATGGAGTAAGTACCAGCGATGCAGTTAAGTTAGTGTTACTGGTTTGACGAATACTGCTGAAGGAGAGAGTGGTTCTGCTAAAATGCCCACTGGGGCTTGTCTGTGAATTGCCTAGACCTGTGTTTTGGGCTAACGCTTGTTCTCTGAAATCATCGCACAGTAATTGTGGGAGAAATTAAGTGAGACTACCTAACTTACTTTCCGTCCCCAGCAAAAAATAAGTGAGATAAAGGGGCTTGGAGTATTTGTTTGTCTAGATGAGCAGAAAACTGGAAAAAGAGTATCTACAGAGAATTTAACTGCACATGGCTGAAATAGTGTTGGAAACGATCAGCGTAGCTGTGCAAGGCGAGAGGCAGCGTGGTGAACAGCGGAGCGGGAGCACGGGGGAAGGCCGAGCGGGGCTCTCGCGCAGCGGTGTCGCGGGGCGCTGGCAGGCTGGCTGTGACCGCAGCACGGAGCAGGGCGCGCAGTGGTGGAGAGCAGGGGCGGGCAGGAAAGCAGTGATCCTGATGGAGATGGAGCACTCTTCCTCCGCAGGGGTTTTTCCCATGAGGGATGGTTTCTGCCCACTCTGGTGTTTGCAGGTGTGCAATAACAAGAAGAACTGCCACTGCGATCCGGGCTGGAACCCCCCCCAGTGCAAGAGTCGAGGATCTGCAGGCGGCAGCATTGACAGCGCAGTGGGCCCCGGTGAGTGCTGCAGCCGGGCTCTGGGTGCCCCATGGTTTTACCGGGTACAACGGCAGCTCCCACGGCCCCGCAAATGGTCTTGTTGGGCTCGCAGCTGAGCAGACGGCCCGTGGCATCTCCCGGCCCTTACCCGGAGCTGTACCTTTGCTCCTCTCCCTAGATCATATCGCCAAAAGCTCTGCCCTGGCCGTGCTGAAGAACTGGCTGCTGCTGAGCTTCGGCATCGTCCTCCTCGCTCTGGTCTGTGGCACCGTCGTGATTATGAAGTGGAGCCGGCTGAAAAGATTCTGTGCAAGGAGGGGATCGCAAACAGATGGGTAAGTTGGTATTAGTTACTTAATGCAAATCCTCTGTTCTGGGTGTGGGAGATGGGCAGGGATTTGTGGGAGCGTGGAATTACTGGAAAAGCTGGCGAGTGGGATTTACAGCCGGGGCAGGGCAGGGAAAGTGGTGCCTGGGAAACAGTAAGTGTTTGTTGGTAAACTGGGAACCGTGTGTTGGTCATCAAGGGAAGAAACGAGCAAACAGAGGTCTAAAATAGACAAATGTAGGAGAAGCAAAACTAAGGGTGGATTTCCTGGCACCAAGCATGCTGTCTGTGTGCAAGAGCTGGAGGAAATAGGTTTTCCATTTGCTAATTCCCGGGGAAAGCAAACCGTAGGAGGGGAACGGTCGGGTACCGGAGAAGCCGCAGGTCCCAGTGACAACGGAGCGGCAGCTCACCCCGCCTGATGCGGCGCGGAGCGCGGGTGGGAGAGGGCGAGCGGGGAGGCAGGGCTGGGCCGGGACGCGGGGACTCGGGGCTGGCGGGGCCGGGGCTGAGGCACCGCTCCGGCCCTGCGCGCAGCCCCGCCGCCGAGGAGGGCAGCCACGGCCGGGACACGGACACGGACACGGAGCCGGCGCTGGAGCCAGACGCGGGGCCGGGGCCGCGCCGCGGGCGCTAATAAAGGCGTTGGGCGGAGCCGCGTGTCCGCGCCTCTGTGCGGGGCCGGCGGGGCCGTTACCGGCCGGGCCGGGCCGTTGGCGGGGCGATGCGGGCGGGGCCGGGGCTGGGGCCGGGCCTGGGGCTGCGGCTGGGGCTGGGGCTGGGGCTGGGGCTGGGCCTGGGGCTGCGGCTGGGGCTGGGCCTGGGGCTGCTGGCCGCGCTGGGCTGGCGGCCGGGCGCGGCGCTGGGGGCGCGGCTGGGGGCGGCGGGCGGCGCCCCGCAGGTAGGTGCGGAGCCCGGGACCCCCCGGCCCCGCTCCCGGCCCCGCTCCCGGCCCCTAACGCTCCTCTCCCCGCGGGCAGCGCGCCCGGAGCTACACCATCCCCGTGGAGGGGACCCCCCGCACCGTGCGCCTGCGGCAGCAGTAAGCAGGGTGCAGCGGGCAGGCAGCGCGTCCCCCGGCCCCGCTGCGGCCCCCGGGGCTGTGCGGGGTCGCGGCCGGGGACCGGGGAGGGCCACTGCCTCGTGCGGTGGCCGCCACGTGTGGCCACGGTGCCGACTGCAAGGGTGTCATCTCCGTTTTGTACCTAGAGTGTTTCTGCCGGAGGATTTCCGGATCTATACCGATGGCCGAGGGGGGCTCGTGACATCCGAACTGGCACGTGTCGAGGTAACCGTCACGCCCTGTGCGCTGTCCCCAAGGTCTCTGAGAACGGAGCAGCTGTGGAAGTGCTCCAGGAGGAACGAGCAGAGGAGATTCCCCTCTGCCACAGTGCTCCGTAGAGCCCTGCTCTCCCCCGACACCGTGCCGGCAGGAACTTTCTCAAGGCACCAAACCCGTCCCCTGGGACCACGGGTAGCCAAGCCACGGTGTTCAAACGTCGGCGTGGTTGGTACCGCGTGGTTGGAGGAAGGTGGGCAGCAGCCAGCCAGCGGTTTTGCAGAGGGGCAGGGATGGGGCTCAGCCTCTAGCTGACGCAGTGATGCAAGCAATCCCACGTCCCCCAGTGGAGCCTGTCCAGCAGTGTGTGGGCTCGGGCTGTCTGGGGGCTGCGGCTGCTGCCAGGTGAGTGGCCGCGTCACCCGGCCAGCACAGCGTTTGGGAGGACAGCCACGCTAAGGGCACGTGTCGGGGGATCCATCCCGAGACTAGCCCTGTCGAGACTAGCCCCCTGTCGAGGGCTGACAGGGGGGTGTAACGGGTTCCCAAGGACAGTAGGGAGCTGAGGAAGGGACAAAGACCAACCGGGGGTCAGTGCAGGTGTCCGTTCCCAGAGGAGGCTGCAGTGCTGTGCTTCTCCCCACACGCGCCGTGTGCCCGTCCTCTGCAGGGACAGGCACCGCAGCGCAGGTGGTAGCAAGGTCTGGTGCCGTGCACGCTGCAGCGCTGCCCAGGTCTCTGGGGAGAAGGCACCCTGAGCCATTGATACGGCTTTACTCCTTCCAGCGCAACTGCTTCTATGAAGGCTACGTCGAGGGTTTCCCCATTTCGCTCGTGGCACTTAGCATCTGCTCCGGCCTGAGGTAAAGCCTTTGCATAGGGCACAGGCGTCAGTGCAAGCGCCGGGCAGCGCTGGTGGTGTCCCAAGGTGGCAGAGGAGCCATTCCTGCCGCTCTGCACCTTTGCTTTCCAGCGGGATCCTGCAGCTCGCGAATGCCAGCTACGGGATCAAGCCTCTGGAGGCTGCATCCGGGTATCAGCATCTCGTGTACCCAATGTGGAACGAAAACGTAGAGACTCGGCTGTTCGTAGAAAACAGCTCTCTTGGCTGGACTGTGGAGGTGTCACGGAAGCCGGAGGACGCAGTAGCAGTGAGTACACCTCCTGGCCGTCTTGTCTTCAGTGGGATGGTAGCCATAGACATGAGGAATTTGTAGCCGAAGGATGTCTCAATTTGTGCAATAGTGTCTTGTTTCTGAGTTGATTTGGTACAACAGATGCAAAAGGGCTTCGTAACTTGTCTGCGCCAAGGATGAGGTCTCTGCCCATGACAGGTGGGAGCTGTGAGGGTGGTCCAAGGCTGGGCGAGCAGGACGGGGATTTCTCGGCAGCGGTTATCATGCAAGAGTCGACCGTGCCTGCTTATTAACGGGGCAGAAGAGAGCCAGGCAAGCGGGGAGGGCACGTTCCTTCGCTGGAACTACCCGTTGGGCCAAAGCCACCGGCAGTGTGCCGTGCCGGGAGGGCAGTGGTCCCGGCAGGCGGCCGGTGTGTGGTGCTGCCGGGTGGCTGGGTTACAGAGCTGCTGTGAATAGGAAGGAGTCGATGCTTGCCTCTGCTCCCTGTTGTAAGTTGCCTTTTTTCCACTGGTCTGTGGCCTTGCCAAAATGTCTGTGGCTGTAAATATGGATGGAATCTGTGGCTGAGGATGCCATGTTGTAGACGATGTAAGGACTGTTCTTCTGGGAGTCTGGGGCTGTTTGTCCTACAGCTCCAAATGGCCGTGAAGTGCAGTAACTGACCATGGACCTAAAGGTGTCCTTTGCAGAGCTGCTACAAACTGCAGAAGCTCTGCACTAGTGCATGTGGGGTTTTTTTTTTGTTGTTTAATTTGTTTTGTTATTTGATTTTCCTAAAGAGTAAGCAAGCTGTCAGTAGATCCCCTCGGTATCTGGAGATGCACGCGGTTTTGGACAAGGCTCTGGTAAGTCTTTGCATCCTCTCTGCTGTAAATTGTTGCCTCTAAAAAAACTTCTGCATGCAGCAGGTCTGTAGCTACACAAGAATGTCAAGGGCGATTTGCACAAGGCTTAAGAGTCTCCCCGCAATGGGAACTAACTCCCTTGGGCACAGACAAGTATATGTGTGGCAGGGACCACAGCCAGCGCTCTCAGAGAGTTTGCCTTGCACGGTGCCCTGACGTGCTCTTGTGTTTGTCGCCTTTCAGTATGACTATATGGGAGCAGACAAGGATGCTGTGACAGCCAAGATAGTGCAGCTTTTCAGCTATGTGAACAGCGTAAGTTGCTTTTGGTCACATCCCGAACGCGCGTGGGAAATGTGTGGTAGCGGTATGGATAAGGCCCCGTAGTTAAAGCAGGTGGGAGGCCACGGAGCAGCCGGGCTCTGTGGACCGGCCATGGTGTCTGTCTGCCTCCAGATGTTTGCTCGCCTCAATCTGACGATAGTACTGTCTTCTCTGGAGTTTTGGACGGAAAAGAACAAAATCCCAACCACAGGAGATGCTGAGGAGTTGCTGCAGAGATTTTTGCAGTGGAAAAATGTGCATCGTGTGTTGCGGCTGCAGGACATAACGTTCCTATTTGTGTAAGACGAGGATGGCTGTGTTAGCGTGGAAACGAAAGGAAGAGGAAGGTGCCGTTATACCGCGTATCGGACTGAGTCTGGTCTGTTCCCCAGTTACAGGGAGCAGTCCCGTTACGTGGGGGCATCTTCTGCGAGGAAGCTGTGTCTCAGAAACCACGCTGGAGGGGTTGCCTTGGTACAGTACCACTGAGCTGTCTGTCCCCGTAACCTCCTGTGCCTGTGGGTAAGGTGGTGAGCGGTGCCGCAGGAGCTAAGCCCCGCACGCAGCCCGAGGCCGAGGAGCCACCGGCAGCGGAGGCTCCTCCGGGTGGGAGTGGAGCCCCACGAGTGAGGCGGCAGAGGTGCCGGAGGGGCGCAGACCGGGTGCCCCCCGGGCTGTCGGTGCAGGAACCCTCACGCCCAGCAGCCCGCCAGAGCCCCGAGGGAAGGTGCTCGGGTGCGGCAGCACCGGCGGGCTGAGGCCGGTCCTTGTCCCCCCTGCAGTACCGGAGGGCTATGACGCTGGAGGCGTTTGCGGTCGTCGTGGCCCAGCTGCTGGGGCTCAGCCTGGGGATGGCATACGACGATGCCGGGAGCTGTCGCTGTGCCGGAGCTGCCTGCATAATGCAGGCCAGCTCGATGTAAGGCTCCCCCTGCCCCCTCGGCGCACGGGTGGGTTTCGGTGTGATGGCACAAGTGGGGCGTGCTCCCATCGGGTGTGCGCGGTGCCCGTCTGCGCGATGCCACCCGCGAGGGGCAGAGCAGGGGACGTGCCCAGGAGCGTGCGGGGGCGGAGGGGGCAGACAGCGGGCAGCTCCTGGGGGCGACCGCAGCGGAGAGCAGCCGCCCCGCGTTACCGACGTCTTTTGCGGGTGGGAAGGGCCACACAGCCCCAAATGCAGATGTGGTAATGGCAGCCCTGTCCTCTCACTTGCAGACACTCGGCTGGTGTGAAAGCCTTCAGCAGCTGCAGCATAAGAGACTTTCAGCGTTTTCTCGCCGCTGGAGAAGGGCAGTGTCTGCTGAACAGGCCAGCTATGGACACAGCGTATAAAGCTCCTGTGTGCGGCAACAAAGTGGTGGAGCCGGGAGAGGCTTGTGACTGCGGTTCAGCAGAGGTTAGTTGTGGAGCCTTGGTACAGCGGGAAAGAGCCAAGCCACGTGTCCTGGGGAGAAAGAACAATCCCAAGAGAGGTGTGAATTGCTCCTGTACCCTCAGGACCTCTGCAGGGCAGAGAGGGCCCGAGGCTTTATGAAACCCTAAAGCCATGCAGAAGCTTGGCTATGGTTGCCACCACGTCCGAAGCGGCCGTCATAGAGGGCCGTTGTGTGGTGTTGGAACGGATGGAGGGAGGGAGTTTGTAAGCGGTGGTAGCTGTAAAGAGGGGCTGCCCCTAGCCCCCTGCTGCAGGGACACAGCCTGAAATGGTGCTGGGAGGATTACCCTAGGGACCTGCCAAGGTGTCCTGCTGCGGATACCGCTTGGGAAGCAGTTTTGCACACCAGAGCGGCACGTGGTGATGTTGTGGGGAGAAACTGTGTGAATGCAGCCTGCCGAAAAGGCAGGGGTGCTGTAGCGGTTGCGTGGTTTGCTGGCGAGGCAGAGGCAGAGGGGAAGGTCTGGTAGAGGAGCAGTACTCCTGTTGCAGGGGAGAACTGGCAAGCGGCGGATGAACTCCTCTGTCTTGCTAGAACCCCCTCAGTTTTGTGCCAACCTGGATGCAGCCGTGTGCGCACATCTGCAAGCGATCTCTGTCTGCGCAAGTGCTGCCAGCCCTGGCAATGGCTCCCCCGCAGCCTCAAGCATGTGTGGTTGTGAGGACGGAAAATACGGTCTTGCCATGGGAGCGTTGATGGCCGGGGCAGCCAGCGTGGCAGAGGGGCTCTGCCCAGGGACCCTGGGCTGCTTCGGATGACGGGGGCTGCCAGAGGGAAAGGCCAGGCTCTCTGGCTTGTTCCCTCGTTGTCCTCGGGAGAAGCGGAACCTCGCCTGACCGTGCCCACCGGTCACCTCCAGGAATGTCAGCGCGACCTGTGCTGCACCGCTGGCTGCAAGATGAGGAGAGGGGTGCAGTGCCTGTCAGGACCGTGCTGCCGGAAATGCCAGGTGAGCAGTGGAGCGGGAGCGGGCACGCTGCGTTCCCTAGGGATGGCCTCCGTGCCAGCATTGCTCGCTCACATGCCTGGTGTAAAGCGGGAACGTAACGGGGCTCAAGGGGGAGAGCGGGGACTGTGCCTCCAGCCGACAGTACTTGCTAGCGCACTGATGTGGAGGGTCAGCGAGTGTTGGAAAGTGAAGTGAGCGCTGTGAAGTGCTGGTGCCAGTTAGGTGCCTGTGTCCCACGAAAGTATTTTTAGGGCGCAGGTACTGTGCCTTCTGCCAAAGTACCGAGGTGAAGGAGATGCCGA
Organism: Mycteria americana; assembly: GCF_035582795.1. Lineage (NCBI taxonomy): Eukaryota > Metazoa > Chordata > Aves > Ciconiiformes > Ciconiidae > Mycteria > Mycteria americana. The sequence continues at coordinate 7,376,070 of NC_134387.1, forward strand.
CTTTCTGGCCACATGCGAGGCTTGTAGCAGCGTCCCCCCGTTTGGCTTTCCCAGCTGGGCAGCGCAGGCTGCACGGGGCTGGGCGACTCAGCGGTGGCATGTCTGTCCTCTCGCCGAGAGCCACGCAGGCTGCAGGGGAGGGCAGCAGGGCAGAGGAGCGAGCCGGGGGCTGCGGGAGCTGGAGCGAAGGCAGGGCGAGCAGAAATCAGCAGGTGGGAGTCATGCCGTGTCGGGCTGTGCGGGTACCAATGGTCTTGTGCTGTGCAGGAGGGCGGGGGGCTGCAGCTGGAGCCGGTGCTCCAAAGTACTGGCAGCTTTGGTCTTGCAAATGTATGGAGAGGGAAGGGTGCGGCGTGGTCAGGAGCCAGAGGGGCTGAGACTTTTCTTTCTGGGGGAGAGCCACTGTGTTTTCTGGAAGGTATTTGCTCTACATGTGCGTGCCAGCCCAGCCAGTGTTGCAGGGGGCAACGCTCTGTTTGCGTCGCTGGTTGATGCAGTTGTTGAAAATGGCAGAGAGCGTGGTTGGTCTGAAACCTCTCCCTTATGGGCCTCGATTCCAGGCAGTTGGAAGCCGGGGCGCTGGTCGGCAGCAGGCTCAGCGGGAGCCAGCAGCGTGCCCTGGCAGCCCAGAGGGCAAACCGCGTCCCGGGGAGCACCAAAGACAGCACGGCCGGTCAGGAGAGGGGATTGTCCCGCTGTGTTCAGCGTTGGTGCGGCCTCACCTGCAGTACTGGGTGCAGCGCTGGGCCCCGCCGTTTGAGAAGGCCCCACCATTCAGGTCCTCGGATGTGTCCAGAGGAGGGCAACAAAGCTGGTGACAGGGCTGGAAGGCATGGCCTCTGAGGAGCGGCTGAGCACGCTGGTCTGTCTCGTTTGGAGAGGGGGAGGCTGAGGGGCGACCTCATTGCCCTCCGCAGCTTCTGAGGAGGGGACGTGGAGAGGGAGGTGCTGAGCTCTTCTCCCCGGGATCCGGGGACAGGACACGTGGGAATGGTTCAAAGCTGCACCAGGGGAGGTTTGGACTGGACACAAGGAAGCATTTCTTTACCGAGAGGGTGGTCAAACACGGGAACAGGCTTCCTGGAGAGGTGGTTGATGCCCTAAGCCTGTCAGTGTTGAAGAGGCATTTGGGCATTCCTTCTAATTCTATTCTATTCTATTCTATTCTATTCTATTCTATTCTATTCTATTCTATTCTGTTCTGTTCTGTTCTGTTCTGTTCTGTTCTGTTTCTGTTCTATTTCTGTTCTATTCTAATCTAACCTAATGTATTTTCTTTCCTCTAGTTTGTGAAAAGGGGCACATTATGTAGAAGCAGCTCCGAGGATGAGTGCGAGTTGAAGGAATATTGCAACGGCACCTCTGGGGAGTGCGCACCCGACCTCTGGGTCATGGACGGGCAACCCTGCAGCAAGAACACCGCCTTCTGCTACCAGGGAGTCTGCCAGACAGCCGACAAGCAGTGTCAGAAGGTCTTCGGCCAAGGTAAGGGTGACAGATTGCAGGAGGGGGGCTGGCTGTCATGTGGGAAATGCAAAGAACTGGAAGGGAAGCATTGAAGTGGGAAACCCTGGCAGCCCAACCCATCTGCGTGGGCGAAAAGGGACAAGAGGCATGGAGGAAAGGGAGGAAGCGTGTTGGGCTGTCTGTCCATCGGTGTGCTGCCACGGCGTGGGTTAGTCGGGGGGTTTTTGTAAGGGACCAAGTCCCTGTAGCCGGAGTGTGTCAGTGAGAGAAGAGATCTCATGGAAGTTGATCCAAGCTGGGTGAAAGAGCAAGCGGCCGAGGGGACCGTGGAAAAGCCCGTGAGTGCACCACGGGAAGGGTGTTCAAGGACAAGGGTGGGCAGCCGGCCGGGCTGTGACTGGCATAACTGAAGCTGGGGTGGCACAGCGCATCTGCCAGGAGACGTGGGGCTGCTTTGGCGGCACGCTGTCGGGTGCGATGCAGTCGTGAGTGTCCCGGGCACCTGGAGAAACGGCTCGCAATGAGCGTCTGCCTCATGACCGCAGGGCGAGACGTGCACGCGATGTGTTGCAGTGCTGGTGCTGTTCCAGGGAGGCTGGCAATGAAGGAGCGGTGTGTAGGTGGAAGTGGGTGGTGGGAGCAGTCGGTGGGGGACACTGCCATGCAGGGCGGGGCTGGCTAGCTGCGAGCGCCGTCCTTTCCAGCCAGGTGATGGTCTCCTTCTCTGGGACGCAACTCCCAGAAATGTCCTGGAAAAGTCTTGTGGCTGTCCTGGGGACAGCCTGGTGTGGAGCCGATGGGCGTGCAGGGGTGCAGATGGGAGGCACTCGGAGCATCCCACCGTGGGAGGCTGTAGGGAGCATGAGAGCGAGCAGGCTGGGTCTGGGCTCCCACACAGCCACGGCTCCGAATGCCTGTGAGCACGCAGGTGGCCCTGGGCACGACCGGGTCTAGCGTGTGGCCAAAGCGGTGATGCCCAGCCCCGAGGTGGAGAGAGGCTGTTGGACAGACCATGAGTGGTGTTATGTGTTTGCAGGTGCCAAGAATGGGCCCTTGGCCTGCTACGAAGAAATTAATGGCCAAAGGGACAGAATGGGACACCGCGGCTCCGATCACCGCAGTTACCAGCGTTGTGCGTGGAAGTAAGTGCCGTAGCGAGGGTGCTGGGGTGCTCTGGCCGCAGCGTGGTCTGCCACAGAGCGGGGAGCCCAGCCCTACAGCAGGGACGAGGCGGAGCGCAGACGGGCTCCCCGAGCTCAGCCGCCCGTCGGCAGAGAGAAATGTGCCGTCCTGGGGCTGGGCGGGCAGGGGCACCGGACGTGCCCACGCAGAGCCCATGAGCGCACGGGCTGGGAGGGGCGATGCGGAAAGGGCCCGTGGTGGATGTAAGCGTGCCGTGTCCACGTGCTGGGAATCGGGAGTTCAGGGTCCGCTCTCCAAGCACTCGCTCAGTGTTGGCAACAGAGCTGAAATGGAAGGATGAAGGTGGCTGTTCTCAAGTCCTCTGCTCGCAATGGCTTTGCAGGGATCTCCGCTGTGGGAAGCTCGTGTGTGAATATCCGGGCTCCAAGCCCTTTACCAAGGAGAAGGCTGTGGTGATTTACGCTCGGGTGCAGGGCACGCTGTGTGTCACGTTGGACTACATGAAGCCTCCCACGGAGAGGGACCCCATGTTGGTGAACGATGGCACCGCCTGTGATGAGCACAAGGTAAGCAATGCCCTGACGGGTAGCAGTTCCCTGGGGAGAAGAAGGGCTTGGAGGAAGCATTGCTGCGGCAGCAGCGGCGGGGCCCCCAGGGCAACGGCTTTTCTGTCGGCTCCATCCTGAAGGAGTCGGGATGGATGTACGGGCGGTGCGACCCCCTTCACACGGGGTCCGGCACAAACCCTGATGCCCCCTTGTGAGTTCCCAAAAGATCTGCAGCTCTCCTGAGTTGGAGCTGGGTGCGTAACCGCCCGGCTGGCTGACCCAGGGTTGCCTGTGTGCTTGTGCTGTAGATCTGCCTGAACCAGCACTGTGTGTCTGCCACTGTCCTGAGCTATAAATGTGACATGAAGACAAAGTGCCACAATCACGGTGTAAGTCACCGTGCTGCGCGTCGTTGTTTGTGGTTTGTTCAACTCCCTGGAGACGTGGCTTGCAGAAGTAGCATCTTGGGTCATATTTGCGGGGAAGAGCAGCCGAGGGGGGCTGGGCAGTGGAAGTGCCAGACCATCTCTCGAGGCTGCATGTGTAGCACCTCCAGCAGACCTCCCTCATGGAGCCAAGCGGCTTCTCTTTGTAAATCAGCCAAACGGAAAGGGTCTGAGCCTGCTGGGAGGCTGGAAGAAGTGATAAGGACGGGGAGAAGTCAGTGCCCCGGGAGGTGACAGCCAGCATTGACCAAGGCAAAGGCCCGGCTCTGTGAGCCTGGGCGAGTTGCACGCGGGGAGGCTTTGCCTGGCGCGAGGTGCCTTGACATCTGTGCCCAGTGTTTGGCGAGTGAGGATGTGTGGGCACGATCCTCTGCAGCTGGCTCTAAATCCTGTCGCTCCCTGCCTGTCACGCAGGTCTGCGACAACCAAGGGATCTGCCATTGCCATCCAGGCTGGAAACCACCGACTTGCCAGGAGAAGGCAGGGGCGAGTGGCAGGAGCGGCAGCAGCCTGTCCAGAGATGGTGAGTGGTGATGGCAGCGGCTGCTCGGGGTGAGGGCTCTCACGGGAAGAGGTGAGAGCCGGGGCCAGGGCGATGGATTCCCGTTCTGGTGGTGGCTTGCCAGAGCAGGGCTGTGTAAGCAAGTGTCTGGGTCCTGTGGTGTGTCCCAGGAGGGGCTCAAGGTTGTTTCGTTTCTTGTGCCTAGATGAAGCAGACATCGGGAGCGAGGGCTCACCAAAGCTGTGGCTGTTTCTGACCATCTGCTTCTTTGTGCCTGTCGCCGTTGGGCTCATCCTCATGGTGCTGAGGAGAAGCAGCCCAAGGCGCTGTCTCGCCACGGAGGAGCTGAACGAAGACAAGTGAGTCTGTTCTCCGCACCAAGGGTGTTGAGGTGGTGATGTGTAGGTGGCACGGAGGTGGCCGTAGGCAGCAGGAAAGCTGGAGCCCGGAGAAGGGCTGTCTCCATGCAGCGTGCCGCAGGCGGGAAGAGGAAGCGGGAGCAACGTGACGAAGGGACGAGGCGGTGCCACCATGGGGCTGGCGGCGATGCTGGGAGGAGAGTTTTTGCTCCTTGCAGCTCTAGGCGGCTCTGTGACTGACAGGAGCTGCCTTCCCGGTCCCACTCCAGGTTGGAAGACAAGGACTGTGTGGATGAGGAAAGGAGCGTGTCGGATGTGTAGCAGTGCGGCAGGGAAGGACGTTAAATGTAAGTCATTGCCCAAGCGGCTGATCGGTTTTATCTGCTGGGCTTGTGTGGGGCTGGCGGTGGGGCTGGCAGTGGAAATAGGGGAGAGGGAGCCATTGTGTGTGCCCTGGTGTTGGCAGGGAAGCAGCTTTAGTGGGAGCATCGGTCTGGGGGTCAGGGCCCCGCAGGCAGCGTGGTTGTTGGAGTCACGGGGGGGCGGCAGCAGGGTTTCTGCAGCACGTCAGCTCCCGAGTGCCTGCGGATGTGGCCGGTCGAAGCCACGGGAGTCGGAGCAGGAGGTCAGGAGGCGGCAGCTGGCCAAATGTCCCAGGCATGTGTCAGCGGACGGCAGCCTGGGTGGTGGCAAGTTAGCGTGAGCTCTGAGTGGTGAAGTTTAAGAGGTGCTTGCTGGGAGAAGATGTTACGAGTGTAATAGGACGGTAGAGTGGAACAGAGTGGCCTAGAACAGCGGAGTTAGTTGGAAGGGACCTGCAATGGTTGTTTAGTGCAGCTGCTGTGGTTGTTGCAGCTTGAGGGCCAAGTCAGCGTAACGGCCAGCAGTGCGATGCACCGGTGTGCGTGTGCCGGGTCGTGTCCCAGCAGTGCCACGTAGAGGCCAGCGGTGGCCGGCCAAGGGTGTGCGAGAGTCGGGTGCCGTGGCCAGGGTCAGTCTTGGGAAGGGTGTTCCCCAGGACTCAGTACTGGGGCCAGTTCTGTTTAATATCTTTATCAGTGATCTGGACGAAGGGATCGAGTGCACCCTCAGTCAGTTTGCAGATGACACCAAGTTGTGCGGGAGTGTTGATCTGCTGGAGGGGAGGAAGGGTCTGCAGAGGGACCTGGACAGGCTGGATCGATGGGCCAAGGCCAATTGTATGAGGTTCAACAAGGCCAAGTGCAAGGTCCTGCACTTGGGCCACAACAACCCCATGCAACGCTACAGGCTTGGGGAAGAGTGGCTGGAAAGGACCCCGGCAGAGAAGGACCTTGGTGTTGGTCAACAGCCGCCTGAATATGAGCCAGCAGTGTGCCCAGGTGGCCAAGAAAGCCAATGGCATCCTGGCTTGTATCAGGAATAGTGTGGCCAGCAGGACTAGGGCAGTGATCGTCCCCTGTACTCGGCACTGGTGAGGCCGCACCTCGAATGCTGTGTTCAGTGTTGGGCCCCTCACTCCAAGAGAGACATTGAGGGGCTGGAGCGTGTCCAGAGAAGGGCAACGGAGCTGGGGAAGGGTCTGGAGCACAAGGCTGATGGGGAGCGGCTGAGGGACCTGGGGTTGTTCAGCCTGGAGAAAAGGAGGCTGAGGGGAGACCTCATCGCTCTCTACAACTGCCTGAAAGGAGGCTGTAGAGAGGTGGGGTTGGTCTCTTCTCCCAGGTAACAAGTGATAGGACGAGCTGGAACAGGCTGCCCAGGGAAGTGGTGGAGTCCCCATCCCTGGAGCTATTTAAAAGACGTGTAGATGTGGTGCTTAGAGACAGGGTTTAGTGGTGGACTTGGCAGTGTTAGGTTAACGGTTGGACTTGATGATCTTAAGGGTCTTTTCCAACCTCAGTGATCCTACGGGTGGGTGGTTTCTCGGGGATAGGGGAGGACTGTGGTGGCAGCGAGTGTTGTCCAAGTTGGGGAGTTGTTGGTCTTGGTGCTCGTGCAGGGGCGGGCGGCAGCAACGTGTGTTTGGCGAGGATGTGGCAGGGGTGGCACTGGGGGGTACGGGGTGCCGGGCGGCCCTGTGCCTGGAGATGCCTGCCCGGGCAAGCAGACTCGGCAGAGAGTTGGACCAAGTGTCACTTGGGGGAGGTGCCGAGGGCTGTCCCTGTGGTGGGTGGCACATGAGCCTGGAGGGCGGCGGCAGCGTGCGTGGCAGGCTGCCGGGGCGGCCCCGTGCGAAGCAGCCCTTGGGCGGGCAGCGACCTTGGGTGGAGGTGGCTGGAGGTGGGTGCTGCCCAGAAGTAAGTGGTGCCTCTGCAGTGTTTCCTCTCTGGCAGCGCCTGGGGCCTGGCAGCATCTGGCAGCGGGTGTCGGAGCGCAGTCCGTGGAGAGCACCGCACCGAGGATGCTGCGGTGCAGCACAGTGGAGGACATGCCCGTGGCCCCGGGCTTGGGAGCCAAGTGGCCCGCGGCCTGTGTAGTGGTCACTGCAAGTGTGTGTAGTGTCTCTTGTTGTGGTGTTTGTTGTTCAGTAAAAGGTGTCTATGATCTCTGAGGAGCTGTGTCATCCCTGCAGAGCAGTGCCGTGTGCCGGAACCGTGCCTGGACCGGGAGGCCTCGAAGCGAGTGGAGGAGCCCCGGCTGGGTGCTGTGATGGTGTGGGCAAGGGCTGCTCCTGCCCGGGACACAGCCAGGAGACGTGGCCAGCCCTGACCGGCACGTGCCCGGTGTGATGCCAGTGACTGGCGGACTGCGTGAGAGGTGCCTGCCAGCCCTGGCCCTCGTTGGACTCAGAGGAGGGGAGCAGGCCTGGCCACGAGTCAGGCAAGCAGTGGAGCAGCCACACAGCCCCAGAGAGCCTGTGCCACCCTCTGTGCCCGAGGAGCACCCGTGCTGCGAGCCTGCACCCTTACATCACTTGCCATGGATTTCATTGTGGCGGAGCTGCTCCTCACCTCCCACTACATCCTCCAGGACCCAATGGGACATTGCCTGCCCCGTGCCCACCCTGCCCTCCCCTCGGATGCTGCTGCTCCGCACCCAGGACCTGGGCGGGCACGGGGAGCTGCCCCCACGCACCTGGCTCTGGCCTTTGTCCAAACAGGATACGTGGGGCAGCTTGGCCCTGCTCCACTCCTGCGCTGCCCCGGCCGCCCTGTCCCCATGCAGGGCAGGATGGGGACGCAGCCGCGCCGCGTCGTGCCCAGCGTGGCAAACACAGAGCTGTGCCCTGCCAGCCCTGCCCCTGCACACAGAGCCCCCGCTCCTACCCCATCTGCCCCGCTCCGAGCACTCTGCTGGCCCCCGCGGCCCCCCCCATCCCTGCAGTGTGCCCCCAGCCCCTCTGCTCAACCGTCCTGCGCCGCAGCACCCACCTCTCCTCCTGGCACCGCTGCCTGTTGAGCCCCGAGCCCACCGTGGGCGCTGGGGTGCTGTGCCGTGCTGGGCCGAGCCCCCACGCTGGCACCATCCCAGCCCACGCAGACCATCTCTCGGCCAGCCAGAGAAGGAAGGATCTGCACAGGCTGGCAGCGTTGACAGCCTCAACACAAACCGGACAGACACACGGACACTGACTCCTGTCCCGACCCTGCAGCCACAGCTGGTCCATAGAAGCAGGGTCTCACGCTGTCCTGCACACTGAGAGCATCTCGGCAGAGCTGGAAAATCACTAGTGCGATCCCAGAGGCACTGCAGTGCATCCCCTACCTGGCCCTGGGGACACGGTTTCGTCGCACAGGAACCTGGATGCCCTCCTCTCCTTCCCCGGTGGGGACAGCAGCACGGGCTGCTCCCGCGGGTCCCTGCTGGCGGGGGCAGCGGCGGCGGCTGGAGCTGAGGCGTGGGGCACCGGCAGCAGCACTGAGCAGGAGCCATTTTCTGCCCAGCACATCTGCCCTGGGACCGTGGCTTTGCTTGGTGCGTTCAGGGGTGCAAGGACTGGCAATGGATTGGCTCGTCTGGCACCTCTGCCAGCCGGGATGGAGGCACGTCTCGTACCATCACGCCAAAACTGCCTCGGGCAAGACACATCTCCGCTCAAGAAGCGAAGCGCTCTCTAGGCTGAGGCTACAGGGAGAATATTGGTCGTACGGACCGGCAGCGCAGCCCTACGCTTCAGAGCACCCTGCCCTGGGAGGCTGCCAGGGTCTGCTGCTGCTGCACCACTCTGCTCTGCCAGCGCCGGCCCTCGCAGATGCCTCCCCGTCCCCATCCCCGTCCCCGTCCCCAGGTGGTGAGGACCAGCCAGCAGCCCTGAAGAGAGGCTGCCCGGCACCCCCCGTGCAGCCGACTGCCCCGCTGTGGCACAGCACGGCCGCCTTAGCCTGCGGGCCAGGACATCGCTAACCACCCCTGCTCCGGCGAGGGGGCACCCGCCTTTCCTGCAGTGCTCTCAGACCTGCACCCCACAGAGACGCCCGTCTCGCTGTCCGTGCCTGACTGACGCGGCCCTTCCCTTTCCATGCAGCCATGGCATCTCCAGCACCCGCCCCCGGCACGGACAGCTTTCTCTTCAGGCAGCGCTCACGGTGCTGCTTGTCCCCAGGAAGCCACTGTTTTGGCAGGTCCTGCTCAGAGCGTCCTGCCAAGCCCCCTCGCATGGGGAGGACCCGCTGGGCCGCCCCAGTGGCCGTCAGCCGCGGGGACCCTGCCCTGCCAGGCGCCAGGCTGGGGCGGCACTGGGGGGCTCACGCCATTGCGGCCGACGCACAGGAAGAGCGCGGGGCGGATGTGCGGTCCCCGCTGTGGCCGCAGGCTCCTTCCCGCTGCCGTGGGGCCGGTGGGAGGGTGGGCTGGGGCGGTGGCGGTGGCGGCAGCAGAGGAAGCCTGAATCATCAGAGCGGGCACCGAGCCAGGAAACCCCCCCGTGCTGGGTGGTCCCCTCCCCGCTCTGACTGCAGCCCACGTCCCCTGGACAGACAAACTGTGGCACTCGTCCTCGCCCTTGGGTGGGCTCGGGGTGCCCAGCCCAGCTCCAGTATACCCCAGCACACAATACCCCTCCAGCCTTTCCGGAAGAAAGACCTGCACCGTTGTGCCCCCACCTCGGGGCCCCTCGGTCACAGCTGACCCCCAGGGAGAAAGGCAGGGGAGCAGGCGCGGACAGCACCGGCACCGTGTCGCTGCAGCCCCGCGCTTTCCCGTGCTGCAACGGCAGCAGCACCCGCTGCAGGAGGGGACCGGTCTGCTGGGGGGCAAAGGCAGCACCGCACTGAAACGCGGGGAAATGGCAGCCTCCCTCGCCAGGTCCCTCTCAGCCTCGTTCCATCCATCTCTGACCCGGTGGTGGCATAAGCCTCGCCAGCATTAACCGCCCAGCGGGCAGGGAGCACAGCTCCTGTGCACGGCACTTAGGTCAGAAGCCCGCAGACCCTCGTTGCAAAGAGGTCTAATTACCCTCCGAGCAGCACCATCCGCTCTGCCTCCCTGGGGGCGGGTGCGTGCAGCCACGGGGAGAGCACGGCTGGTGCTCCGGTGCGGGCACGCTACCGGCACACCACTCGCTACTGCCAATTAAAACCGTCATTACAGTCTTGCACTTTGTTTGGCACTGGGAATTTAATGACACCGTCAGCTCACGTTCGGTCATTAGGCAGTTTGCTGGAGACGCAGAGAGACCCTTAAGTGACACAAAACATGGCTTAGGGAGTTTCACTCCCTGCCACAGAGCGCTTACTTCTGCGGCGGCTGCTTTGGATGTGGCTCCCATTAATTTATTTTGGCTGTGCTGGGCATGTTGTTAGCGCCTACATCAGCAGCACCTCATGCGAGCGCCGGGCTGAGGATACAGTTCGTACGTGATGGAGCGTATATCGCTCCTGCGGGGACAAAGCTCCTCGGGCCCCGCGCAGCCTGGCAGAGCTGCAGGCAGCTCCCAGAGCCACCAACGCGCATCTGCCCGGCGGGGGCCGTACCTGGCCCTGCGGCGGCTGCAGGTCTGTGCTGTGGTGTGGGTCCATGCTGCACTCACGGCGTGCAGGGCTCTGCAGCCTCCAGCGAGACACGGATGGTCCCGCGGTCTTGCACGGTTCCTGCAGAACAAGCACGGCACGCAGGACGTGAGTTTGGCATTGCCAGGATCCTGGGGAAACCCAGCTGCAGAGGTGGCGTCCCCGTGCTGCCGCCAGCCCAAAGCACCCCGGGCCGCTTCGATGCAGCCTCCCATGGGAGCCTGGAGCATCCCTGCCGCTCCGAGGGGAGGTCCCGGGGGGAGACGGCTCACAGCCCCTGCCTGCAGCAAGGGAGCTTCCCGGAGCCTTCCCCATAGGTGGACGCCCGGGGGACGGAGATCAGTGTTTGCTCTGTGACAACGCCTTATCAGCAACCTTTAACCGTGTTTGCTCGGACACTCCGGCCATTGGGCGGCCGAGCCCTGGCTCCCCCAGGACAAGGTACGCTCCCGTGGCCGGGGTCACGGTGCTGGCTCAGCACATACCGGGAGCGGGGCAGCCGGCGCGTCTCCACCGAGCCAGAGCACGCCCCGACCTTGCGGCCAGCGGTGGTGATGGAGGCTGCCGACGGCACGGAGGAGACCCCGCTGCCTCTGGCGCTGACCAGGTTTCAGCTCTCCGAGGAGTACGGCTTCCTTCTTCCCGATCCTCTGGTAGGAGACGGCTGTGCCACCGCGTCTGCGTGCTACAAGAGACAGAGAACAGAAAAATAGAGGGGTTGGTGAGCGGTTTTCTGGTTGGGTTTCAATTTAACACCGCTCTGTAACAGTTTATAAAAAGCAATGAGGAAGGCACGTGCTATTTTGGCTTAGACAGTTTCATAGGACAAACTTCTTGCTTTAAAAATGATTAAACTGGCTGCAGGAAGTGGCACAGGGGAGAGGAGAAGGAGCTTTGCAATTCACACATTGGCCTTGCCTTTACGGGATTTCAGGGAGTACGAGGCGAGCAGTCAGGCTGCAGCTCTCCCGTGCTGAAAGCGGTGCCATTTATCACTGCGCTCACTTCACAGTGGGAGCACTCGGGGACAGGCAGATACTTGTTTATCATCCATTAATTCACAATTACACAGGCTGGTGTTACAAGAGGGGGGACCAGACACAAACCATTAGTGCGATGTGCAAGGCTGGAGGGATGCTGGGAGCCCGGGCTGGCGGTGTCCGCTCCCTTCCCTTCCCTGCAGTCTCGAGCGCAGCCCTGCCAGAGCCCCAGGAAAACCTTTGCAAACGCAACGGAGTGGGACGGCGAAGGACCCCCAGTCTTCCCCGGCCGGGCAATGTCCGGCACAGCCCTCCCCGGGGCTGCCCAGCCCCAGCAGCGAGTCACAGCCCTGCTCCGGCCCCCCCGTGCGTCCCCCAGCTGCCATCGCTCCCCGGATTCCCTTTTCTCCCCGGGCTGTATGGCTCTTCTGCGTCACAGCCAGAGCAGGGTCTGGAGCAGGAGAGTTGGGGTGCTGCCTCTCAGCTGGCCTCGATGCCTGAGGGTTTACCCAGGGCCGGACTTATCTCCGAGCCCTCTGTTCCCTCCTGCTCCTGCCCCAGCACCCCCCGTACTCCAGCACGGGGTTGCCCTCCCACCCCAGGGCAGAACGGCTCCGTCCACCTTTGCAGCGACTCCCTGAGGGTCCTGCTGGTCCCCAGAGCTGCATCGGTGCAGGACCACCTTGGCCGTCCCGCTGCACCCCACCCGTGGGTGCGCAGGGGACGTGCTCCCCTCCGCTCCCAAAGCCCGGCGGCCAGGGGCCAGGGCAGCCAGCCCAGCTCTCTCAGCCCACTCATCACCGCTAAGCCCCGTGACTTCTTGGCGCTGGCGCTGGCAGCGCCGTGTTTGCTGTGACCTGTCCCCCTCAGCTGTCACCTGCCCACGCTGGGATGCTCCGGGTCCCGTTTCTCACAACCTCTCGCTGTTTCACAAAGGATGGCACGGCAGCACAGCACTGAAGCCTCCTCTTTAGGGAAGGGGGCTGCACTCTCCCCCGAGCCTGTCCCTGCTTCTTGCATGGCTCCATGGCCAGCTCTGCTGATCCCAGATTTAACCCCTGGACACATCTTCTCCTGCCTCAGTCCCGAGCTGCTCAGGAACCGGGGGGAGAGCAGAGACACGGCCTTGCAGCACCCTGTGCTGCCCGTCTCTGTGCATTAACAGCCCTCCCTCTCGCCTCTCTCTACCAAGACAGAGCTGCCGGCGCCCTACGGTCCCTGGATGGAGATTGCCCATGACCTGCCTCAGCTGATCGCGAGCCGTCAGCTCCGCTCACAAGTTCACCAGGTACCTGTGTTATCTCTCCTGGTTTGAGCATTCTCAAACCTTGGTCTGACACAGCAGTGTCTGCTGAACGCAGGGAAAAGCAAACCAACAGCAAAGCCGTGTCCTCAGCAAGGACTCACGCACGCAGGACTAATACTGTGCAGAAGTATTTGCGCAGTATTTGCTAATACCGTGCAAAATTCTGTGCCTTAACCTTGGCACAGAAATAACTCCTACGGCAGATCCTAGGTCGCACCAGCCAGCCGAGGCAGCGAGGGCTGGAGCGTGGTGTGCGGTGGCAGGGAAAACCCTCTAGATGTCACGAGAGCCACGGCTCGTCCCGGCTGCGCTCCCCGCCGAGCAGCCCGGGCGCTCCATGAGCCCCAAAGCCTGGCTGGACCCCACCGGCACGCGGGGATCGTCCGCTCCCGCGCGCATCCCCGCACAAGGGAGAGGGACACCTTTTTGAGTAAAATCCCGCATTTACTGTCCATGCTCACAAGCCACCGACAGCGAATCAGCAGCAAATCCCGCAGGGGTGGGAGGGAACGAAGGCTTGCAGGGAGAGGGCAAAGGGAGGGAGAGAGACTAGGAGGGTCTGTCCCCGGCTGGCGGGGCAGCTCCCCACCGCAGGGGACCCTCGGCAGCGCCTGCAGTGCCCCTCGCTTCCATGGGTCTCCCTGGCAGATGCCGCAGCTGAGCGCCCGGCACCTCCGAGGGCGCGAGGAACTGCACTTGGCGCATCTGGTGCTCAGCTTCATCACGATGGGCTACCTCTGGCAGGAGGGCGAGGAGGGCACCGTGAAGGTAAAAGCAACATGGAGCCGGTTCACCTGCTCCTTGGGATCTGGGGGCTGATGCTGCTCCCCTGGGACTCATCCCATGGGAGCAAAGCCCCGTTCCTGAGGCTGCAGCAGGAGCGTGACCCTTCCTGCCTGTTTGGATGCCCGTAGATGGGCACCTTTCACCAGCCTGACAGTGTCCCTGTCTTCTCCTGTGTTTTGTGCCCTTCAGGTCCTGCCCCGAAATCTCGCTGTCCCCTTCTGGGACGTCTCACAGGCCCTCGGCCTCCCCCCCATCCTCAGCCACGCGGACTTTGTGTTGGCCAACTGGAGGAGGAAGAACCCCAACGGGTAAACGGGCGAACATGGGCGGACCGAGCACGGCTCTTCCCGTGGTCGGGGCAACAGCAATGAGCCTGAGCAGGTCCGGTCCAGCACAACGGGGACAAATGGTTCCCAAACCGCTCCTGTTCTGCCAAAACCATTGAAAAAACCATCACTGGGGGCCTGTCTCGTGGAGAAGGTCTGGGGAAGGGTCTTGCTGGGCGGGGAGGGCAGCGCTCTCTGGGGCTGCCGGCTCTGCAGCCGCGGGTGCAGACGTGGGCACCCAGTGGGGACCCGGGTGCCTCTGGGAGCGTCCTCCCCGGGGGACGGCGCTTCCCGCGGGCCAGCGAGCCCATTTGTCTCCCACAGAACACAGCCCGTTGCTGAACGATTTATAACGTCTCTCTTTCTCTCTCCTTTTCTTGTGCGTTTGTTGGCAATAACCGGCATGCCTTCAGGACTCTGGAAATTGAGTAAGTATTTAAGATGCTTATTTATTTTCGAGCTGTATTAGTTTTGTTTGAATTGGCTTAGCACTCCAACACTGCAGGGCTCTGCTTAGGTTGAACCTATCTCTTGATATATGAGCACAACAAAAACAGCTCAGTCTTTGGCACGCATATGCCACTGCAACAACAGCAAAGTGCCGTGACCACGGCTGAACCGTGGGCTGCTCTAGTCCACGCAGAGCCTGGCTCTCATGGGCCAGGCTTTAGCCCAGCGAGTGCATGGGGAGGGTCGCGGATCGCTCAGAACCAGAGCAGTTCCTCTCCCCTTTTGCTCTGTGCCAGCTCGTCTCTGCCTGGGGTGCAGATAAGAGGCTCTGCAGCCGGGAGGGTTTTGTTGCAAGGGCTCAGCGGGTCCTGGGGTGTGCAGGGAGATCCTCAGCAAGTGCCCTGCTAACCCCCCCCCGCTCGGCCGCTCCGCCGGTCGCCCCCGCAGGAACCTGGACACCATCATCTCGCTGCCCGGGGGAGAGAGCCTGCGAGGCTTCATCCTCGTCACCCTCCTGGTTGAGAAGGCGGCTGTGCCTGGGATTAAGGTAGGGTACTGCCGTGCCCCGTAGCTCTTCGCTCGCCAGGAAAGCGCCCGCAGGCACGCACCCACGAGGCGCACCCGTCCCCTGCACGCTTGCTCGCGGGCTGGGGGAAGGGGCAGAGCTGGCGTGGGTGGCTGCGGGTATCCGGAGCCGCTGTACACAGACATCCCAGCCTCCTCAATGCTTCGTGCTCTCCCTCTTCTCCTCTCCTCTCGCAGGCAATCGTCCAGGCCATTCGTGCCATCCTGCGGCTTGATGAGGAGAGCCTGCACAAAGCCCTGCAGGAGCTGGCGGAGGCCATCAGGGACATGAGCAAGGCTTTGAAACGGATGCACGGTAACAGCAGCCTTCAGCTGGAGGGCAGCTCGTGTCCTCACATCGCTGTGCACGCTTTAGTTCATCAGATGCACTAGCGTAAACACACTCGCGCTTGGCCCATAAAGCATCTCTGGAGGGACGGAGCAGGAGGAGGCAGGAGCAAGTCAGGGGCAGCTCAGTGCTCCCAGGATGACAGATGGGGTTCGAGCACCCAAACGGGGCCGGGGTAAAAGTGTGGGGTGTTTCGGGCTGAGCAGCGATGCTGTGCTGCGCACAGCAGTGCCCCGGGGAGGGCCGGGGGAAGCCCACCGTGGGGAGCGGGCACCAGCACCGTGCAACGTGCCGGCCCCTCCTGCCAGGTCCTTCCCGGAGCACAGGTTTGGGTCGCCTTGGCTGCGGCGGGGGGGAGCACTGCCACACGGGAAACGCCAGTGCAGAGGGAACTAATTGCCTTTTGCCCGTGGTAACAACTATGATCTGATTTCCTCTAGACTATGTGGATCCAGCAGTATTTTACACTGTGATCCGGATCTTTCTCTCCGGGTAAGTGCGGTGCCGTTCCCTCCAAAGCCACTGTGTCGGCAGCTCCGGGGGAGCAGGGCATGCGCTGGGAAGGGGCAGCCCAGATGGGGCACGGGGTCCCCGGCGTGGGGAAGGAACCGGCGCCGTGTCCGGCAGCGGTGGCCCCGAGGGCAACGCGGTCCTGCCGCCCTCGAGGGAGGGAGTTCCCAGGCGCTTGATCTGCCCGTGCAGAGCCGGAGCCACTGGGCAAGGACCGCGGCAGAAGGGCTGGGGTCTGCCCCCCTCCCCGCTTCTCTCCATCCCGCACTTCAGCTTAGCCCCCGCACGGTCTCTGTGCCGCAACAGCCGTAATTGTGCAGAAATTAATCATTCCTGCTCTTGGCCCCAACAGTGTTGAAAGGAGAAAACTCATTTCTCTTTACTTCGCACGCTGTACACACAAAGCTACAAAGCCAAGTGGGGTCTCTTCCCCCTGCGTGTTAAGGAAACATCTATAACAAGCCTCTTGCTGATGCTCCATTACAATTCCATTAATTAAAAAAACCCAACCCCCCCCAAATACTGAAAGAAGTCAGTTGGGCAAGGCAGAAACACGGCCATGAGAGCCCAGCGCTGCGGGTTTGCCATCCCTCATCGTCCCTGCCGGGCTGCGAGCACCCCCAACTGCTCCGCTCCTGGGCTTCTCAAGGGGGTTTCTATTTTTGTTTCTCTTCAGCATATCTCAGCATTCCTAAGTCAAAAGGCTCCATGCATCCTGATTAGGTTTCTCTCATTTTTTATCCAAACTGACCTTGTCTTGATGGTCATCTGCCTGGAAAAACATGCCTTTTAAATTCCCTTCTGCTTATAAGAACTTCCCACTAGTAAAGGTTACTATAAATACATCCCTGGGAGAGCTAAAAATATTACGTATTTGATAATGAATCTATTTTCTCTGCATTTTGTGCAAAATCTGCTCCAGCCGTCAAACAGCCTTAGCAGCCAGCACCGAAAGCTTCATGAAATGGTGCATTCTTCAGAAGGTCAAGAGATATTTTTGTGCCAGGCACATTATCTCTCTGAAATTATAACTCCTCTTTCCATTTGGGAGCGAGCATTTATCCATTTTTGCACAACAGGCACATAAAGCCAGATGACAGGGGCTGTGAGTTAATGGTGTCCGGGGGGGAGGCACCCGGTTCCTGGGCCTGCCGAGGACGAGCAGCTTTATGAGAGGGAGGAAATCACATTACAGGCTTGCTCTCTGCCGAAATAAATAAAGGCAGGCTGTTCTGCACTGTTTAAAGACATCTCAAGAGTAACAAGAACAGAGAAAAATCCAAACTTAAAGGGCTCAGAAGAGCATTTGGGCGACGCTGTCTGCCGTAGAGGCAACCCGACTTCTCCTAACGGCCACCGGGATTTCAAGGAATTAATGTTAGGTGCCACTATTGCCCAGACAAGTGCCCCCTCCCCTCTTGCACACCCAAAGCAGCTCTGCATGTGCAAACCGCCGTGCGGCACCGGCCCAAGCCAGGACCCGAGTCGGAGATGGAGGTACAGCCACGGCGCAGGGCAGCTTGGCCCGGGACCACGCCATGGGGTGCTCACCAGTGGCCCGCAATCCCATAGAACGATCCCTAGCTCCGAGGCAAAGGATAATTAAGGATTTCTCCCTACACCCACGACCTTGTCGTGCGCCTCGACACAGCGTTTGATTTCCGAGTTTATCTTGCGTTTGAGGACAGCTGACAAGGCTGAGCGAGGAGGAGGAGATCCATGGGCCGGGTCAGGAAGGTTTCACTCAATCTTGCCAGCCAGGGTCCCTTCTCGCAGGCCCCCCCGTTACTAGCCGTCCCACGGCCGCTCCCTGCCTGACTGCCGTGTCTTCCCGCTCAGCTGGAAAGATAACCCCGCCATGCCGGACGGGCTGATATACGAAGGCGTATCTGACGAGCCCATGGCGTACTCGGGAGGGAGCGCGGCACAGAGCACCGTCCTTCACGCTTTTGATGAGCTGCTGGGGATTCGCCATAGCGAGGAGAGCAGTAAGTCACACGCTTTTCCTTTTTCCTAAGCAAATAAGGGGCGGGGGGAGAACCGAGCCAGAGCGATTTCCACGGCTGTGCCCAGCTCTGCCAGTCGACAGGACACGCGCCCATCTCGCCCTCGCAAAACCCTCGCAGAGCCCGGCCGGGACGAGGCTCTGCCCAGTCCCTTAGGGAGGAAGTCTATAAACGAGGCTCTGGCAGGCGCTTCCTTGCTGCTATAAATTCCCAGATGGACAGAATTTGCTTTTTGCGTGTCAACTTTTTACTGAGGTTATATATGGGCGCAGAGATGACGGAGCAGAGCGCTCCAGCATCCTGCCAGTAATTTAGCACATCCATTCACATAGCTTCGCATTAGTCTGGCCCACAACAGAATATATTTATCAGAAATTAGCAAAACCACTCTAATAGCAAAAAAACCCCCAAACAACCCGAAACCAAAAGGCTGAGAGCAAGGGCTAAAACCTGCCTTTTAGGGTTAAGACCAGCCCTAACAGAGCATTGACCTAATATGGGGTTTTTTCTCAATTAACTGGAGGCACCGAGTCAGAACAGAGGCGGCCGGGCAGGCTGTCGGGTACCACCCAGCGCAGTGGTCCCTGCAGACCGCGCCAGCACCAGTGCTCCAGTCCGGCCGCTCTCGGCGAGCGTTAGGGTGCTTTAACCCACTCACCCGCAATTTATTTCTTCCTTTGCTGGTGTCCTGCAGCTGCCTTCCTGCACAGGATGAGGGCCTACATGCCCCCGCCCCACAGAGCTTTTGTGGAAGAGATCCACCGTGCCCCCTCCCTGAAGCAGCACGTGCTCTCCTCCGGAGACGCACGGCTCTGCGCGGCTTTCAACCGGTGCATCTCTGCGCTGGCAGACTTCAGGTCCTACCACATCGCCATTGTCACCAAGTACATCACCGTCGCGGCGGCCAAAGCCAAGGCCAGGCGGGCAGAGCCGGGCGACAGGGCTGGCCCCTCCGCAGGGAAGCCTCCGTCCGCACTGGAGGCCAAAGGGACAGGCGGGTCCCACATCTTCAGCTTCCTGAAGAGCGTCAGGGACACCACCAGGGAAGGCATGATAAGTGCCTGACTTGCCCTGAGGGTTTGCAAGGCACTGCTCAAAGCGGGTGCAGGAGGCCAAACGGCTCGGGTGCGTGTCTGCAGCGCACGAGCCAAAATCCGACCGCAGCGACCTTCACCCAAAAGCTCCTCTCAGCAGCACCCTTCCCGCTCGCGCACGTCTGGGACACGGGGAACACACTCTGGGTTGTCGAAGGAGGAGAGCACTGCTGCTGATAACCCCTGAAAGGGACCCAGTGAGCGCAGCACCCTTCCTTGGCACCGGGATGGGCACAGCACCCTTCCTTGGCACCGGGATCAGCACAGCACCCTTCCACGGCTCTGGGATGGGCACAGCACCTTTCCTCGGCACCGGGATGGGCACAGCGCCCTTCCACAGCACCAGGATGGGCACAGCACCCTTCCTCGGCACCGGGATGGGCACAGCACCCTTCCTCGGCACCGGGATGGGCACAGCACCCTTCCTTGGCTCTGGGATGGGCACAGCACCCTTCCACGGCTCTGGGATGGGCACAGGACCTTTCCTCGGCACCGGGAGGGGCCGTGCCCGTCCAGGCCCCGCTTGCTGGCTCCCACCAGGCTCGCTCCCGCCCCACCCGGGGCTGGGGCTGCGGCTCCGCGGCGGGGCTGCAGGCGGGCCGGGCCGGGCCGGGCCGGGCCGGGCTACAGCGCTAATAAAGCAATAACGGAGCCGTTCCCGGCCCAGCCGAGCCGCCGGCGCCTCTGTCCGTCGCGAAGCCGCGTCCCCGGCCGGGCCGTCGCGACATCCCGGCGCTCCTCCGTCGCGACATCCCGGCGCTCCTCCGTCGCGAGGTGGCGGCAGAAACCCGCTTTTGGCGGGGCGGCAGCCGAGGAAGGGGCCGGTAAACCGAGGCCCTGGCCGGATTCGGGGGGGCTGCGGGGCGGCTGCGGGGTGCAGCGGGTCGCAGGACGGCGTTTCCCGCTGCCAAGGCTTTGGCACCAGACACGGCTCCTCTCCCCCACCGATCCCCTCATTTTAACACCCGGGCACCGCACGTTTCTGACGTGCCCGGGGCTGTCGGGCCCCTCTGGGTCCCAAAACACGGCAGCCTCAAGCCGGCAACGCTCATCAGCCCTTTCAGCCTGATCCCGATACTTGGGCTGGTAACGACCAGCAGCCCAGTCTACAAGGCGGACTCAGGACTGCCTGGCATTTCACTATTGCTTGTTTCCGTACAAGCCAGTTTTGTCTGCTGAAATGCCTGCTCCCGCTTTGAATAACAGGCAGAGATCTTACTTTGCTGTGTCTGCAGCAGGACCACAATTACTCACAGGGGAAGTCTGCTGCTGAACACCACCTCTCCAGTCATGGGAATGATGCTCGGTCACTCAAACCCAGCCGAGAGGGGAAAGGGGACGAGAGAAGTGAGCAGAGCTGCGTGGGGAGAGCGTGGGGTGTCAAGGAGGCTGCTGCTCGCTTGCAGATGCTGCATCAGGGCCTCAGGTTTTACTCCCCATTGCCAGCTTTGCTGCAGCTCCCGATTTATTAAGAGTTCAGGATGTCACAGGGGCAAAGCTGCAACGTTCGGGCACACACAGGATTCACTTTCTTAAGTCTCTGTGAGCAACATCGTGCTGTGGCAGGGGACGCGGGTACATACGGTTTCCTCCAGGAGCCAGCAAGGGAAAAACGCCTCCGACAAACCCATGGTCCTCACCAGGTATCTGCAGCAGACCAACACCCAGCCTGACGCCGGGTTCAGCCCAGGACCTAATGTACAGGCTCTTACGATACAGACAGGGCAGCAGACGAAGCAAGACCAGCAAACAGCCCTGCAGCTCGGCACAGCTGCCAGGGCTCCCGACTGCTCCCCCGCGCATCGCTCCCTCGCCCGAGGCTGCGGGACGGGGCTCGCCTCCCCCCACCGTGCTGGGATGGGTGGGCAGATCTTTGCGCCAAGAGCAGTGCTAAAGCTTTTTTCATAATGCCAGGTGCCCTTTTACAGCGAGAGAGCACCCCCAAATTCCTTGGAATCGGCATCTTCAGGGAAATCAGGCCATATGCCTCCGTGTTTTGCCTGCCCAGGTTTTGCTGGCACGGCCACTAGAGACAGGTTTCACACCCAATCAGTGTCTCGGTGCAAAAATAGCTCTGGCAGTGCCACTTCTCCTGCACTATCAGAAGAGAGTCAAGGTCCTTTGAAATGAGGCTTCGTTCCCGTAAGGGCAACAAAAAGCTCAGCGCACAGCAGCTTGAACTATTAAAGCTCCTTGCTAAATTTTGTTTTGTGCCCTCTTTTGAAAGGCAGTCTTAAAACTGGGGCTTAGGAGAAGATATCTTCAGTAAACAACCTATGGGAACATCAGCACCTTTAAATCTTTGCCTGGCAGCCCTCATTCCACTCGATCGTCATTTCTGAATAGCTGCTGCCTATTTTATGTAGGAAATATTTCATTCTGATGATTGTCTTGGTCTATTACATTTCAGACCATTTCAGGAAAACAGCAAACTTGGGGGGGGGGGGGGTGTCACTCTGGCTAAATGAAAAATGCACTCAGGACTCGCAGGGAGCTGGTGCAGGCTGGCACTGCAGGGGAGACGCGTGGGCTCCAGGCGCGCCGTGAAGTGCCCGAACCCACGCTGCTCAGCAGCGATGCCAGCAGCAGGAAGGGGCAACGGGCCCCGGGGGATTTTGTTCCTGCTGCAAACCCTCGCGAAGCCCCGGGGCCCTGCCCCGCACGTGCTGCCCCTGCCCCGGGCCGGCAGAATCACAGCAACCCGCCAACTCGGGAGGAAGGAGGGCAGATTTGTGCCGCTTTGGAAGAGAAAAGGGGAGTTGGGAAACTGGAGGAGAGATGCCGGAGGGCTCTGGAGAGCCAAGGGGGTACCCTGCACCAGTGGGCACGCTCCCCTTCAACACACAACTTTTGGGGGATGAGGAAGGTGCCTAAAAACTGCACAGAAACAGTCAGACCACGGCGTTCCCAGGTAGGCAAACTACATAGCAAGGGCTCACCACATCTGAGTTCACTTTAGCAAATGCTTTGTGAGACGCATCCAGCAACAGCACACGCATTAATCAGATTCAGCTCCTTTAAAGTCGGGTTCAGGGAGGATCCTGCCGCACTCACGGCACCCAGACAGTGACGCACAGTGATGCACAGACCCTTCCCGTCTTTCCTCTTGGCAGGCTGGGACAGCTGCTTCATGAGAGCTTTGATTTCTCTCTGTTTCCAAACCACTGCTGTCTAATATTGATCACAAGATGCAGACATCTAAGGTCTCAGGTGCATTACGACTGGAAGCACATTGCATTTAAATAATTTATGCCTACGCCTAAAAATGCCACAATACGTTTGAGCATAACACGGTGCTTGGCATTCATTTTGCGTGCCGCCGCCAGGAACCGCGCTGCGATGGACTGCCCGCAGCCACGCAGCGGGACGGGGCTGCGGACCCGCGGTCCCGCTCTGCCCTGAAGGATTTGTTTCGGCAGGCGCTGGGGGAGCCCGGGACGAGCCCAGCCACAGCTCTCCATCACCTTTACCGAGCCACAGGTGTAGCAGCAATGTTCGGTCTCTGCTGCTCTGGTCCACTGAGCCCTGTTTCGAGCCCACAGCCTTTCCCCAGCCAGCAGCCAGCCCTCACGGGGTGGCACTGCCCTTCTGCCACCGAGAGCGATACCAAGAGCAAAGGAAATTCAGAAAGAGAGCTGTGCCATGGTCACAGCCCAGACCCCAGCTGGGACAACATGAGCCCACGGGACACCCGAGACACCCTGCACTGCTGCCTGCAATGGGACGGGCAGGGTTAAGCCCATTTCTGCAGCCTTTTAATAAAGTAAATGTTTTTTCAGCAAGGGGAAAAAAGCAAAAGAGCAGGCACACACACGCACAGAGACAGACCCCCCTTCCAGAGCTGCTGCCCCCCAGACCTCGGCTCCCAGAGGCACTTCTCCGCAGTTAGGCTGGGACGGCACTATCTGCCCAGGCTCTACATGAACGGGAACGGGATTTTGCAGCACCTCCCCGAACCCGGCAGCATCTGCCAGCTCAGCCAGGACAGACGCCTGCCAGGGAGCTGATGCAAAACCAAGAGGGATGTCGCAGCCCTCAGCCACGACCAGAACAGCAGCTACAGCCCCACATCAGCACCACCCACACAGAAAACTCTCTTATCACTGCAAACAGAGGCCCTGCCCCTGCAGCGCTGATGCACACATTTCCATTGCGAATCTGCAGCTCGGGAGCCGCCCGGCAGCCCCGGCACGGCACTCCCAGCCCCGCTCTGGGGTGCCCACCTTCTTGACTCCTTGTTACCCCCTTTTATTAAGCAGAGGTTTCCCCCGTGATGTCTGATGGTCAGACCTGTGTGATGGAGAAGGAAGCCCGGCGCACACCCGAGGTGGCGGGAGGAGACCTCTCCTGGGCACACCTTCGATGCCACCAAACCTCACCAGAGCCCCGCTCGGCCCCGGGACCTACCCGCAGCACGGCGGCCAGGTCTGCCCGCCAGCCCTGCCGGCCGGGCTCCCCTCCGCTCCCTGTGCCGTGCCCAGCCTGGCAGCCGCCATCCCACCCACGCTACTTACTCAGACTTTCCGTCCTTCTCCTCAATGGCTTTGGCCCCCGGTTCCCTCCTCGCCTTGCCTGGGTCTCACCCAGGTCACCTTCCACTGCGGTAAATCTGTGCAAAAGTTCCTGAGATGCCTCTGGGCGCTCGCGGCCGCTTTCCCGGTGTCCGGGCTGCCGGCCCCTTTCCCCAGGGCGTCTCACAGCCCCCCGGCAGACACAGCCAAGCGCTTTGCTGCGACTCCTGCTACTGCTTTTGTCCCTGTGAATATTTGAAATTGAACAAGAATACAAACATTTGGATTCTAGACACTTCCCTACCCCGACCTTATTTATCATACTTGGCTCTGCTCCTGGAACCGGGGCCAGAAGAGGCTCCGAACAATTTAGGTTATTTAATATGCTGTGCATAGATCAGTCTCACTCTCCCCTCTAGCCACAGGTTTCCCTTTGTGGTTTGCTGCACACTTATTATGTCCATCAATATCCAAGTAATTAAAATCCCCCATTATCCGGGTCCTGGCGGCCTTATGAGCTCCTCATAAGCTATAAAACGTTTCATGATCAACCCTCCTTAAGTGCCTGGGAGGTCTGCAGCCCCATCTCAGGATCCCCTGCCTGCTGTTACAACCCTGAAGGTCCCATCGAAACCGCCGCCTGCTCCAGCCCGAAGTGTGCCTGCCATTCTTCTCCATGCCTTCCCGTTCTGTGCCAGGATTGCTCATTTTTATCCCCATCTTTCTCTATCTGCTGGCAAGCTTATCTGAGAGCAACCCCGCCAACCCCTCTTAGCTCACACGGCTGGAGGCCACTACCGGATCTGCCGCATTCCTGAGAGCACCCACAGGCTGCCGGGCTCCGGACGGTCACATCCCGAATTTTGCCCTGCTGCACAACCACTCACCGTACCCTGGAAAAGCAGCGAGCCTCCGGAGCCGCCACGCCTGCAGCCCCATCTGTCCCTGCATCGCGGTCAGGGACCATCCCGGGGCTCTTCTGGAGACACCGGCCGGGCGGCCGCTCACGCTGCCCTTCGCGCCCGCGCTCAAACCACCCACAGGGCTCTGCGGAAGGGGCCGCCGGCTGTCCCCGCTCAGCATGCTGCTCCGGGCATGGACATTACGGCACGCCGTGCGGGGCAAGCGGTGTACGCAGCCCCGATGGCATGCCTGTGATGGATGCGTACCCGCGGGGACAACATCTCTACAGGCAAGTACTTGTCTCCTAGTTGGGCTCTCCTGTCCTGCACGGCTCGGCCACAGGTCTCAAAGCAATTTATTAATAACAACCGAGTTTGCTTTGCATTTCCCCCTTGGGAGGGACAGGAGGGCACAGAAAAGAATTGCCTTCACCTTCTTTCTGGCACTGCCACTTGCCTGAGACCTGACGTTGCATCGGGTGCATGCCCTGAGCACCATAGCCCTGTGAACGCTGGACCTGGCAAGAGCACAAGAAATGCAGAGGGCTTTATCTCTGCCCAGGAATTACTCACCTTGGCAGGAGTGACTGCAGTCCAGATGTGATTAAAGGACACGACTCAAGCCAAGAAGTGCTAATTACAGCACAGAAGGAGGAGGATAAAGGAGCTGCTAAATTACGCCTAATATGGAAGGGGAGTTAGGACCAGATTGAAAGCCATGGCTGCAGAGATGATGAACACGGGGCTGTCCCAGCCCGGGGCCACCGGCACCGCTGTGCTGGGGACACGCTGGACGCAGCACCCCGAGGCAGCCACAGACCTCTTGCCAACATTGTTTTTGTTCTGCACTTTGTATCACCCTGTTCTACTTGCTCTGTCACTCGATTTTGTACGCTCTTTGCCCAAGCGTCCCTGGGACCTGCCACCCCAAGCCCAACAGCGGCCTGTGAACAAGCCTTGGAGGAACCCTCTGTCAGGGAAGGAACGGGTCTGTTTATGCTCCCTGCGTGACCTCCAGTAAATCTCTGGGTTTCTGCCGTGTTTTAGCTTCCCAGCCGTACCAGGCAGGCAAGCGTCTCTACCCCATCTGCTAACGGCACGAGGATCCCTCTCCCGCTCTGCTCCGCTCCGTCCGTGCGGGCTGCATTCACGCCCTCCACCACCTCCTGTAGCTGCCTCCGTTTGCTGACACCTAACACTTCCATCTCTTTTGCTGGCTCGTCACTGCAGCATGTGATCTGTACAGATGCAGTGTCAGCGCTGCAGTGGCATTCGGGTGAAGTGACAAGGGACGTGTGCCTGGGGCTGTCACACACAGCCACACGCTCACTCGGCTGCAGCTCCCGGCACCTTATGCTTCTGCCTGCTGGGAAGCTAAAAGGACAGCGTGGCTGGTGTCAGACAAGCGCTGGTCATGGTTTCCCATGGACGGTCGGTGCTGGGAAACAGCATCGGTGTAAAGTGAGTCACCAGATGGAAGGATACCCAGAGGGACCTTTGGGAAAGGGCTTTATTTCAAGCCCTGAAGTCCCAGATGTATGGCCAGCGTTTATAAACCATTGCACTGTTAATGCTGTTTGGAAATAAAAGGAACCAGAGACCGAAGCATTAGCATTAGAATAAAAATAGCTTTGCATGGGGCAAACACAATCTGGAAACAAGCCGAAGCCGGGCCTTGACAAAGGTCTTTGACCTCCTTTTAGGATTACGAACATCACAGTCACTGCACGCTGCTGCTGCAGCCCCCATTGCCCGCAGCCCTGCACCGAGCTCTCCGCTAGCAGCTTGAGTGTCTCAGTGGCAGCCAGGGTTTTATGGGTTTCTGGGACACAGCAAAAATCACTTTCCTGTTCGTGAAATGCACAGCAGAAACCCAGTGGATGGCGGGACATAGGACTGGGTTTGCAGCATCGTCCTTAGGACATAGGCACCGGGATGAGAGGGGTATGCCGTGCACCTTCCCCTCGTCCACAGGCTGGGGGAGCATCGCGTCTGTGGCCTAGAAACATCTTGTGTGTTCAGGGACAAGAAACCAGCAGTGGCGGCTTTAATCCCCCCTTCTGGGCATCCTTTCGCCTGCAGCGAAGTAGGGGAGGAGACGGGGTCCCCATGCGCCCCGGGGCAGCAGGTCTCCCGTGAGGAGGGGGCGGCCCGGCTCCCTCTGCTCCGGCTGCAGACGCCGGCTCCCCTGTCCCGGCACACGTCCCCCAGCCGGCCCGGCTCTCCTGGCCATGGACCACCGCATGCCCGCTGCCAGAGCAGCTCCTGGGCTGGTCACAGCCAAGAGGGAGGAGATGAAGTCCACAGGCTTCGAGTGCAAGCTCTCTGAGGCTGGGGCTGTCCTTTTCTGTATTTACTTGGAGAAGAGCACAGCACGTTCCCTGTTTATGACGATGCGTTAGAGTAATTTCAATAATAAATACCATGAAGGAAGTGCATTATGATGGGTTTGTGATGAAATATGATGAAATCATGGCCATTTTTTGCACGTATAATATCAAGAGTGTATCTGGCACCCTTGGTGCTGGCTGGAGTGTCTGACACGAAGACTTGCAATAAAGCAACATCCCCTTCCTTTAGCTCGCCTCTTACTCCAGCTCCACGGGGTTTGCGTTTTAGCATTTGAGGGGGTGACGCTGTCGGGACAGACCCCATCTCTGCAAGCCTTTCCTCGCGTGGGAAGCTGTGCCACGTTCGCCATGCAGCCCCGCCGGGCGGTGGGGCAGAGGTGCTGTCCCCAGGGCCCCGACCCGAGCCCCGGCCACGGGGCGCAGGCTCGGTCTAATGAGGGGAAAGCGGGCGGACGGCTGGGAATGATTTCTCTGGTGCTTGGAGTGGCCGTCCACGCCAGGAGCCAGGGTTTAATCATGACCCGCGTGGTGGCATGTTGCCGGTGCCACGCAGAGGAAGCACTGCGTCCGCCCCAACGCCTGTTTGCGGAGTTAGTCACTGCAGCCCGCGGTTGCTAGACCGGGTAAACAAGGGCAAACAAAGGCGCTGGCGTTCCAGGCAGGCATGGTGGGCCCGTGAGGCTCCGTACCCAGCTTCCCAAGAGCTCTGTCAAACCGATTTCTTAGAAAAAAGAAAAAAAGGAAAAAAGGACAAGGCACTGCCATTATTGCAGTAAGAGGCTGTCTCATGCTGGGCTCCACTGCTAAATATATTCTGTTTACTGTACGCAAGAACAGTAGGAAGCCTTCCGAAACGGCACTGGGGTTGCTCCAATGTTTTTCGGCAATCAATCACGCCTAGCTTGAGCCATTTTTATCCTGACACAAATGGAAAATATTTTCCCGGTTTAATTTCGACTGATCAAAGACATTTCCTCAACAGAGAGGAGCCCCATGGCCCTAGGGGGAGAAGTCCCCCAGGAAACTATTTCACTGCGGAGATGCAGGGCACAGCCCGCTCGCAGTGGGATGCCCGGCGAGCAGACAGGGCGAGTCAGGACACGATCCCTGCAAGGCCAGGAGCAGTTAGCAAGGCTATTCCTCCTTTTTCTTCCCAATTAATTTGCTGAACAAGAGACTCGGTGTTTACCCGCGTGCTGGCCAAACACAGCGCCTGAGAATACCTCGAGGCCATTGCTGCCGCGTGCAGGCGGCGGCGGCGATGCCGGGGCTGGGTGCGTTCGCTCACGGGGACGAGACCCTGGAGCTCCGGGGTTGGATGGTGGCACGCGGGCGAGGGGCGGCGGTGCACGGGAGGGCAGGGGCACGGGTCTCCCCCCCAAGCATCCTTCCTCGGGGCAGCTCCCCCCCACCCCATCCCGTCCCCCACACGCGGCTGCCCCGAGGTTTGCGGGGGCCTGGGAGGGGGGCAAGCGCCGTCCCCTCTGCTGCACCGGGATCCTCTCTTCCCCAGCTGCTGCTGTGATGAGAGAGGCCTGCGGAGGGGCAGGGCTTTGGGGTCAGATATCTGCTGGATTTTGTTTATTTGCTCTGTAAGACTTCCCTAAACAGCATGGGGAAACGCTCCTTCCATGAACCTCATCGTGGCCGGAACTGACTCAGCTCTCTGCATGGAGAGGGTTCTGGAGACAAGCTCACTGGCCTCGTTAACTTGACGTCACGCTCAACACTGTTTACTGACAGACATCGTATTTTATTTTCATTTGTGCCTCACGTCAGAGCGGCGAGTGCGGAGGTCCCGACACGTCCCCACCGGCCCCGCAGCATCCCCAGCCCCTCCTGCAGGAACCTGCCTAAAGCGCGGCCGCTCGTGGGGTCAGCGCGCACCATTCAAACAGCAACTTGTGGTTTAAGGGGCAGCAGCGACCACCCCACACTTGATAATACCCAGACCTCGAAACCTGGAATTTCCCTTTCCCCTTTTCCCCGCCCACTGCAGGGGCAGAACCTGCGCTGTCCTTCCAGCCTTCACCTGTGCTGCTCCCGAGAACACAGGGCATCGCTCAGCTTTTCCTCCTTGACGCTTTCGCGGAGCAAAAGCGAGCAGCTTGGAGCAATCCAGGCACTCAAGCGCATTCAGATCAGCAGCAGACAACCCACGCGAGAGCTGTTTTACCCGGCGTTCTCCATCTAAATGGCCCTTTCATGTATTATGGAAAGAGCACGCAGCTCCAAGCCGGCGTTTCAGCACGTTACTTACACGCTGCAGCCGTCAGCCGCTGTGGCGTGGGCCATGGAAGGTCATGACACACACAGCTCCGATGCCAGGCCGGGCAGGACGTCAGCAAGATTGAAGACGCCTGTTCGGACCCATTTGTCTTCCAGGGTTTCTTATGTAAGAGAGAAGAGGGAAAGGGGACACGGCTGGAAGCGGCATCAGGGCTCTCCCATCCACCTCTAAAACACTTTGCGTGCTGACCAGCCCGCTCGGTGTGCTGATCCAGCCCGCATCGAGGCCACGAAGCAGCGGCTGAACGCAGAGAAGCTAACAGCCTCCGACTGAGCCCAGCGCTGCCGCGTGAGCAGCCCCGGCGCTCCAGCCCCGGTGAGAAACCGGTCGTCACGCTTGTCTGCGTGATTCGGACCAGGCTTTGCAGCTCCGTGACCCGCGGTGAGGACTCTGCAGTGTATGTACAATTTCACCTATTAAATATAGAGCGTAACCTGCACGAAGATTTGTAGCTAAGCGGTCAGGCTTATAAGACCTAATACGCAGCTCGGAGGCCTTTCTCTCCCCAGACATCCTCCCCAAGCCGGAGGGGCAGCTGGTACCGGTGCCAGCTCCCGCTTCGCTCAATGAGTCTCAGACAGACCCTGGTGACGGGCAGATTTCTGTCCCGAAGGCAGGCATAAAGACAAATCTGATTTACTTCTCCCAGGCAGATGCCGACAACTTCAAAGCACAAACTGCAAACCGGGCTGGTTTCTAGTTCGACACCAAACCTCTGACGGATCAGAGCCGAAGCGGGAGCAGTCACAGCTCATACGCTCAATTAGCAGCTTGCTGATCAGCCGAGTCTCTGTCAGAGCAGCAGCAAAGCACTTTTTACCATACCTATATACATCCACAGCATCATCCTCCCCTCCACACACATCATTCCTCCCCTCCTACACAGAGCTGAAATAAACTTGCAGTTCTAAAACTGTTCTTTTTTGTTTGAACTGCCTGCATAAATAACCCGATGTAGACAGACCAAAATACCCATAAACCAGCGCTGACACTTGACAAGGATTCAAGGGCAGATCTCAAGAACAAAGACAAGGCTCCCTCGTAAACAAGGCATCAGTCACTTAGATTATAACAATTAGGCAACGTGACGGTTGGGAAACATCTAGAAGGCATCACTGCAAGAGCGAAACACGCCTGAGAGCAGAGGCTGTCAGTGGGCTGCTGCTCAGAAAGCCCTGAGGGTTTCCCGCTCCCCGGCCGTGCGGAGCAGGTACGTGCCCCGTTGCGCTCTCAGTGATTCAGGGATCGTGGGAGGCTCCCCAGCCCCGGCTTTGCCTGGCACCGGCCGGCGCCCGAAACTGCCAGCCTCGCCTCTGTCCTGGAGATAGGCTTTACAGCCCTGCTATTGCTCTTCGGAATGGGAGCTGACGTGCGCTGCCGATTGCAATTTGCTGGGGAAAACAACCACTGGCAGAAGTTCAGTAACCTGCTGTAACCCCAGGAACAGCCGCAACCGTCCTGGGAAGAGCCCGAATCTGGCTCCGGCAGCTGTGCGGGTCTCAAACCCGTGCGACACCCATACAAACCCGTGCGACACTCGTGCAAAGCCATGCGACACCCGTGCAAACCCGTGCGACACCCATGCAAACCCGTGCGACACTCGTGCAAAGCCATGCGACACCCATGCAAACCCGTGCGACACTCGTGCAAAGCCGTGCGACATCGGTGCAGCACAGCTCCCGGCCCCCCAAAGCGGCGGGGGCACAGCCAGCCCCGGGTGCACGCTGGGGGGATCTGCAGCAGGGCCTCAGCATGCAAAAAACAACCCCCAAAACCCTGTATGCAACCACCAGCCCCTGCGATTCGGCCGGCCGCTGCCGTCGCTGCCATAGGCAGGGTAAAGGCAGGGCCCTGCAGAGGATTCGGGCTGCGGTGCCGCCCCGGGGACGGCAGCAGTGACGGGAGGAGGATCGCAGAAATTGCTTTTCTAGCAGCTACAAAGCGAAAGCTGTCAGGCCATGAGAGAGGGTGATGGGAGGCAAACACCATCTGTTTTCTCCCAGTAACTCTTTTGTTACTGGAG
This sequence comes from Mycteria americana, assembly GCF_035582795.1. Taxonomy (NCBI): domain Eukaryota; kingdom Metazoa; phylum Chordata; class Aves; order Ciconiiformes; family Ciconiidae; genus Mycteria; species Mycteria americana. The sequence goes on from NC_134387.1 coordinate 7,406,913, forward strand.
GAATGAACTACAAGGCTGATAACACCACAATTTCAAGCTAATCTCCCACACGATTTACGTATTGGTTGATTGCCTGATAAATCTCCACAGGCGCGGGCTGGGTGTTTCCCTCAGCTCTGATTATCAGGTTTCTTCTCTCAGCGTCACTGGGATACATGTCCTCAAGCCTCGACTGCACGCTGCTACCAGACACACGCTGCTCTTCCCCAAAGCCCAGCCCGGACCGAGCTGCCTCTGCCACGTGCCTGCTTTGCTTTGCCACAAGATGAAGGAACTGAAAACTAAATTTGCAGGTTTTCTGCTAGCAAAGCCTGTCCCTCTGAACCAGGACCCGGCTCAGCTCCCTCTGCACAAAGCTTCTTTCCTCACCAGGGGAAATGCTCTTTAATTTGCTTCTGGGCGGATCGCAAACCAGTCCTGCATTTTGCAAATCAGACCTGAAAACTGCCTCAAAAGTGGTGAGGGGTCGGTCGCTGCCCATGCCCCAGGGCTGGGAAACAGCCTTATTGCTACCCAGCAATTCACTCAGAGCAGGCGAAGAAGCAGCAGATGCAGATCAAACCCAGGTCTCAGGCCGAGCGCACTGGAGCGAAGGTGCCTTCCCAATTTAACTAACCCTCTTGCGTCCTGGCACCGTCTCTCTGTTGGTTCCCCAGCCACGCTGGACCGCTCGCAGAGTCGCAGCATTGCACAACGGTCACCAAAGGTGGTCTGCCTGGGACCGTGACACAGGGGAAAGCCTTTGGTGACCCGCTGCCAAGCCCGGAATCTCCTCTGCACCGTCACAGCCCTTACCAGGCACCGCAGATCAGCAGCTTAACGCCCCCTCGACCCCTACATTGCCTCGCAACTGCACGTTGCCACCCTTCTGCCTCCATCCCGACCGCTTTAGGGCCCCTCTCCCCGAGCCCTCGGGAGGCTGCGCCACGCCCTTTTGCACATCTGGCTCCAGCTGCTGCGGCTCCGGGAGCGATGGGGGGCACCGAGGGCCCCAGGAGCCGGAGCAGTACAAAGGCACGCATCCTGTCTGCCACCCCTTTTGCGGCAGAGGAAGCGGCTCGGCAGAGATTAGAGCCCTGATGAGGGGGGCACTTGAGCGCCGGTACGTGTCTGGTGCCGTCGCCCGTGGGCTGGGCTGCGACAATGACCCGAGCCGGTCCCGCGTCCCAGCCCCAAGGCAGGATTTCCCGTGAGCCCGTCCCCGCGGCACCAGACAATGAGCTGTCTGACAACTGGAGACGGCTCTGCCTTCACACTTCTCTAGCGAGGGGTACTCGGGGACCTTCAGGAAGATCAAACAGGAAATTCAGCAGAGAAAGAAAAAGGTTGTTCGTGCTTGGAAGTCTAAACTTTCATTGCCATGCTCAGCCTTGCTGACCCAGGAGGAAGATGCTGAAGTCAGGACATTAAAATACTTTCCCTGACTCCCATGGAAATAGCAGGACACGGTGAGCCGGTCTGCAAACGCGATGGGTAGGTGCCATGTCAGGACGCTGGTCCTGCCAGCACGCAGCAGCCACCTGACGGAGCAGCCCTGCTGCTCGCCGCAGAAGCTGCGCGGCTGCGGGGTCACCCCAGCCCCCTCCAGCGACCGGCTGGGCCCCCAGCAAACCCGCTCACTTCCACCCTGCCCACATGCATCGTCCGCCTGCTGCTGCCCGCATCCTCGCTAGACACGGCTTTTCGGTTTTTAGCAAGGCTTTCAGCTGTACCGCGTGCTCTGGCTGGCAGTCTGCTACCAGCCTCTCTAGTAATTATCTCCCACTACAAGCGGGGAGCACCACCCCGTTTGAGTTTCGCTTTGCAAGACGGCTTTGGGAAGCCTCAAGCAACAGGAGAAGCCACGCGTGGCTTCCTTACACAGCCAGCCTCCCCTCCCATCCCCAGGCTCTCCAGCCCCCCACGACAGCAAGCGTTTCACCCCAGAAGTTGCTGCGTCCTCAGCTCAGCTTTGCTGAATGCAGGGCTTCTTTAAAAGGGTACTGGCTTTTAAAAGTGCCAGAAGTTTCTGTTTCTGTTCTGTTTCTTAACAGGCATGATTTACTTACTGTAACTGGCTATTCATTATGTCCTCCACTCCATTATTAACTCAGTGACCGTATATTTAGCAGAGAATTTATGAGAAATGAGGAGACATTCATTATCAGTAATACCACAAACTTTACTCTTATATGGTCTCCCTGCGATGCTCGGCTCCCGCGGCTGAGCAGCAGCGTTCGCACAGCCGGGCAGCTTCAGTGCGTTCCTTCTGCCCGCGCGGGACAGCGCTGTTCTGCAAAGCTCCGTTTTCCTCTTCCCAAGGGCCACGGTCCCCTGTGCTCAAGCCAGTCCAACCTGCACCCTCGGTGTCACCGGCCAGGGACGGACCTGCCTGCAGGGACCCCGGTGCCAGAAAGCCGCAGCAGGATCAGCGAGGGGCAAGGCCATGTTCTGTCTTTGCACCCCTGGCACTTTTTACCGACTCCTCTTACTGCATCGACACCGTGAAAATGTGTTATTTTCTTAACTTGTCAGCAGCCTTAACACGGTAAACTTCGCACCAGCTGCAGGAGCAGCTCGGCCGTCGCGGCTGGTGCCGGTTTTCCCACGTGTCAGCAGAACGGATGCGCAGGTTGCTGGTGAAGGAGACGAGGCACGGGGCGGAGGGAGCCCTGTGGAGAGATGCCAAGAGCTGCCGGCTGCAGCTGAGTGACAGATGTTAATAAAAAATACCCTTGCTCGCCTCGGCTGCGGGAGGCTGGAGCGCAGAATTAATGCCGTGCAGACTACGCCTGATGTAACAACGCCTGTCTTAGCAGCCCAGAAGCCAGCATCTAATTTAGTTTTCATAGGTAGGATAAAGAAAAGTATTAAATAGACACGGGAGAATTTTTTTCCCTATTAAAAACTTTCCTGATGGAATTTAGCCAGCTTAATCATGTCTACCGCTGTCTGAAAACCAATAGCTTTTCTCCTGTTTTTAGGCAGGCAGCTGTGTGAGCAGGATTGCCTGAGAAATGTCTTTACTTTCCAGCAACTGAGCTGCAGCGGAACTGCTGTTAAAATACATCCCACTGTACTGCACATCTGAACTGGGGACCACAGGACAAGTCACAGGGAACACACACGGTCAAGTTAAGCTCTCGGGTTTTGTAAGCAAAGGGCACAGCATCCTGCCGTGAGAGCCGGGACGAGTGTTCCCAGATGCTCTACTGAAGAAACAACAACCACAGAAAAACCCAACCAACAACCAACCAACCAGAAAAACCCAGGTGCAGCCTGTGCTGTACGGAACGGGCACACGAGCCACAGTTAGAAGAAGCCGACGCAGGGAGGTTGGAGAGCCGGGGCAGGTGCTGCCATTCGCACGACCTGGACGTCTGACGAATTCCCAGGGATTTGGATTCCACGAGGAACACGATGAATCGGTTCCTCTTTGACCTTACAGCCATCCTGCAGCTGTGTCTGCTGCAGAGCACTCCCTCTCGGGTACGCTGCCCAGCAGACAGCAAACATAAAGAGCGGCATTTATGGCTCCTGAGAAGGGCAGGGATTCTCCAGCCTCCACGGCCAGCGGAAGAAGTGAAGGCTGCGAGCGAGCCAGAGGTCAAACACACGTCGCGAGGGAAAGGATGGGGAGAGAAGAGATGGTCTGAGGCTCCTGGGCATTTCAGATTCTTAGATTTTGTATATGCTAAAGACAAAGCACATATATATATATTTAGGGCAATAATTTAACTTTCCTCTCCTGTCCCAAAGCCTTCTAGATGCCCTTCCAAAGGCTCAGGTTGTGAATATTTCGCACATGGCTGGGAAGGTCTCTGCAGCACCAACGCTCTCCCAGGGGACTGCTGCACCTTTCAATGCCAAGGCGGTATTACAAGCCGTGCAGGCTTAGGCAGGCTAGCGAAAGGAAAGCTATGTAAAACATGCCCTAGCAACATGCAAAGGCATCCCAGATTACCTTCTTTGGCGTGATTTTGGACGGTTACATAAATGCAGACTAAGTTCTCGGCAAGAGTTTGCGGGAAAGGCGCTGGCTGCTCCAGCTACGCCAAGGGGGTAGCCCCTCCGCCTCCTGCTCTCGAGCTGCCGCTCCTTGCAGGGACTGGGGCTTCCCCTTTCCCTGCTTCACCTGCCCTCTCCTACAACGGTGCAGGCGGGAGCCTCCGGCAATTCGCAGCTCTGAGCTGGAGACGCCTGCGGGTCTATTCAAACACGCTTTGCACTGCCAGCGGAGCGCAGACCGGGCCGCCGACTCACCATCCTTCCCGAATCTCTCCCTCCGGCAACTGCTTGCGAGGGATTGCGAGACCCGGAGGCTCGGTTTAGCCTACAATAAATCATAAGTGCTTCAGCTTCAAAACCTTCGTGGCCACGACCTGGGACGAGATGCCTGTGGGGCACTTGGCAAGCTGCGGTGCCAGATGCCGCAGAAGGGCTCCGTGCACCCGAAAGCTCGGCACAAACCTGCCCGTCCCCCCGACAGAAGAGCCTGGAGCGCTCCAAACCCATCACGTCGTGAGAAGCAGAGCACGACTGGGGATGTGGCTGAGCTGCTCTGCAGAGACGGTGGGGATAGGAATTAATCCTCCCATTAATGTGTGAAACAGAGCGTTTGCATTTCACGAAGCAATTATACAATAATAGCAGGAGAGCTGTGATAGAAATCGCGTCTTGTCTGAAGTTTCGCTCCAATCCAGCAAATGAATAATTCCTCCTAGGCACTACTAGGAAAGCAGTAATAAAAGACCAATATAAACAAGAATTACTGGAAAAAACTGATGAGGCATGCTTCATCTCTCAGTCAGAGTTGAATGCAACCAAAGTTACACAAAGTGGGCAGAGAAGCTTGAAGGGCCAAAGACGCCTGTTACTGCTCAGCGCAAGATGAGTTCACAAGCAAACGCATGCTTCATCTTGGCAGCTTTCTGATGTCTTACTCCTCAAGCATCAGCTTTATTCTCGGTTTCCATGGCAGATACTTTTCTGAGCTTGTATCTTCCACAAATATTGCTAATTTATTCTCTGAGCCATGTCTCTGCAAAGACCTGCAGAATGATTCCATGTGCAAGAGCGGTGAAAACCAGGCACAGGTTAACATGCCTCAGCTCTTGTTTTCGACTAGGGGAAGCCATGCCTTGCAAAGGAACTGCTCGTTTTCTACAGCCACAAGATCACGGCCGATCTTCTGGCACTATTTTTTGCCCTCAGTACTCTGAAACTGTATTATCTGTCCAGTGAAGCAAAGTACATTTAACATTTCAGTCAGGCACTTTTTACAGGCAGGTTTTCCCCCCGCACAGGGCTCCAGGCAGCACTTGCCATCCGAGCAGGAGGGGACCGGCGATGAGCGGGGTCCCTGTTCCCACTGCTCCCCCCTCGTATTTCATGTTAACGGGAGTCTACAAAACACGAGGCTTTCACAGGCAGAGACCCAGCAGCCAGCCACATCAAAAAGATCCTATTTTCAGGGTGGATTTACCAGCCCTGCAAATGTTGAGTAAACAGCGGCTGATGTGTAATTCTCACAAATTCGGCAAGACTACAGCAAAGTGAGAGGCTTTTAAGTCTTTCTGGCAGAAGGAGACTCACAAGGCTTTGCAAAGTAGTTGTTTATACACTAAAGCACATAACAGCTAGCACATACAAAAGAAAATCAGGCAAACTTGTAAAAAGTAACCCGCACAATGACAGCGATGCAGAACCGGTGGAAAAAAATGGCAGGCTCGTGCCAGTAACAACGGCGCGGAGCAAAGTCCCGGCAGCCGCGGGGAAAGCCGGCCCAGCACTTACGGCTGATTCCCAAAGTGCCAGATGGGAAAGCGGTCAAGCACTGAAATGCAGCCCACTCCCCCTCCTAAAGAGAAACGCCTGGCAAGCCCCGGCCAGCTGGACGTTCGCGAGAGCCTGGCCGGAGCTGGGACTGCCGGTCGTTGCGGGGGCCAGGCAGCAGCCCGGTGAGCAGCAGCTCGCGATTAATCCCCTTCTTCGCTGCGCTGTGCCGGCACAAACGCCTGGCACGTGGCCTTCAGGTGCGCTCACCTCTCCCGTGGCTCCCGCTGGCCAGAGGAGCGGGGTTTGCAGGGGCTGTGCTCAGACACGTCCCCTCGCTCTGTCCGAAGGAACAGACGTGTTAAAGGGAATGGGGAATGACCAGCAACTGGGCGATGTTGCTGTGGATCTGCTCACCGCTGCAGTCATGGATCACCTCCACAGCTCTCTGGTAAATAAGGGAAACCCTCTGGGGCCGTTGGTCAAACCGGCGTGGGGACAGAGGCTGTTTCTGGCCTTTAGTAAGGATGAGCGATAGCAGTCATCGACACAAGCCGTAAACAAGCCGCTAACTTTCCAAACAGGGCCTCTGCAGCATCCGGCTGCTTTGAAGCCATTAACCAACACACGCTTATCTCTGGCTCCCTGGCCTCAAGGGATTCTTGAACCCGCTGCCATTCTGGCCAGACTTAGCTGTGCTCCGTAATACCAGATTTCTAAGCCCAGCAGGACGCTCCAGTGGTCCGAGCCGCCCCTCGCAGGTAGCCATGCCCTGGCCAAGTCCTCAGCAAGCAGGAGTCGCAGAACCATAGAACAACTTGAGTTGGAAGGGACCCATAAGGATCTTCGAGTCCAACTCCCTGCTCCTCCCAGGACTGCCTAAAACTAAACCATACGACTAAGAGCGAGTCCTCCCAGCCCAAGGGCTTGGCGTGAGCCGAGGGTGGGGTGCGGAGCACAACCTCATTTGGAGCAGAGGAACGGCACCGGTGAGCTGGAAATTAAAGAAAAAGGATGCTCGAGGCAGGAGCAGGGCAACAAACGGCTCGGTGCTGTTGCTGCAGCACAGCGTGCACGGTGGGGCAGAGATTTTACCTGCTGCCCCGGTGAGAGCATTGCCACGTGCCAGCTGGGCAGCTGCGGGGTGTAACATCCCGGGGAAGCCACCTCAGAGCACATCATGGATCAGCTGCCTTCGGTAAACCACTTGCCATTTAGAAAATACAGCTTTGTGAGCGCTAAACATGAGCTGGATGGTCTGGGAAGCAGCAGAAAGCACCCCGTGCCCCGACCTGAGCAGGTTCTGCTGCGTTGCCGTACTTCTGTCTGGCCAAGGCATAGACAAGTGCAGGTCTGCGTGCACAGGCTCGCAGCTAACACCTCTTGCTAGTATTGCAATAGTTCCCACCTGGAGTTTTAACTGTTTATTATATTATATATTATATATTCTGAATGCAAAGCTTTTCTGCATGCAACAAGTTGGAGCTGTACTAGCTCCAAGTCCCATAGCGACAGCTGAAGTTGTGTGAAGCCTGATCTGCAGCGGGTCAAAGAAAAACCATCCCCATGGCAGAAACACAGAAAACTTCTC